>NC_132808.1:28546978-28886978 GCF_048594095.1 Paramormyrops kingsleyae | reverse complement strand
GGGAAGCAAGTTGGTCACATGCAGTGGCGAGAGGGAGCATCACAGACAGGTGTGAGTGGGACAATAACGCATTCTGGCACATTCCACCTGCCGTGTCCATCTCCGTGCGCTCAACGAGGGAAGAGGCGGCCTTACACTTGGCTGATGACTCATTCTTCATTTTAACATAACATTTCGATACGAGCCAAAGAACATTTCACATGCAAACTTTAAAATGTACGCATCAATTTGCAGAGAAAACATGCTTCTAGATTGCATTCAGCTTTGGTCATTTTTTCCATTTTGCAGGAGACCGTACATTAGCGTTGCACCGCTGGGTGAGCATCTCTCCGTCCAGAGACTGTAAACATGGGCACTGTGCCGGCAGACAGGGGAAGCCGATGGCTGGAGAGCTCCAGCGGACGTAGCCTGTAGATCCAAAGTTGGCGCGTGAAGATCTCGCAAAGTTCACGTAAGACAACCAGAGCTTACAGCAGCTTTGGGAGTTGGGTGAGGGAGGAACTAGCTCCAGGTTTCCATCACGGCACACATGCGGATTCCCGCCAGGAGAACCAGAGGCTGCTGCAGGGACAGCGAGGCAGGGGGAGGAGGCCCTTCAGAAGGAAGGGAGGAAGCCCTTCAGAAGGAAGGGAGGAGACAGCAGGAGCAGGGGGCACACATGAAGGGGGAAAACACGACGGGTCTCGCGTTTCAAAACAAATCAGCTTTCTGCTGGATGATCCGCCCCCCGCAGCACACATTTGGGCCAGAAGGGGGCAGTATGGAGCAACTGGCCCACATCTCCTTGCAGCACCTCCCAGTTTACTGAGAAGCGGCAACAAAACAAAGATGTAAGGAGGACTCTGGGAACATCCTATCAGAACCGTAGAGTTCATCATGGCTGTTTAGAAACTGGGCAAGGAAAGTTATTTTGTGCTAAGAACCTGAAAGAGCTCATTTAACCTCTCTGCATTTCAGTAGAGAGTAATAGAGTTCCACTGGACAGATGTGCAACCAGAAGTTGGGTCAAGTTTCTGCAGGCGATGGCTTCTTGCGGCTTTGTCTGTTTGCATTCCTCTCCTAGAGAAGCAACAAATTACCCATGAAGCCTTCTGGCTCGACGTACGTTCACCGGATTCCTGGAGCATTTCAGGGTTTCGTACGGGAGTCGAAGCTTTAGAGAAAGATAAACAAGTGGAGAGAGAGGGTGAGCAGCTCGGTGTCGCTGCAAAGGGCTGTTAGGAACAGCAACCGAACACTGAGAGAGGCCCATGAGATGGAAGCGCAGCTGTGTGCCAAACTACTTCAGGATTGTTTATTTTCTCAGGCTGGAGACCCCGAGGCTGAAGTCCCAGCCCGTTTGGCCAGATGGGAGCCCCAGACCTCATGTAAGCTGGAGCCAGGACCGTCTCTACGTCCTCCAGCTTGTGGATGGGCCTCCGCTGGGGCCCCGAGCCGCGGCCCCGCTGGCCCGCCGGGACCCCGTCCTCCGCCGTCATTCGAACAGCCCCTGGGCTCTTCTGCCTGGCTGCTAATGTGGATCACAGAGGGAAAAGTGCTGAGATCGACACAGCCGTCCGTCTGCAAAGAACCTTCTGGGATTCTCTCTCTCTGCATTCCAACTGGAGACACACGCGGGGAACAGAACTGTTGTTTTTTTTTCCACCCTTGAAGGGAAGCGATCCCTGAGGCAGCGTGTGTCTTTGTCCCGTCAGTAACTGCTCCCATTTCATTTTACCTCGAGGAGAAGAAGGCAGCTGCCTCTGTTTAGAGGAGTGAGGCTCTCGCCCAAAGTCCCTGACCCACCGAGTTCCAGCCAAGAAAATCTGTCTGCAATTACTGAGTGTGTGTGTGTGTGTGTGTGGGGGGGGGGGGGGGGGGGGCGCGTCTAATTATCTGACTGCCCATTGTTTGGGAACGGCCGCTGGAATCCTCAACTCAGAGACCCACACCGCGTCACATGACCCAGAGGGTGCCTCAAAAGGCAAGATGATGTCACCGCACCCAGCCGCTTCCGCGGGGCGCCCTCTGAAGTGGGCAGCCAATGGAAAAAGCACAGCGTGACGAAAGGGTCCATAAGATAACAAGCGAGACACCAGATAAACAAAATATCGCCCCTTTCCAACTGGCAATAGATGAAAACCTCTGCAGAGGAGCAAGGAACCGCACTGAAAAATCAAAGCCTGCTTGTGCAAGCATAGCCAACAGAGTTTACGGTTCTCCCTCGCCTGCGGAGTTTGCGGTTCTCCCTCGTCTGCTGCAGATGACTTTCACAGCTGCGGGATTAGCTGCAGCCTGTCCAACGGCTTACCGTGAAATACACACTACAGCAGCGTTTCTCAACTCGGTCCTCAGGATCCCGTGGACAGTTCACATTTTTGCTCCCTCCCAGCTGAGGTGGAGCAAAAATGTGGACTGCCGGGGGGTCCCCGAGGGGAATACTCACTAAATGAGGGGAGTGCTGTCCCCCCCCAGCAAGCAGAACAGTGATAAACAGTGACAGGTCACACACTTGGGGCCTGACCGCCCCCGCTGACACATCCTAAATCAGGGGTGTCAAACTCCAGTCCTGGGGGGCCGGAGTCCTGTGTAGCTTAGTTCTTTTCCTGTTCCACCACAAGTGATTCAGCTCAGGAGCTGTGTGGTAATTAGCACTAGGAGTTGAATCAGGTGCATTAAATGAGGGGAAACCCAAAATTGTGCAGGGCTCTGGCCCTCCAGGACTGGAGTTTGACACCCCTATCCTAAATCCTAAATGAGGGGGGGGGGGGGGGGGTATTAATTACACGCCAGCTGTTTCCTAGACACATCATTGGCTTTAAAAAGCTGCAAACCAAGCCCTGACTCCTCGATCCTGAGACGCTGACGTTACCCGGCGAGGAAATAGGAGGAGAATGACAACGCAGGAGGTCGACGAGACCATAGAAAACGGGCTGAGCTGGCAGATGCGCAATGGGGCAACCCACCGAAAACCGAGTGTCTGCGCATACTTTGAGCTGCCTCTCACTGCAGCCTCTCACTGCAGCCTCTCACTGCAGCCTCTCACTGCAGCCTCTCACTGCAGCCCCGGCAGATTCCCACCCCTGATATGGTAAGCACTGTGTTCCTCCCCCATTCCTGCACCATTTACATCAGTGTTTCTCAAGCCAGTCCTCTGGGATCTCCAGACGGTCCATATTTTTGCTACCCCCCAGCCCCTGCCAGACAATCCTTGTTTTTGCTCCCTCACAGCTCCCAAACGGAGCAAAAACGTGGACCGTCTGGAGGTCCCCGAGGAAGCAGCTGAGAAACACAGATTTAGAACGTTGTTGCACAGAAAGTCTTAATGCAACCAGGTGCATTTCTCTTTCTCTCTTTAACTTCACACAGTTTCCAATGAGACAAATCCACTGAAAAGAGAAAAGGGAGCATCTCCCCCCCCCCCCCCGCCCCCCCAAGCCTGATGCTGGAAACAGGAGTCGCCTGTACGGCCCCTTGCCGCTGAAACTAGCGCTGATCCAGGAGCAAGTCAGGCAGCGTGATTTAAATGCGTACTGGTGCTCCATTTTATACTGGTTTTGTGAAAGAACCGTCAAAGGTGGAGCCAGTTCAACTGCAAGACTTTTCAACAATATGGAAAACAGATGGTGAACAACAACAGCCGGCGTGAGCATCCAAACGGCCAGCAGCGAGGGCCAGTCTGCAGTTAACCAACACGCTCCATCACGGAGCACCTTTCCTCCATCGCACAGAGAATCGCGTCATTGGCTTTGTGATGAAAATGACGGCTCACGCCGCTCCTGAGTACAACAGCGGCATCACGCATGCAAGACCTGTCACACAACAAGCTCTTTGGTGCAATCGTCTCTCCGCACCGCCAAGGCCAGAGGCTCCCCTCCAACAATAACTACCCGTTAGAGAAGAGCTTCACATTCTCCAACAGGACCGTACATTTAGTGGCCTGCCACAAACCAGGAAATAAATCAAATCTAAAGTTGCTCTCAGCAAGACTGGCCGTCGGACGAAGCTTCTTGGCAGGAACTCTCCATCCAGTCAAAACAAACCCTCGGTCACTGACCCGAACACGGCCATCCTAAGTCTGGGCCCGCGGAGAGATATCGTATCAGCCGCCCTGCTTGCTCTGCACAGACAGAGCTCCAAAACTTAGGGTAATTTCACCAGAAGACTGGGACAGCTAAATCACGACGAACGGCATACATTTCACTTATTTAGCAGATGCTTGATGTACGTTAGAGGAAGCAGGGTCAGACCCTGTCGCTATAGTAACTGGGGGTTGAGGGTCTGGCTCAAGAGCCTAATGGAGAAACTACTCTGCTGACCCTGGGATTTGAACTGGAAACCTTCCTGGTAAAATAAAGGACAAATAAATACAATCTGAACCCAGAGCCACAAATCACCCCCCTTTACATCCCTGTTTTGTAGCATTCTGTCAAACACAAGTGCAGATAAACATTCAAAAAAGAAAATACGAAGATACTATTTTTGGCTCAAAATGACTTTTGCGTTGTTCCCAGGGCTGTCAGGGATACCATCTAGAGTTTGTTCATTGGCGCTCACTGATTGTTTCACACCAAAACAGAAAAACGCAGAGGCCCCGCAATCAGCACAGCGCAATAAAAAGGGCCGGCACACATATACTGCTATAAAGGTGTCTGGGCAAAGGCACGCAATGCTGCAGATGGTACAGAGTGCAGCGGGATTGGAAATAACTATAAAACTTCAAGAAGTCTAAGAAAAACATCATGTGTTATTCACAATAACAAACTTCCTTAGAAGACAGTCAGCATCACCTTAGAAAAATGGCCAAACGTTTCCAGAAATCTCTAAGAGGGACGACAAATGACGGATCATAATAATAATAATCTATACTTTATTGATCCCCATGGAGAAATGGTCTTTTTACGCCTCCCTCAACTTGCTCTTTGTAGAGTAAGCTGTCCGCAAAGGGCAGCCACCTGTACTGGTGCCCAGAGAGCTGGGGGTTAAGGGCCTTGCTCAAGGACCTGCAGACGTGCAGAGGCTGGGTTTGAATCGGCGACCTTCTGATTACAGGCACACAGGCTTAGCCCACTGAGCCACACGCTACCCCCCACTCTCCAGGTTCAGAGAAGCTGCGGGTGCAGAGGAGCTATGTCAGAGCAGGCACGCAATGTTTATGAGGCTTCAAAACAATATTTTCAGGGCTTCAGCATATTTTGGACTGATGTGAGGAATATTGAATACAGACAAAGCCATATGACCTATAAGCTGGCGGAAAATAACCCATGAGATACAATCTTGCGCCAGGCCATGTCAGCAAGATGCAGGTTTCCATAGGGGATGAAACCTCACCTCGTTGTAAAACGTTAAGTCATGTGATCAGAGAGGCCAACTTCTTCCTCCCAGACTGACATTTTAACAAAAATGTGAAACTGCTTCACTGACAGCCCAACAATCCACAGCACACAGACACAGGCTTCCTAAATTACAGCGCAGCTCTCCAAGATGGACGGCGGCAGGAATGCGACCAAGCGGGGCGGTTAGCCGAGACTGGCAGTCGCGCAGAGGAAAGGGAAACGCTTACTGCGACGGGCCTGGACTGCGCCGCTGCCACTGGCATTGTTTTCGCGCATCTGGTGAAAAAGAAAATTGCAACGGGGGGAAGGAGGGATGCTGGAACGCTACTGCAGAAAACGTGGGAACATTTGTGGATAATTATCCTGTTTGTCCGGTGAGGAAGTGCTGCTTCACACCCATAATTCAAGGCGGGAAGCGGACATTTTACATACCCTGTAAGTAACTAAACAGGGAAGGGAACCGGAAACAGGCAGCTGCACAGGGCAGCCAGGAATGGAAGGGTCCTTCAGGAGACTGGCTACCTATTCCAGAAAATCCCTCACAGATGCCTCCCCCAGCCAGTCCTGCGTGCCAGTTGCATATTTACGCCTGGGCACAAATGGGAGGTGGCGACACCAGAAAGAGCCCCCAGTACGGGCGTGGGCATCCGCGGCGTTTCGACGTGGGCCTGTGATACCGAGACGGGCGGCCAGCAGCGTTCGGGAGCGCAGAGGACAGTGCCGCCTGACTGGGGAAGGACGAGGGCAGCGGGGGAGAGAGAGTAGGGGCACGGTGGCCCTGGGAAGCCCCCGTCACCAAGAACTGTCACTGTCACAGCGGCAGAGAAGGAGACAGAGACAGTTCGCCTCCAGGGGGGGCGGGGGGCAGTGCGGCGCTGACAGACTTCAGGAAAAGCAGCTCGAGCCACATATTTACATCGGGGGGGGGGGGGGGGGGGGAATCTCAGCTCCATCGCCCCACCCGTCTTCCCTCATTTTCCCTGAGCTTGCAGAACCTGATTGATCAAGGAACATAAACCTGAGGGAGCTGAAGGCAAAAGCAAACATGAGCTCAGCAAATCTGGGACATGGGATGCATAAAAATACGGAACTCGGGGGCGGGGTGGGGGGGGGGACTAGGCCTGCGGGCAGACAGATGCTAGCTGCCATTTCAGGATGCAGGTTTGTCCTCATGGCCAGAAGCCTCTCCACACGCACCCCGACGTTTCCATAACCAGGGCTGGTACGCGGTCAAGTCAGTTAATATGCCGCGTCTATGATCAGAAGGTTACCGGATCAAATACCAGGATTATGACCTTGAGCAAGACGCTTAACCAGGGACACTGCCTGACCCTGCCCTCTCAAAAAAGTTAATCACTCTGGTCATCTGCTGAAAAAATAAAACGTAAACAAGCAGCCTCGCTCGCTGGCTCCTGACTGGCGAGTCCCGCAGAGCCTTGGAACATCCCACCCCAACTTTTTTCCCTCCCTACAAAAACACCGTGAGTATCGCACCCGCCGCCTGTTGCCTCGGGGCCCACTTGGGACAACGTGCGCTTTGTCTGAGTCTGAGGCACGCGGGGCTGCCTCAAAGAGCAGCTGTGCTGGCCGATTCGCAGACGCCAGCGGCACAAGGGCTCGGCTCAGAGCGGCCGCCGCTGTTTGGCTTTGGGTGACACGGCCTGTGTCAATGAGGCCCGTCTGCGGAAGCAAAAGGCACAAGCAGGACCAAGCAGGACCAAGCAGGACCAAGCAGGACCAAGCAGGGAAACAGACCCGGCTGATCATATCACTCACTTCGCTTTTTCAAGATCTCTGCGCTTTGCTGGATATTATTTTAGCTGAATGTCATTTTTTAGTTACATTTTACAGTGTTCCATTTTTTCCGGCTGGAAATGCATGCTCAATATAAGCTTATAAGACAACATAATCGCAAAATGAGGGAAGAAAACTATGATACTCTAAGAAAACATGATTAGAAAAAAATATTCGAAAAAAATAGCGAATGCAATGTTTACATTATTAGTGTCTAAACACAAGATATTACAAACTGTATAATAAAATTAAGAAAATTACATTTTCGCCCAGCTAGCCTATCACACTATCGCAGTATTTTCTCGTACCGCCTCACAGACTGTTCTGGAAATATTGCTTATTTGCAGTTTTCTCACTTTCTCTCTCGGCACCCAAATGGGTTTCCTCTCTTCACAATTAGATTATATGGAACACTATCTGCTCGTCGGACCATTAAGCTGACGGTTCTGCCGCCTGGGAATTCCCGGAATGCTTGTCAGAGTAAGCGTTGTCTACGAGACGGCAAGAGTACTCCAGCCGGAACCTTTCCGGATCATCTACTTTGCTCTTCATTTTGTCCCATGACCCCTGAGGTTTCCCTCAATGCCACGTCGGATGAAAAGGGGCACGACTCACGCCAAAGATCCAAGTAAATAGCTCAACGCCAAAGTTTTCACGCCATCGCAAAAGTCCCAGAGAGCTGCCCTTTGCGGTACTAATTAGCAACGCATAGACGTGCGTGATATATCGGTATCGGCCGATGTTCGGCATAAATCACGTTATCGGAATCAGCTCTGTGTGGTCACACTTACATTTAGACTTCAGTCAATATTCAAAGTTAGCAGCACCAAAGCTAAAGACATAACTACTAAAATAATGGAGATGATCACATTGGACAATCGGCCACTCCCATAATTCGAGGGAAGTACGAGGGATTTTGTCGGTTTATTCGTCACTTAGAACCTCACTACAGTCTCCCAAGTCGGCGCTGCTCTGCTGACCTCTCACTGCCTGTGTTATATGATGTGGTTGCTACACATAGTCACAGGATCTTAAGAAGTAACCTGACCGACATTAGTTCCCCTGCAGATCTTTGGAGGTCAGAGGTTAGCTGGTTATCAGCGTCTGTAATGTTAGACAAAAATATCATTTCTACATTGGTGCACCACTAACAACACACATGGCAACAATAGGTCACCCAAGTTCTCAAGAACCTACCTTACAACCAGCAAGTCAGCCACTTGAAAAGAATCAACTCTGTCAGTCATCCGAGTCTGAGCTCCTGCCTCGACGCCCGTGAGGAACATGGCTTAAATACACCACAGCCCGTATTTACCTCACTGAGGCCAACAAGCCAGTCAGCAGTATTAACCATAACAGCAGACGTGCACACAAACCCTCTGCGGATGTTAAATCAGCATTATCGCGTGTGTGAACGACGTTCCAATGCATCAACCCTGTTGTTCGATCGTTTCTCAAAAAGCAACAGGGCCAGAATTCGAGAACAGCAGAGAACAGTGGGGAACAGCGGGGAACAGCAGGCTGTTTTATGAATCTGTAAACAGCGGTTGGTAGCCTTGTTAGCGATGGCACCTTCGTGGGCGGCTTTGTTGTTCAGCTCATTCTAAGGCTCTGTAACCTTCACCTGAATCCACAGTAGGCCAGGGACAGACGGGCTGCAGTCTGGTTGGGGATTTTCAAACTGAATGGTGTAATGCCTTTTGGCACGACGGGGGAGGGAAGAGTGACAAGAATGAGCTCTGCACCATGACAGATTACAGGTACCATCAGCATTTCCCTCAAACTGTGTAAAATCTCACCCTACTTCAAGACATCCACCTACATCCCATTTCCCTAAAGGTCTAAGGTGAGCGACCTGTTGGTCACAGACCAGCTCTCCTAACCCAGCCACGTGACTCTGGAGTCTGAAACTCCTGAAAGACAGATTCACACCGGATGTTCTGTCTATCAGAACTGCAGAACCCCCACCCAGCATCCTCCTCTCTAGCCAGTAACGGCCTCACATCATGGAACAACTCATCAAACACGTGGAGAACAGCAAGCTGAATGTAATCTCACATATCAATGAATCACAGTACTGGGTGGAAGCAGGCAGAACCATCCACCAGTATGCTAGTAATACCAACTTACTCATGGTAACCAAGACCTTGCAGATCATTGTTGACTTGAGGAGAACACTGGCCCAAATCCACTATCTTCATCGCTGGCCAATAAATAGCCATTGCAATCCAACATAAATACTTCATTTGTTATATTGTGGATTATTTTTTCTTCCCAGCTAAACAATAACTGTGTGTCTTTGTTTGGCAGGGATATTTCAATTTTAAGAACAAGAATATTTTTCACAAATTTCTTTTAGAATGAACAAACAAAATTTAAATTTGTTATTGAATGAAAGTCATTTCCTGGTATTACATTTCATATTGAATAAAAAAACTGATCCCAGGGATAATATTAGACATTTCTACAATGATATGTACCAATTTGTACCTTTGAGGGAACAATTACTTGTCACTGGGGTTGTTCCCGTTTTCCTGACAGCGTGCCATAACCTTAAAAATGATTATTTTGATTGATTTTCAACTTACAATGCCAGTGTATATGGTACTTACAGCAAAACATTTTAAGTAATGTCCTATTTCGCAAAATAAAGGTGGAGGTAAATCATTAGCACATTGTCCTCGGACAGGCAGTCTGGTGTTACGCACACTTACGTGCCGTCGCCGGCTGCCTGTCACCGGTGATCACCTCCACGGACGGCTGCTTAAATCGCGTGCCATCGTCAGCGAGACGACAGCCTAAAACGTCAGAATGATGCAGGACGCTACTCTCCTGTCAAGCCGGCTCTTCTCCACCTGTCAATCAGCACTCGTGACAGCCCCCCCCGGTCCCTTCTGTCACGGTGATGGAGGGATTGCATGGAGCAGGGCCACCACCATCATCAAGGTCAGCCATTTTTATTTAACTGAAGTCCTGGAGGTCCTTTGGAACATACTTCAAAATTTTCCATGAGATATTAGACACTTCTATCCAAAGTGACATATATTTTTGAGGAAGCAGGGGCAGACGGTCCCTGGAGCGATTGACGGTTAGGGGCCTCTCTCAGGGGCCCGAAGGTGACATCATTCTGCTGCCCCTGGGATTTAAACTCAGGAACCTTCAGATCACAGACACAGTGTCATATTGTAGCCAATACACATTTATTTCACTAAAAACTATAAGGCTCTGACACTAGACACCCTTAAGCTGAGACAGGAGCTTATGTGTCAAATGCAGTTGATGTTTGTTTACTCAGAAGTAAGAAGAGGCGCAATCTATTACACAGACCACAGGACATCAACATTAATATGTCTGTCATATGACTTTACAATATATTACGTCAACTTTTCACGTTTTATAACTATGCAAAATAAAGGGTATAATACAAAAATGGTTTTATAACTCTATTACAAATAAATGCATATTTCACTGACTCGCACTGCTGCCTAATACATCCAAGGCTGTTGGTTCGAATCCCGCCTCCGCTCTGTGCGCGTGGATTTCGTATGATCTCGTGCTGTGCCGGTTTCCGTCCAGAAACATGCAGGATAATCGGTACAGTGTCTCTAAACTGCCCGTAGGGTTTGTGTCCTGGAGGAGACGGTGCCAAGTTTGCCTCTGTCCCCCGACCCTACACAGGATAAGTGGGCGGGAAATGGATGGATTGAAAGAAATACAGGCAAATGGGTAGGAATTCACTGCCGTTGACTATAAATTTACTTTAACTTGGAGGGGGGCGTTGGTTGTTTGTGAACTATTACAGACACACGATACTGGCAAAATGTAATCAACAAGAATTTGTTTGCACAGTGCAACATTTATAACTGTTCATTTCTGTCAGTGTCCATCTGTATTAAAATAACCAACAGCACCACTTATTCGTATACTGTACCGTAATTAGCCTACCGCAAATAACAACGAATTAACCCGAATTACCCTGAACAGCCCAACGGCAATGAACAGGCGGCGAACCTCAACCGGCACAACACTCGGGGTTTACAGACATGTAACGTAAACTGCTTATTGACTCCGTCCTGGATTAAACGTCTATTTGATAACATAGGAAGATGCCTGTGTAACTCAGTGTGAATTCTGTAAGAAGCACCACAGCGCTGGGGGAAACACGTCGGCATGTCGCAACGCATACACGGTTACACGTCTCATATCTAAAATGTAAACTTCCTATTCCAGTTACTGAGTTACATATAATGTTTTTATTGATGTGCCGTAAACGCAAACATTAAGCTAGGAGAATCGAAACAAGACGTGTCATGCTGCTTTTATATACTGTATGCATTAAAAGGAGCACAGGCATTCTTGCATAAAATACAACGAAAACCGGATAATCTGCCCAAATGGATAGAGAGACACATTATGAAAGATAAGATTGATCAGTCCTCAGCATCCGATCGCCGTCGGCGGATATCGGCGATGTGGCAGCCAGCGACTGATCGCCGCACATTTTCTTGCATATTTGCTCACGGAAATTAAAGATCCTAAAACGCCACCAACTTCCAGCAGAACAGCGCGCACGCAGCGAAACCCGTTATTAGAAAAGACTCCAGACTGACGCAACCTCTCTCTCGGATCCGCCAAACACACCAAGAATGAAATCACCAAAAAAATTATCATACTTACAAAATAAGTTACTTACAGAAATGGGAGACGCCGCAGACAGACGGCTTACAGACCAGCGGGGCGGAGGGAGGTGCACGGCGTCTGCATGTGAAGGGGATTCCTGGCATAGCAGCGCTCACCTCCCGTGCCTGCGCTTCTCCTCCAGCCGTCCTCGTTTCCAGATGTCAGCGCCTCGGAGCGTCGCCGAGCCCCGGTCTCCGCCGCTCCGGAACTGAACGCTCCGATCGCGGCGCTAACCGCAGGAAACAGTTTTCCGCGACCCCCGTGAAACAGCCCCTCCTTCCCGCTCCGCAAACATTATTTATACGCGCTGCTACGTGCCGTTACTGCCCTGTCATCTGTCAGATCTGTCACCTGCGGTCGCGGGCTGGAAAGAGCATTTCGCAAAAGCAGCATCAGGCTAAACTGTACAGCTAATTATATTGGTAATAGTGGAACTTCCCATACAGGGGACGCACTACGCTTAAAAGGCTTCATTTGACTCATGGACTTCATGGGTTTTAGAATAAACCGGTTAGTGTGACCAGGGATGCAAAAATGTTTTCTTCTTGTCTTTTTAGATGGTAGAATATTTGTAGAATTATATGTTTGGTCTCGTGTGCTCCTTTCAAGGAAAGTCAAAAACGCGTTAACGCTGCAATGCGTGCAGTGCGCATTTTGGCGTGTTTAGCCGTGCCTAATTTTAATCACTTTTACACATATTTCACATTTTTACCAATGATGGCAATTCAAAATTACTATCACACAGGCTCAACATCTTTTACATGAACTGTGTATGTATGAATATATGTTGATATTAGAATGTAATGTTTAATTAACACTTATTTAATTGCAAATAATGAAAATATTGTAGAGATCTTTAGAAGTAACTGGATTCAGAGTCATGATTCATTTACTTTCACCAACTTGATGTCATATATGTAATGATGCTGGTCATGTTACCATCATTGTTAACATGGTGATCAACAGCTAATCCTCCACACAGGGGTGCCATTTAAGGGAAGGGGTGATTTCAAGGGCCCCTGAATGATAGGGGCCCTAAAAAATTTGTAACCTGGTTGGATTTTTTCTGGATTGGGGGCTCAGTATGTCATGCTTTCCTGAGGTGTACAATCTCTAACAGCCCCCCTGCCTGGATACACATTTCACAATATTAGTCTATAACATATAACCGCATAAACCAAGGCTGTTCCTATGGTCATTTTCTATAGTAATATTCTAAAAATCTGCACGTCTTGTGGATAGACTCTTTGTAATGATAATAACTGGGCAGTGTTGCCCCACTAAAGCTGATCTTGCTGTTTCTACCCTGAAGATGTAGATTATTTAGCTGCTGGCTCCGTGGAAGTGCAGACAAAGCATCCTTGACCGCAGCATGCGAGGGCTGATTTTCTGCCCCAGGATGAGCTTTGGGAGAGATGGCAGAGCTCAGTAATAATAATAATACGTTTTATTTCTATAGCGCCTTTCATACACTCAAGGACACTTTGCAAAAACACATTTAACGAGGCAGGCAAGTTGTAATATTCATTAAATAGATGTGTTTGTAACAGGAGCTTAAAATGGATAACAGATTTTTCCTTACAGGGACTAAGAGGAAGAGCATTCCAAAGTTTAGGGGCTGTCACACTAAATGCTCTGTCACTCATAGTTGATAACCTGTGCTTAGGTACAGTGAGTAAGTCAGTATTGGATGATCTTAATGCACGGAAAGAGTAACTCAGATAATGATAATGGGAGGGTCCTGCAGAAATAAATGAGATGAGCAACAAAACATCAAAGACCCAAGCCTGGTGTCATTGGTGTCCCGCCCCCTACCCCCAGCCTTGGGGTCACACGCCATACTGCCGCCCTGATCTGAAGCACATGTCTCCTACTGTGACCCCTGCAGGTGATATATAAACAACTGCTTAATGCTGTACTGGAGGTGGCCAGCAGGGGGTGCTGCACCGAGACATCAATCCCAATGACGTGCTGGTGCAGCAGGCTGCGGGATCCCTGCACGCGCTCGTGCTGAACTGGACCTCAGCTACTCCATCCATAGCTGGGCCCTGGACTTCCTGGGAGGCAGAGCCCAGGTGGTGAAGATTGGTAACGACACTTCACCCCCTCTGATTCTCAGCACCGGGTTTGCTGCCTGAGTTCAAGGCTGTGCGTCCTCATCACCAATGACTGGCAGAATTCAGAAAAAACTGCATCATTGATTTCACACACAAAAAAAAAACTGACAAAAACATTACACGGTTGTCATTTTAGTATTCCTTGCCCAAAGTTCATACAGAGCCTGGATAGCTCAGTCGGTAGAGCATCAGACTTTTAATCTGAGGGTCCAGGGTTCAAGTCCCTGTTCAGGCGATAGTTTCTTTATGGGAGTGCAAAACAACAACACACTCTGCAGCTTGTTATTTGAAAAACCCAGTCAGTTACAAGAAATCACTTTATGACATGTAGAATTTCACCAGTATTCATTTAAAAAAAATCTGCTCAATGTGTGGCTCAGTGGGGTGTGTGTATGATCGGACGGTCATCGATTCAAAGTCCAGAGTCTGCAGATGGATTTCACCATTAGGACACTTAGCAAGGCCCTTAACCCCCAATAGCATCAGGCACTAACGGACCCTGCTTTCTTTTCTTCATCACTTTGGATAAAGTGTCTGCTAAATTATATACAGTACAGTATTAAAAAAAAATCTGACAATGCAAAAACGATAATGTGGCTCCCTCTGCTGGTTGATCTTGATATGGGTACCCTGAAGTACGATTAAGGTAGGCTTGAGTAAATAAATGCAAAAATGTCCTACAGGAGACATAGTAGCTTACTGTAGAATTGATCAAGCTTTTATTGCCAGATGTTATAAATTTTCCTAAACCAATGAAGAGTTCTGATTTTATAGAGTTTTCAAGAGTTTATTTAAATACTGATACTGATACTCTTGTGTCCTTATTTTCCTCTGGTCTCACAGTTTTACATGGAGACGCGAAACTTTTATTTATGCAACATACCCGATTACATGAGTTTTTGCTCTAATATTCCGACAGGTAAACATAATTGTCATTTGACTACAATGCAACTAAATCGACAGTATCACAGGGACAAATTAACTAAAGCAGATGCTCCAGGTGAGGTTCGAACTCACAACCTCGGCATGGCTCCGCCGGACACTGCTGTATAAGTACCGCGCGCTGACCGATTGCGCCACAGGAGCAGCCGAAAAACCATACTTGCTTTATAAATGTAATTAAAAATAAAATAAACGTTATACAATAATCCAGATTTTACAGGGACAGCTAAAGCTATTTAAACGAGATCCCTATGCCAGATATATGAGCGGAAATACAGCAATCTATAAAATAATAAATATTAAAACCAATAAGCTATGAGTAGCCTAATTAGCTCTAAAAATACAGGTATAAACATTATCTTCAATAAACTGTGGCCAGGGGCGAAGGAACCGGGAGGAAGTGGGAAGTGTACCCCACAATTCATAGAGCTTTATAGGCCAATAAAATAGACCTTACTATGTAAATTATTAAATTGTGCCCCCAGCAATAGGCTTATGTAGCTGTCTCCTACGCCGTTGGCTGTGCATTAAAAATAGCAGTGGTGTTCAACTACCGACACGTGGTTCTTAACATTTACAGGCAACTTTTGTGGAAAATAAATTATTGTCTCTTTGTATTAATTTAATCACCATACAAAAATAAAACAATAGTGCACTGCTTCAAGTTATATTATAGGCTTTCCTGTCCACGATAAGTAGCTGCGAGATAGGTGGATGGATCAGTTCAATGTGAAATCTAACTTGTTCTGAAGGTGATCCTCTTTGCTCTGGAGAATTAACCTAAATATATTAATCACGGGGGCCCGGCCGGGCACAGCCCGAAAGAGGCACGCGGGACTGTCCCCAGGTGGGCCCACCACCCACAAGGGGAATGTCAGGGGTTCGGTGCATTGTGGATCGGGTGGCGGCCAAGGGAGGCCCTGGCGGTCCGATCCCCGGCTGACAAAACTGGCTTTCGGGACATGGAATGTCACCTCTCTGGTGGGGAAGGAGCCTGAGCTTGTGCGTGAGGTTGAGAGGTATCGACTAGATATAGTCGGGCTCACCTCAACGCATAGCTTGGGTTCTGGAACCAATCTCCTGGAGAGGGGCTGGACGCTCTTTTACTCTGGAGTTGCGGCGGGTGAGCGACGCCGGGCTGGGGTGGGGCTATTGGTGGCCCCACAGCTCGGTGCATTAACACCGGAGTTTACCCCGGTGAACGAGAGGGCTGTTTCCCTGCGCCTTCGGGTCGGGGATAGGTCTCTGACTGTCATCTGCGCTTATGCGCCGAATGTCAGTTCGGAGTACCCGGCCTTCTTGGATTCCCTTAGCGGTATGCTATTTGGCGTGCTGCGGGGGGATTCCATTGTTTTGCTGGGGGACTTCAACGCTCACGTGGGCAATGACAGTGTGACCTGGAAGGGGGTGATTGGGAGGAACGGCCTCCCTGATCTGAATCCGAGTGGTGTACTGTTGTTGGACTTCTGTGCAATGCATGGTTTGTCCATAACGAACACCATGTTCGAGCATAAGGGTGTCCATAAGTGGACATGGTACGAACATGCCTGGGGCTACAGGTCGATGATCGATTTTATAATCGTATCAACTGATCTGCGGCCCTCCGTCTTGGACACTCGGGTAAAGAGAGGGGCAGAGCTGTCAACTGATCACCACCTGGTGATGAGTTGGCTCAGGTGGCGGGGGAGGAAGCCGGTCAGACCTGGTAGGCCCAAGCGCATAGTGAGGGTTTGCTGGGAACGTCTGGCAGAGGCTCCTGTTCGCTGGAGCTTTAACTCGTGCCTCCGGCAGAATTCCGACTGCATGCCGGGGGAGGTAGGGGACATTGAGTCTGAATGGACACTGTTCCGGACCTCCATTGTGGAAGCGGCCGTACGGAGCTGTGGCTGCAGGGTGGTCGGTGCCTGTCGTGGCGGTAACCCCCGTACCCGATGGTGGACACCAGAGGTGAGGGGGGCCGTGAAGCTGAAGAAGGAGGCTTACCGGGAATTATTAGCCCGGGGGTCTCCGGAGGCAGCTGACGGGTACCGGCGGGCCAGGCGGAACGCGGCTCGGGCGGTCGCAGAAGCAAAAACCCGGACGTGGGAGGAGTTCGGTGAGGCCATGGAAAGTGACTTTCGGTCGGCCTCAAAAAGGTTCTGGCAAACCATACGGAGTATCAGGAGGGGGAAGCAGCTCCTGGTTCCTACTATTTATAGTGGGGTGGGGGGGCTGTTGACCTCACCTGGGGACATCATCCGGAGGTGGAAGGAATACTTTGAGGACCTCCTCAACCCTGCCTCAGATACATCTACGCATACTGCCTTTGAGACATCTGAGGGCACAGAGCCCGAGGGTGCTTGGGGGGGCTTGCCCATCACTGAGGCTGAGGTGGCCAGGGTGGTTAAACAACTCCGTGGTGGCCGGGCCCCGGGGGTGGACGAGATCCGCCCGGAGTACCTGAAGGCTCTAGATGTTGTGGGGCTGTCGTGGCTGACATGCCTTCTCAACAGTGCATGGAGGTCAGGGACAGTGCCGCTGGATTGGCAGACCGGGGTGGTGGTCCCCTTATTTAAGAAAGGGGACCGGAGGGTGTGTTCCAACTACAGGGGGATCACACTTCTCAGCCTCCCTGGGAAAGTCTATTCCGGGGTACTGGAGAGGAGGGTGAGATCGATAGTCGAATCTCGGATTCAGGAGGAACAATGCGGTTTTCGTCCTGGTCGTGGAACGCTGGAACCAGCTTTATACCCTTGCAAGGGTACTGGAGGGGGCCTGGGAGTTTGCCTATCCAGTCTACATGTGTTTTGTGGATTTGGAAAAGGCTTACGACCGGGTTCCCCGAGGTGCTCTGTGGGGGGTGCTTCGAGAGTATGGGGTCCGGGGTCCACTGTTGTGGGCGATCCGGTCCCTGTACGAACGGAGCAGAAGCTTGGTCCGCATTGCCGGCAATAAGTCGGACGTGTTCCAGGTGCGTGTTAGGCTCCGCCAGGGCTGCCCTTTGTCATCGGTCCTGTTTATCATATTTATGGACAGGATTTCTAGGCGCAGCCAAGGCGTCGAGGGTGTCCAGTTTGGTGACCTCAGGATTGCCTCGCTGCTTTTTGCAGACGATGTCGTCCTGCTGGCTTCATCTGCTGGGGATCTCCAGCAGGCACTGGGGCGGTTCGCAGCCGAGTGCGAAGCAGCAGGGATGAGGATTAGCACCTCCAAGTCCGAGACCATGGTTCTCAGCCGGAAACGGGTGGTTTGCCCTCTTCGGGTTGGGGAAGACGTACTGCCTCAAGTGGAGGAGTTTAAGTATCTCGGGGTCTTGTTCTCGAGTGAGGGTAGGCGAGATCGGGAGCTGGATAGACGGATCGGAGCGGCGTCTGCAGTTCTGCAGGCGCTTAACCGGTCCGTCGTGGCTAAGAAAGAACTGAGCCAAAAAGCCAAGCTCTCGATCTATTGGTCCATCTTTGTCCCTACCCTCACCTATGGTCATGAGTTATGGGTAATGACCGAAAGAACGAGATCGCGAATACAAGCGGCCGAAATGAGGTTTCTCCGCAGGGTGTCTGGGCTCTCCCTTAGGGATAGGGTGAGAAGTTCGGATATCCGGGAGGGCCTCAGAGTAGAACCGCTGCTTCTTCACGTCGAAAGGAGCCAGTTGAGGTGGTTTGGACATCTGGTGCGGATGCCTCCTGGGCGGCTACCCGGAGAGGTTTTCCGTGCATGTCCTACAGGGAGGAGGCCCCGGGGCAGGCCCAGGACTCGCTGGAGGGATTATATCTCTCGGCTGGCCTGGGAACGCCTCGGTGTACCCCCCGAGGAGCTGGTGGGGTTAGCTGGGGAGAGGGAGGTCTGGGTGCCTCTACTGAAGCTGCTACCCCCGCGACCCGAACCCCGGACAAGCGGCAGATGATGGATGGATGGATGGATGGATGGATATTAATCACGGCACAATAAAATGACTGAAGGGGCAGTTACACTTCGGGGCTTAATGAATGAGGTACAGGGGGGCTCGGTGGCTTTAAAGAAATGTTTAAAAGGGTTTAAAATGCCATTGGAACAAATCAGCAGGATTTGATATAAGGCCGTAGTCCTGGGCGAGCATTCTGTCAAATAAGTTTCAATTATTGCTTATATTCTGGCACCTATTTGAACTGATTTTTAAATAAGAGCTTCAATCCTAATGCGGGGCTAAAACATGCTACATTGCAGCTGTTACTGCGCTGTTCACGTATGAAATACCCAATAAATACTCTATTTGTGCTCTTTTATTTTCACACATTGTGCTCGGCATGTGCGGTTAAAGCGTCCTGCGCTCCTGCACATTCATTCGTTTCACGCGGTTCGCACTTTTAGGCGTAATACGGCGCCTCGCGCTCGAGCGCATGCTGTCCAGCTCCGAACCGTGGGAATCCGTTAATTTCGGCGTCGCCAGTGAAACGGGATTCGCTCCGGTTCACTCTGCGGTCGCGGTCATGGAGTGGAGTCCCATGGAAATAAACCCCGAGGTGAGGCTCCCCGTAGGCGGGGCTCTGACTTGGCCGGCGTTGCGCTGTGTGCGGTTCCATGTTTTGTTTTTTCCCCTGAAATCACTATGTAGCCTAAACACCCCGAACTGTTTCTCTTTTCAGACACTGAACAAAGTACGTGCCGGCGCTGGGCTCCTTCTGGAAAGAGCTTTTTTATAGCATACATTTGCTTTCCTGCACCCCGAATGAGATTTCCCTTATGACTGTGGGGTCTTAAGAGTCTGATTACCCGGAGTTAGCAGTCGGAGGCAGTATTTGTATTGTTAAAGAAATTAAAATAATAATAAAAGTATTTATGTGGCGTTAAGATATCGCCCTCTACATAGGTAGGACAAAACTCGTTAGCATGTATCAGTGGTGTTTTTTACGATTTTATTTGGCGGCTTGAGGGCAAGCGTGTGTTTAAAAATAGCCCAAACAGCAGCGGCTGATTGCAGGCGTTAACCAGACTGGGGCTGGTGGGGAGCTGGCGCTTCGCCGACGTGACAAGCCTGGACGACGAGGCGCCCGTACCCGCCTGCGCCGTCATGCTGCTCTTTCCGCTCACGGGTCAGGTAGGGGCGTGGCGGAGAGGGGGAGGGGCGCGCGGCAGGTAATTGAGGGGCGGGGCCTGGCACACAGGTCCTATTCTAGTCTTTTTTATTTATACAGCACATTTAAAAATCAATGTGTTGTGCCAAAGTGCTGTGCATCAAGAGGGTTTGGAAGAGAAAGTAGTCTATTAACATATGTTGAACAAAGTTGTACTTAGCCGCAGTAAACATTTGTGGTATTTTGTAGTCCATTGTTGTCTAAGTGAACGCTGTTCTGTGTGGGGTGGATGTCTGTCAGCATGAGTCTTTCAGAGCATCGCAGCTGAGGAGCGATGAGGACGACCACAAGGTTTACTTCCTCAAACAGACTGTGGGAAACTCGTGTGGAACGGTCGGCCTTCTGCACACTGTGGCCAACAATAAAGACAAACTAGAATTTGGTAATAAAAAATCTGTACACAGTCCAGAGTTCTCCAGACTGGGGTTGCGCAAACTGCAATTATAAGTAGCTGGCCTGTTTTTTTTGGCCTTCAGAGAGTGACTCCGTGCTGAAAAAGTTCTTAGAAGACACAGTAAACATGTCTGCAGAGGAAAGAGCCAGAGAACTGGAAAGCAGTCAGGTATTTGCTGTATACCCTGAATAAACTGTCTTTAAGGCAACTTATTTAAAGATGTAAAAGGATCATTTGGTTGTTGAACTATAAATCATTTTGGCTGCAAGTAATAAGGACAAACATTTCACTAGATGGCGCTAAAAAACTGTCCATGTACATATAAATATATGTATGTATATAAATATATGATCCAACAAGTTACTGGTGCCAAATGCCAGCAGGCCATGAAGCTGAATTCATATATTTAAACAGAAAACTAAGAGTGTACATATTCGCAGTTTGTGTTCACTTGAATTATTTAAACATCCCCCCCCCCCCCCAGGAAATTCATAAAGTTCATGATGGGGTGGCAGCTGAGGGACAGTGTCAGGTAAATGTTCTTATTCTGGCAGTTGAGCTAAAACACATTAATTTGTGCTTTATTTCAGTTTAATCAGTTCCTGTTTGTGTGTATAAGTTGAATTGGTCATTTTTTCCAAATTGCAATGTCAAATTCAATTGTGTTGTCAAATGACTGCATTTTTAAAAAAATACAAAACTAGTATTAGAAATTATGCAGTGATGTCACATGCTTACCAAAATATTACCTGAGTGATTTATTTGAGGAACATGGTGTTTATGCATGTACAGTATTTTACAATAAGGACTGTAACTTCATGCAAGTATTGAATTTTTGGCTCAGACTACTTTATCTCTCCCCAAGGTGGAAGAAGGGAAAATGGGTTTTCACTTAATTACTTTTGTCAATGTGGGTGGACAGCTTTGGGAACTGGGTAAGACATAGTGACGATTCTTAGTTCAGTGTTGGATTCATATTAAATGGTCTCATTGAGGAAAATTATTCTTTAACGTCCTGGAATAGTCAACCTTTAAAATGCCAAATTCTATAATGCAGTGTTGATGCTGAACCATTCTGCTTTCAGATGGAAGAATGAATTTCCCTGTGAATCATGGTGCTACAAATGAAGACAGTTTTGTAATGGTACAGTATTTAAACATCAATAGATAAATCATCCTGTACAATTCCCCCCCAACCCATACACAAGGATATCAGTTTAAGGAACACAAGTGAGACAGTAAGAATCTGACATCCTACGGTAGCTGGCTTCCTTTGTGCTGGCAGAAGGTCATCTGACATGTTTTTGTTTTTTTTTCGTAGGATGCATCAAAAATCTGCCGTCAGTTTGTGAAACGCGAAAAAGATGAGGTGCGCTTCTCAGCCGTGGCACTGTGCAGAGCCTAACGACAGGAGTGGCGGAAAAGGCCTCTGTGAACAACTGGCTGCCACACTTATAAAACGGACTGGGACTTAAGTGTGTGTTTTAAATGCTTACAGTCACATCTTTTCACCTATTGGTATGGCAACCTTTTTATTTGCTGAAAAGTACATAAAAGAAGGAGTATGCAGGCATTTTGGTATTTTATAAGTTGTAAACCTGTGGAAAGCTCAGTTCACCAGCTTGACTTTTCACTCTTGGATTTAGAATGGATGTTTCAGCGAACAACTATTTCATTAACTAGACTACTAGAGGAACTAGGGATCTACAGGCTTGTTTTCAAATTGAACTTTATACTTTGTCTAATGGATCTGCTGTAGAAAACCTTAAGTCAGGTTTCTTTATGTATTTTGGCAGAAGATGTAATCACTCAATAATACTGCTTTGTTCAGAGAAGACAGAAAATACTTTTGTTTGATTATAAAGCTCCCAGCTTGGAATGACATACTGTTTATAAAAAGTCCATAAGTTTGTACATCTGGTCATGCATGTTGACCTTTAACACAAGTGGGATTCTTTGTTTACTAGTGATGTGGTCTGTAGTCATTTTGGCACGCAGCTGTGAAATGCTATTGTATCAAAGTGTCATGGTGTCACATTGAGTATTTAAGCGGTACTTAGAAGTACATGTGAATTAGCAGTTATTAAAAAGCACGTGTTGAAATGTTGTTTTTAGGCATACTGTATATATGAACTGTTACCCTGCCCCGCCTGGCGTGGGCGCCCTTCAGCACGTGTCCTGTGGGTGCGCAACGGGCGTGCAGCCCTGGCGGCCGGCTGATGGGCTCGGCTGCTTTGCATTGGCTGCTGGCGCTCACTGTTGCTTTGTTTATTTGCGCTGTGCAATGCGAGTGAGCGGGCGCCAAGGTACAACGCACGGATCTTCCACAGTGCACAACCAACAGCGAGCAGTGAAATATCACTCCCCAGGTCTTCGTGGTGGTCTCCCAGCTGCTCTCTGAAGCAGGATATTTCAGTGCTGAAGTTACCTGGAGGTCGCTCCTCCCTGTCCCGCTGTACAAATGGCTTGTCATGGTGTGGAGGCTGGCGGACCCCCGCAGCATCAGCACTGGGAGCCAGCGTTCAGTGCGGCGCAGAGCTGGATCGAGGTGAGATCCGTGTCCCGTGAAGTTTACCGGCTCTCCATTTTAGAGAGGTATTATAAAGCTAAACGCAATAAAGTAAAGTATATCCGTCTGTCAGCGAAACCAGGTTGTGGGTGTCGATACGTGCAGCGTGTTTTTGTACTACAGGCTAATCGGAGGAGGTTCAGAAACCGCGCTTAAGTCCGTGTGAAGTTTGTGTTGTATCAGTAAAATGATCGCTTGGCCGAAAATATAGACAAATCTCACTAAAGATTTGCAGAATCTCCAAAAAAAACAAACAAACAGGTTTTGTTCGTGCTGGAAGTTAATTGCATTGGTCCACAGTGTTTCGTTTTGCAGCTGAACTGCGTAAGAGTTTATAATGGGTTCTTTCGCATGGGATACCTACTTTCAACTTGATCGGTTTTTTTGTTATACGCGTGAGTTGCTGCGTCGAAGCCCCTTTTATAAGCCCATTGACCGAAGTGCACTCAGAATTAACTAAGACGTCCCATGTCAGCTCTCTTAAGGATTTTGTCGTAAACAATCTATATTTTTAACGAATCGCTTATTAAAATTTCAACTAATCAGATGCAGTGTTTGCAATAGAGTAAGCCGTCTTTTGTTTAAAGTGCATTTATGGTTAGCAGGTGTGACTGTGACATCAGTAAGCAAACCGAAAAGTAAACGTGGTGAAATGTAGATGGAGCTTTCCAGGCGGTATATCAGGCTTTTCAGTGTGTAAGGCAACGGATCTCGTGTCCTGCCGTGAGTCGGGGATGTAAGTCACTGTTAGCAGTTTGGTCGTCGGTGTAACTGGGAGCCTTTCAGCCTCGGGCTGGATTTAATGGCTGACTGAGAATCTCTATCCCCTGTTTTTCACACATCACCAACTTGCTGATAAAACAGACAAAATTCAGACATGGTGAAGCCCCCCCTCCGAGACTCGCATTGTTGTCCTGAGATGACTTTTGTGTCCGTCTGCAGAAAACGGGATTTAGTGTGGCAACCAGATTTTAAAAATTAGTTTTAAGGGAAATCATTTAACAGCCCACCACTGAGCATGTTACTGGTAGTTATCTCTACAGGAATAAAAATGTTTATTTTTAATTAAATATATAGGACTGAGTTTAAAAGACTTGTTACTTTTCTTTGTATATTTAGCACAAAGTTTGTTTCGCTAGTCACAGGTGTTAGGGAACAAAAGCAGGATCTTTTACGCACTGTCTAATGAAGACTTTCCACTGTGAGGTGGTTCTCTTGTATATGAAGTGGATGAGGAATTGGCACCGGTATTGTGGAGAGGGCATGACTCTGTGGTCCCAGCTGTAGGGTGCCAGCGGGTTGTTTTGTACCCCCCCCCCCCCCCATTCTCCCCGATGATGCTGACCATCATGCTTGTAGAAGCCCCCTGCAGGGTTGCGTTTGTGATGTGCTTGCATGATAATGCAGATAATCAGACTCATCTTCCAAGTGTCAGGAATCTGTGGTGTTTTCAGAACAGTGACACCCTGCAGAGAGCCTTTTGCCGGAGGTGGGACAGGAATGCTGATCCTGAGGTCCCCTGACATGCCTTGAGGACTGTGAAGGAATTAACCAGAAGTTTTGCTCGAATGAGCCCCCCCTACGGGCATGAGGAATGGCTGTGGTGTCGTGGTCTGAGTGATGCACTCCATGTAGCGAGGCCAGATTGCCACGGTGATCGGTGTCAATCTGGGGTTCAATCCAAGGGCGTTGCCTTCTCATGCTGCAGTGGCCTCACTGAAATCCCCATGGGTTCCCATCCATGTTATGAGTGGCGGCCATTGTCTAAATCCCAGCCCACCAGGGAGCCACGGAGAACCACAGTCACATGAGGTCATGAAAACCCTGCTGAACTGTTTTCAGATACATGATCAAAAACCTCATCTTCGGGAGTGTTGTATGGCTCTGCAGACACTTGTACTTGTGATCGGAAGGTCGCTGGTTTGAATCCCAGGGTCAGCTGAGTGATTTTGCCGTTGGGCCCTTGAGCTGGGCCCTCAACCCCCAGTTTCCCCAGCGACTGGATATAAGCGTCTGCTGGGTAGATGTAATGTTACCTCACACAGAAGAGCAAGTGTCTCATGCCCGAACCAGGTGAACAGCCAGGAAAGACTGAATGATAAATGTTTGGGGCCAAGTCTGCAGATTTCCTCAATTTCTGTTACTGGAGGTCCTGCAGCTCAGATTCGGTTTCTAAAGCCTATGTGAATGCTGGGTGTTTTGTTTGTCTAGTTGCAGCTCTGTAAACGTCTTTATAGACTGTCACCCTTGCATTGCATTTGTTTTTTTAAAGGCCTGTTTGGTAGCTGTGGAGACCTTCAGCTGAAATAAGTAGCCCTCCAAAAGAACAATGATGGTGCATTTTGAGTCAGAAGCCGCAGGTTTCTTGTATGAGGCCGTTTCCTGATATTCAGTGTTATTATTCTCCGTTTTCCTCTTTGAATGTAACAACAAACCAGAAGTCCAGCCCTTCAGCAGTGGGATGTCTTTCTTTCTCTGCTCTGGCTGCTGTCGTTTGCTGGTGTCCCGGGAAAGAAATAAATCCTCCTTTTAATATAACATTTGTTCAAA
Organism: Paramormyrops kingsleyae; assembly: GCF_048594095.1. NCBI lineage: Eukaryota > Metazoa > Chordata > Actinopteri > Osteoglossiformes > Mormyridae > Paramormyrops > Paramormyrops kingsleyae. The sequence goes on along the minus strand of NC_132808.1, from coordinate 28,861,527 downwards.
CTGGCAGTTCTCTCAACGGCTCATTGGGCCTACAGTATGTGGGGAAATCGCACGCGTGTGTGAAAGACATCAGCCCGTCGGTAACCGATAAGTCACGAATGTCAGGACGAGCTATTATCCGTTTCCTCTATATATTCTTGTGATCCATAAAGACATTGTGTGGTTAAACTTCCTGAAGTTTGCTGAAAAAAAAAACAATGCAGGAAATCCTCGCCTTGAAAACTCTTCGCATCAAAGCCGGTATGAGGACTGTAATCCCTCTCTGGAGATCAGTGAAAGGGACCTTTTCACAATGCAGGAAATGTGAATGTGTTCCAGAATTTAAAAAGAAACCTTTGAGTGGAAACTAATTTAATGATGTGGTGTGTGTGTGTGTGTGTGTATATATACATACATACATACATACATACATACATACATACATACATATACATACATACACACACGCACACACACACCCAGGGGTTGGACAGTGAAACTGAAGCACCTGGTTTTAGACCACAGTAATTTATTAGTATGGTGTAAGGCCTCCTATTGCAGCCAATACATCATCAGTTCATCTTTGGGAATGATAGATACAAGTCCAGAGGGCTTTTGATATTTTGGTTGATATATACCCAGACTGTACCCACACAGCACAGATCTCGCAGGTCTTCTCTCCCAAGGCTCCCTGGTTACTGAAATCTCTCCTCTATCGGCATAGCAGCGACACTCCCGGTGCTGGCAGCCGGCAAGCCGCTGCGTTACTCCCCAGGAATCTGGGAACATTTTGAATGAAGAAACGTCTCGCATAACCACAGAACAGCTGCCCGGCGAGAGACACTCGGGACGAGAAGAGACACCCATCAGCCTCCTGACAGCGCTGTAGAGAGAGCCGTTTATTTGATGCCCAGTGTTGAAGGCCGGTGTCGGGATCAAATGGCCACCTTGGTTATCCTCTCATGAATCTTGAAACATCATATAATTTCTTTATTGTGTGGTGTCGCTTTTCAAAAACTTGTTTGTCTACACTTTGTGGTCACATTTGAAAGGTGATTCAGATGAGTGCAGTGGCCTTAAACTGCATGCTGTAAAACGAGTGGAATTAAGGTGAAATTTACCAGATCGGTTTCAACTTTTGTTAATTGCTATGCTGCATTTTAACAGCCAAGAGGCCCTGCGTGGTAACATGACATATGTGTCAAGGGCAGAATCCCCAAGCAGGCCAGGAAATCCAGCATCATGGGTCCTCGGCCCGAGCAGTTTGTGGCTGTACCGGGTTTCTACAAGAGGGTGGAGATGTTGACTAATACTAGCAAAACTGAAGAATAATATGAGAATGTTTGTGTCAGGAGTTGGACTTTCCATTGTCTAATTAGTGTTGCTTTAATTTCTATGGTGCCCTTCATTTCCATCACTGCTTTCTACTGCAGAAGCTTCTCCCAGCGTTTAACGAGACAGGAATTTGTTTGGAGCGGAGTGTGCGGTCCTGAATTAGTGCGCTTCCCTGGGGTGCCGTGCCTAAATGCTCTTAAATGCCCTTTGTTTCAGAGGTCGAATGATAAATAAAAATGTGCTGGCCTTGTCAGCTGGCGGGCATGTCTTGGTGAATTCGCCTGCGATGAACGTCATCGCCGGTATCGATAGACGCATCAGTGGAGTCAGGCGAGAGTCTGTCTGGTCGGACTGGCTATCTGAAAGTGCTGAGTGAGCTGGCTGGGTAATTAGGGCGCCTTTTCCTGCACTGTAAAGCCGTCGCCTCTCCGTCTTCCTTCCCGACGTCCCCTTCAATGCATCCTTTATGTCTGCGGCTCCCTCATTTAGCTCTTCCTGGCTCGTCCCCAGTCTCTCGGGTGAGTAGGGGTCTCGAGGAGGAAGTAACAGGAGCCAAGGGTAAACAGTTTCCCGGTGCGGGGGATATGGGGGCTTGGATAAGCATTTGGGAGCCACGCCCATTCTCTATGCGGTCACTTGGGGCAGCATTTCTCAGCCCAGTCTTCAGGGACCCCTAGAAGGCGCACATTTTTGCTCCCTTTCAGGAAGGAGCATGAATGTGTGCTCTGTGGCAGGGAGCTAGGAGGGAGCAAAAATGTGTGCCGTTTGGGGGTCCCCCAAGAGGAGATGGGGGAACACCAGCCTAGGGGCCTTTCTCAGCAGCGTCGTGGATCCCCACGTAACCATGGTGACGACGAGAAGTGAATGATTCCCTCATTACTGCCACTGGGTCATTGAGTTTCCCAGGAGACGTGATTAGCTTGGAGACGAGTGCTCCACAAGTGTGCAGCGGGACAGGTTATGGGCTCTGCTCGTTTGGCCAGGAGGCGGACATGTTTAAATTCTTAATGCATATTGATGAATGCTCCACATGGACGTGAAATCAAGAATAATTCTTTTATTATCAGAAGGAAAACAAAAACTGAAATTCAGTGTTGTGGCTCAGATCTCTGCCCCTTAGTTATTCAGACCAAATTGTATTTTTTCCTTATTTCTTCCTCAGGACACAGAAGATAGTAAATGGGTAGATAGATAAGACTCGCACAATGAGTGTAAGCTGTGTCTTCGTGTGGAACTGGTGAATCAACAGCTTTTGTATCATAGTTTTTAATAACCATGTAAGAAGTATCATAACAAATGTTTTTTTTTCCACTCCAAGATCAACTGTTTTTGCCTTCTTTGACAAGAAAGACTGGAACCACAAGAAGAAAGCAAAAATAAAACCAGGCGTTTGTCTTGCGAATTAGGAATCCAGGCCAGTCAGGCAGCTGTGCCAGATTCATATCATGCTTGTCACGGTGGGTTGCCGTGAAAATGCTGCCCCGGGCCAGTCAGAACCAAACATTTCATTGCTTTTGTGGCTTTTCAGTCACTGTTCAGTTAATCACGTCCCCCTGGTCCTGAAAGAGCTGACAGATTGCAGGTGTGAGATTTCAGGGTTGGTTATCTTTCACCCCGTCCACTTTTTGGACAGACAGACATGGACGTCGAATCCAGTAACTACTTGTTTCAAAGAATTGGCAGGAGTGATTTGGTGTGCAGGCTGCGTGTAAGTGCAAAGCTCGTAAAAATATTTGAGGTTGTTTTTTTTTTCTTTCTTACTGATTCAGGAATGTTTCAGATTTGATGTAGGGAGAGATGAAGAAACCTTTGTCTTTAATAAAGTTAAATAAAGAGAGTAGCACACAAATGTGGCTTGTCTTTAGCTTTATAGGGATACCTTAGGGTGGTGGAAGATGCACCCTGGTATTTAATTGGTTTAATATCCGGGGCTGTCTGCATGTTATGCCTGTCAGTGGTCCCTGCAGTATCACTTAATGTCAGGAGCAGCTATGAAGGACTTTCGTGCTGAAGGTTCAGGAGCTGAATGTGATGTATGAAATCTCCACTCACGTCGAACACATTAACCCTTTGGATGTGCTCTCAACCGACTGCTGATAAGTTCATAAAATCTCCTTTTTGTTGTGTGAGCCATCTGTGTTTCTTGCATTAGAAGGCATGAATCATCGTTTGGTTAAATCCATCTGCATCTTGGCAGTGATCACAGAGAACAGGGAAACTTTGGCGTTGGTTGACATTGCGGATCAAGTCTGATTCTCCCGCAGAGCAGGAAAAACAGGAAACATTGAAATTTTCTCCACTCTGGTTGCACTGGGAGAATACCAGTGCAGACTCTGTAATCCGGCCTGCAAATACTGGGCTGAAGAAGGTCCATGTGAAGACGCGAAATGCCGTGGATCATTTGCCCATAATTCTGCGGTGGTATGAATAATGTGACATCAGCTTCCGTGATTTGAAGAAGCTCTTTTTAGGAACCTGGGTGAGATCTTGCTTGTTCAGTGCTGGGTATGAGTAGGTTCTTCAGAACATGGTTCCCTCCCAAGGCAGGAGGATAGCCTCGTGCCCTGTTCTCTGTGATATTTGGTGTGAGTGGCCTACTGTACTCACTTTTGTTGGTTTAACCTTAATACTTTGAGTTCCTCTTGCTTTAGCGTTGTTCTGCCTTTAACAGAACTTCCAAGGTCATTGAGGAACTCAAGGCACTTTTCAACCAATGTTCTGTTCCCCCATTGGCCATCTCAGATGAAATGATTTCATGGCCTTTGTGGCCAACGTCCGTGAAGGAGCCGCAGGCTTTCCCGATGCCTCATTCGTCATCCTCTAGGTCACCGACAAGTTCACTTCCTGTTTTATTTGGTTGCCCAGGCTAACATCTTAGTGCCCTTTGTAATAATTCCCATATCATACAGGTCAAACAGTCTTCAGATCTTTTGCCTTCCTGATAGGTCTTATATCTATAGACCTTCTTCATTTGATGATATGTCTGCAAGGGTAGCCGTTTTGTCGCTGGTATTAGTGGAAGATTGCAAGTGGTTGCTTCAGATGATACACTTCAACGTTTATGGTTTTAATCTGAGTTTAATCCAGTTTGGAGCAGATAGTCACTTTGAAAACGTCAAATCCCTCACCGTTGTTCAGTCTCCCTTGCCTCCATTTTTCCTTCTTCGTTCTTTTTCCAATAGAGGCGACAGGTGATTTTGCGATGGCCTGACGTCATTAAGGAGGTCTCCTCCTTTGAAGAAGATGCGTATCGGGTCCAGGCATCTCCGGGCCGCCCTGCCGCCAAGGCCGGAATCTCAGCGCCTGGAAAGCGGGCTAACAATGGCACCTCTGTAGCCCAGCCGGTAGCAAAGACCCGGACCCACGCCAGGCTCTGACATTGGCCACCGCCCTGGGAAAATGTCATCAGAGAATGTCTCGCGTGGGGCGGGGGCAGGCTGGGGGTGGGACAGGCGCCAGCATGCAGTCGCACCATTTTTATCTGTACAGTCTGCTTTCCGAGGGGCCCACACCACGCTACACGGCCCACTCGCCGTCTTTTGGCTCACCATCAACGCTACTGAAAATGGCTCCTTTCTTCTGTCTCCTCTACTTTCCCGCCAACCGAAAAAGCACATTTATCAACAGGAGCGCCTTCTTGCCCCGCTGACTCAGCCCGACAGCGCTGGCGTGCATTATACCCAAGAAACCACACGAAAGGAATTCACATCTAGAAATGGGAAGTATTATCTTAAAATGCCTATTGAACAAAGTCATGTTTTATAATGCGCACAGGCGTCTGTTGTTGGGCCCTCAGCGGAAGAGGAAGTGTGTTCGCTCTCATCACGTAGTTCTGTGCTCAGGCTGCTTTATAAGGTTCCTCCTGCTCTTCATGTTTCAGTCATGATACTGGCTGAAAAGTAACTTTTTATTTTTCCTCATACGCACCCCCAGGTGTTTCATTGCTCACACACTGAAACATCCCTATTTCGCCATTTCAGTTTTCTGTGCCCCTTGCCTCTATGCTCAGCATCTTTGAGGCTAATTTATGATAGAACCAGTAAACGCGTGCGCATGTGGTGTCTTTGTTGAAATCGAAACATTGGATAATTACGTAAGCTGTCCTCTATTAGGATGCCCCCAGCTGTGAGGCCCAGGGCCCTCCCATGACCCTGACCAGGGTAAGAACATAGATGGATGACTGGATGGTAGAAAAATTGTATTCTGAAGTACACAAAATATAAGATCCCTAGTGTCATTTTGGAGTCGTTTAACGATTTTATTATAGTCAAACTGTGGGCAATGGTGGCTTGATGGTTAGGGAAGCGCACTTGTAGTTGAAAGCTTGTTGGTCCGAATCTCCGACCAGCAAGGCACCACTGAGGTACCCTGAGCAAGGTACTGCCCCCAAGCACTGCTGAATTAGCTGCTCCCTGCTATGTCACATATGGGTTAAATGCAGAGAACACATTTCGTCGTTGTGCTGCTGTGGTGTGTCAACAATGACAACTACTAATCACTAAATTCTTATTCTGCACCCTGAGAGTGTGTGATATTTTGGCACAGCCGCCTGACCCGGCGCGCTCCTTTAGGGTCGGGAGCGAGAGCCGCCTGACCCGGCGCGCTCCTTTAGGGTCGGGAGCGAGAGCCGCATGACCCGGCGCGCTCCTTTAGGGTCGGGACCGCGAGCCGCCTGACCCGGCGCGCTCCTTGAGGGTCGGGAGGGAGAGCCGTCTGACCCGGCGCTCCTTGAGGGTCGGGAGGGAGAGCCGCCTGACCCGGTGCTCCTTTAGGGTCGGGAGGGAGAGCCGCCTGACCCGGCGCTCCTTTAGGGTCGGGAGGGAGAGCCGCCTGACCCGGCGCGCTCCTTGACGGTCGGGAGGGAGAGCCGCCTGAACCGGCGCGCTCCTTTAGGGTCGGGAGGGAGAGCCGCCTGACCCGGCGCTCCTTTAGGGTCGGGAGGGAGAGCCGCCTGACCCGGCGCGCTCCTTGAGGGTCGGGAGGGAGAGCCGACTGACCCGGCGCGCTCCTTTAGGGTCGGGACCGTGACCCGCCTGACCCGGCGCTCCTTTAGGGTCGGGAGGGAGAGCCGCCTGACCCGGCGCGCTCCTTTAGGGTCGGGACCGTGAGCCGCCTGACCCGGCGCGCTCCTTTAGGGTCGGGACCGTGAGCCGCCTGACCCGGCGCGCTCCTTTAGGGTCGGGACCGTGAGCCGCCTGACCCGGCGCGCTCCTTTAGGGTCGGGACCGTGAGCCGCCTGACCCGGCGCGCTCCTTTAGGGTCGGGACCGTGAGCCGCCTGACCCGGCGCGCTCCTTTAGGGTCGGGACCGTGACCCGCCTGACCCGGCGCGCTCCTTGAGGGTCGGGACCGTGACCCGCCTGACCCAGCGCGCTCCTTTTGGCGTACAGTTTGCTTCCAGGCATATAAACCCTGCCTCTGTTGTTTGGTACACGGGCTTCTCATTCTGCTCCTCGTCTGTTTACATTATTGATGACCGTGGTTGAGAGCCTGAAGACTAAACTACTTTATTTTCATTGAAATTTCTGGCCCTGAGAGAGAAACCCGAGTTCCTCGAAAAACCGTTTCCTAATGGTCCCGTGGCTGTGCTGCCCTGCTGTTTTCCATGGTCCTCTAGCAGCACGGTCCTCTAGCAGCACGGTCCTCTCTAGCAGCACGCTCTGATGCCATAGTTTGCCCGTCTCCTGTAGACGAAGAGGTGCGTGCTGTTTAGTCCATCTGTATGGACTGTGCGGTGCTTCATGGTGACCAAATTCATGTACTATGAGATTATGGCCATATGGACACATCTGGGAAGCAGAAGCCCAGTATTCAGCCCTAAATTCTCCAGAAATCTACATTATACCTTTCATTTGTTTGTTATAGATATGTCATCAGACTGCTTTCATCCATCTGTCCATCCATCTGTGCTCTTAATGACTTATTGCGGTTGGAGTCACGGGGTACATTTCTTTTCTGAGAAATATTACATTGATGAAATCAGAATCTGTAGTTTTAGTCATAGGGTTTGTGCAACACTGTGTCAAAGTTTCCAGTTATTATCCATTTTCAGTTAACTGGAAAACATTCTCTCTCAATCGCAAATATTCTCACTTTTTTGGCATTACTGAATCTTTCAGCATCATTACAATGTATTTTGAAATTTGTAGTACTGTATTTCTTTCTTAGGTTTCGATTGTTCAGCAGAAGCACATACCCACAACCGAACATTTAGGGGGTTACTTCTCGGGCCAGCAGTAGGGCGGGTGTAACTGGCAGTCAGCTGCTCCTTCTGGGGACAAAGCAGGGATAGAGCCCCACGGACTCACGGGCAAGACGAAGGCCGTCCCTGCTGATCCCCTTCCGGCATCCTGCTGTGACAGTCCTGCGCATTCCCAATCTCTGAGAACACTGAGCTCCATTCCTCCTGTCTCACACAATGGTTGCCCGGCGATAATAAAGGAAGTGTAGATAATGAGCGAGCTTCCTTAATTGAGAGGCGCTGGGCCGCTCCGGGTTACGATGTAAACACTGCAGATTCTGCTCCTTTAGACCTTCCAGGCCGATTCTTCAAGAGTGAACTTTGTCTAGTTATCTATCTCACGTATTGGATCGAATGTGAAAATAAGACCACTGCTGTTTGCACTGGAGTACTGAATTCCTGGTTCTTTTTTAATGGCCGTTAACAGCGTATTGAGTACAGAACGACAGTTTCTGCGACAGCATGGCTTCCAAGTGTTTATAGGATAATTCTAGAGCCATTGATTGTCCCCTGGCTCCCCTGAGTAGATGACACGCCTCATAACAAAGAGCTCCTCTGTCCCTCCAGCTACTGTTCTTGGGCACCATTTCTGTGTTGTGCTGCAATGCAGAGTTACAAGTTCGATTCTTTAATTCCTGTCTGTTCTTGCAGAGATTCTGCTAGTAAATGATCTGAAAACAGGGCATTTATATCCACAACCCAGACTGTCGGTCTTCTGGTTTTGGGGTTTTATTTCATGTCACTGGACAATGGTCTACTGGGCTGCTGTCCCGTTGAAGAGCTGAAGGTTTGTCAGCGATGAATGGCTTGTGGTAAAATGTTCCGCTCCCTGTAATTGGCAGGATGTTGTTCATACTGAAACCGAACCATATTTTTACCCACAGCAAGTAATATGGTGGTTAGTCGTTCGAGGTTGTTGTTTCGAGTCCCAAGACAGGCTCTGCTGTTGTGTCATCAAGTGAGATATTTAATCGATTTTAATTCCACCTATACATCTTCCAGCTATTTATTCTGGTTATGGTTGTGGGGTTAAACCCAAATTGCTCCAGTAAAACGTCCAGCTGTATCAGTTGGTAAAACGTCTAATTTACTGTGTCGTACAAACCACAGTAGCCACAGCAGAAACGGCTGTGAGGGTTTTATTTTGGGGAAAAATTCTTTTAAAGTGTCCTATAAACGTCTTGTGACTCATCACACATGAAGAAACATTTGCATGTTTCTGCTCTGAAATGATGCTGATATCTTTGGGCTGTGAACTTATTCTGCAATTTTTTTATCTCCTGCTTTTTGCCCAATGGCGTGCAGCTCCTCTATGCCCAGAACGAGGCACCAGCCTTCCACAGCCTGCATTTCAGGAAGGAGCCTTTGAAATAAGGGGGCATTCAGAGTTCAGCCAGTGTTTCCCCTGTTCTGCCTCAGCTGTACATCAACTAATGAAAAGGTTCCCCTGTTTGTCCCCCTAGGCATTACTACTACTGAACCTCACCCAGAAAGCATGGAGTTTGTGGTGTTGGTGTTGGTTGTTGGTGTTGTTGACATGGCCTCACATGAAACCAACTGCATGTTTGAAGTAGATAGAATAATTCGGAATCATGTAGCCCAGTGATGAGAAGTATGAGGAAAAACTGCATCAACGCAAGAATGAACCATACATACTTCAGAGTATTTTTAGCATGTCTTCCATTTCCGCTACATGAATTTTGTACTGTCAATAGTTACTGCCTAATAAAGGCTTTGGGGTGTCAACAAGTCTGTTCATTAAAATTCACGGGAAAAACAAAGGCCTTTCTTTTGTTTGTGCATATTATGTGCAATTCCTCTTCTCTAACTGGATGTCCGCCACTTGTCATTGTCAGGTTGGCCAAGCACCTTTTAGCACTGCGGAAGTGTCACTTGTTATTCATTTTACTATGGTAAAGATGTTTAGATACATTTAGAAGTTTCATCACAAGAGAAATTCCACCCTAATGTATCAGGATTCTGAAATGTATATTCATGCATGCATCTGTTTTCCAAGCACTTATCCAGCACTTAGTCATGGGGGGTTTGGCTGTAAGGGACGTGGCTGGGAAACTACCCCAGACAGCACATGGCGCATGGCTGGGGAACACACTGAACTGGATTCTAGCCTGTTGCAGGGCACATATTACGAGTAGTTTTGAGATGCTAGTTTGTCTGACTGTGGAAAGAGAACATGCACTCCTCACACTTCCTCCCAACCCTGGAGGTTTGTGACAGTAGTGCTACTGACTGAGCCTCCGTGCCGCTCCATAATCCATGTTTGCAACTGTTGAAGAATAAGGCCAGTGACGGAGAGTAAACACAGCAGATGGTGCTGAAATGCAGCTGGACCAGCTTCTGGGACCTTCTGACGAGCGATGGCTGTGGTTTTGCGCTCCTGAACTGTCACTGGTAACTCTAAGCAGGTCGTGAAATCTAACTGAAGAAATGTGCAGATAATTAACGGAAAACTCTTCCTCAGCTTACGCACAGATGGGTAGATGTGTCAGATAGAAGGGCGTGATTTCTTCCTTCTCTGCCTTCGAAGGAACGTTTGGCATGTTGCATGTTCTTTGTGGATCATTTCGGCAGGTGTCCCAGAATCTTGCAGGACTCTCCTTTATTACTGTGACAGTGATTTATAGTTCTGCATTAATAACCTGCGGTATTTAGGTCGACGCCTCTTCCGTTGTTTTATCTGTTTCCTGGGAGCGCAATGAATAGTTTCAAGATGAAGGAGAGTAGAGCAAATGGGATTTGGTGAAGTCAAAGCTGCAATATTCTGGAAACTGATGACCCTAGGAGGAAGAGAGGAGGCAGATTAGACGCGAGGCTGAGAATCTAACGATATGCTAGCTGACCGCCGTGTAGGTGGGTGTATGCAGCTGGCTTTGGAACAAGTGTGGAATTCCCTCTGGTGAGATTGGCTGACTGTATGTGTTTGAGAGATTCAAGCGAGGCTGACTTGGGGCTTCTTATGGAAGCTTGCTTCAAAGCGACGGGATGTGGAAGCAAAACGACTGACAGCGGCAGTGCCGCACGAAGCTTCACAGCTGATAGCCCCCAGCGCTGCCCCCCCCCCCCCAGACAAAGGGAAATTAGACAGTGGCAGCCTCTCGTTGTGTGCCTGGTAGCTGTTCTGTACCAGATGCACCCTTCCATTCAAATCGAGAGGGGCGGGGGCAGGGGGGGGAGGGTGTAAGACTTAGTAAGCAGAGCGGCCAGAGGTAGGCCAGACCGAAACCAGAAAATTCACAGGAACCATTTGCCTATAGATGTTGCCAGACACTATAACCTGATACTCTTGGAATCTGACAAATGGTCCTTGTGGTTGAAATGGTTGTTTTCGTTGAGTCTGTGTGTGGGTGTCCATGACATGGATGAGGCCTGTGGTGTGGCCAGTGCAGGAAACTTGGCCTCCTGTCCTCATCTGACTTTGGTGCAGGTGTCTGGGAGTAGTGGGCCTGCTGCAGTGTTGGTGTTTGTAGTCGAAGGCCATCAGGCACTCGGAGAAGTTCATATGTGAGGGAAGCTCCGATCTTGCACTTCATTTAGGAAAGTTGGCAGTCTGGCTGTAGGCTAGAGGAGTTGTCATTGTGGTGTTTAAGGAAGCACTTGGTACTTTTCTTGACACAATAATATTATCTTTGGCAAAAGAAAGTGTAGGTGTTTTGAATGAGTATCACTTAGTGTCTTGTGCACACTAGTGTCTTTTCTGTTTCATATTGCAATCTGGTCTAGGGTTCCCTCTAGTGTTGTAGACTCTTGTCTAGTGGATTCTTTGGGTAGTTGGTGTCTAATGGACTCTTAGTGTGTGTTGGGCTCTCTGCAGGCTTTGAGAGACTTCAAAATGAAAATATATACAGGATCCTGTATTTGAAATGAAACACACCACTGGAGGCTTTAAGTGTTACAGCCAGAGAAGAGCTGCCACGGTTTTGGAACAATCAGAGGAAGTGGATTTCTGAACTGTTAGAAGCAGGTGTGCTTAACACTTATATCTGTTTTTCAGATCTTTGGCAGTTATATGTTTTTGGAAAGTGAAACAGTTAATCAATGACTAAGACATTTTACTGATGATTAACTTAGTCACACCTTGCATTTGCATGTTTCTCATCTGAAGTTTAAATGCATTAAAGGATGAGTTGGAAAGATCTTGCCAGAGGTCAGCAGGGTTGGCCTAGCAAAAATTGTGCGACATGTCTGCAGGATACTCTGACCCGGGGTGTTTGCACATCAACATCGGCCGGCATGTAGCAGTAAGTGTGTCGTCCTGTCGGCTGCTGCGGTGCCCCAGAACGAGGATACAAACATGCAGCGTTTAAAGCAGGGGAGGTGCTTCAAAACGGACTAAGTGGAATAGATAATGTTGTTTAGAAAACATTTAGCTACAGAATTTGATCTAGAAGTTAGCGGTGACCTCCGTATTCTGGCTACAGTCGGTGTCCCGGTCTTGGTGTTTCAAGCACGGCTTTGATAGACCTGCTGTCAGTGGGTGGGCTCTTGCCTGCACTTTCTCAATTCTCTTTCTGCTACTTTTAAATAGTTTTCATCTGTGGGTGTCCTGGCCAAGAGTCAGACATATTAATTTGAAAGAGTCATTTAGCCCTGGTGCTCAGGCCAATATCCTTTTTGTGTTAAAGTGCCAGGGAGTCGGGTTGCAAACGGTGAGGAGGCTTTGGGGCTCCGCTTGCAGTGAACGCCTGAGCGGCCGCAGTGTCCGTCGGGAGCTGGACAGGCAAGCTGGGACGGACCGGCTGTTTGCACATGGCTCCACACTCAACGAGGGAAATGGCAGCTTTGATTTTTGGCAGGGTGGGGCTGGCTGAGCAAGCAGCCAGACTGGCTTAGTGCTTGACCCCCATCCCCTCTCCTTCAGAGTCTCTGTGCCTGGCGCGGCGTGGCGCTGAGGCAGCCATCCAGACCCTGGAGGGACGGGTCTCTCTCAGTGCAGCCCACCATGCGGTTCTGTGGATCGGGTCCCAAATATAAACACGGGCTGCTAGCTCATTAGCAGCACGCTAAATTGGCCGGAGTGTCCGGCGCTGCTTTTGGTTGATGCTCGATCTCTGTGGTTCGGCATCGATAGCCAAGCATGATCTGATGGGGAATTAGAAAGAATGAACTCTCATTACCTGTAAGGACTCCTTGCACAAAGAGCGCTTGTTTCCGCCCGGCGAAGCCTCACCTCGGTGTACCGTGACTCGCTCGCTAAGCCTCTGGCCTTGTGCTGGGGCCCTGGATGTGATCCAGTTCACACACTCCCCATGCAAACGCTCGCACTGAGTAATACACACACCCAAAGATGCATCAGCGTTTTTGTGAGGAAAATCTGTTATGTATTGCGCTTTGATTATTTGCTATGCTTGAACTAGTCTGTTCACTGCTGTACAAATGGCTGCATATGATATCCTTATAAAGAGAGTGTGAGAGAGAGAGAATGAAAGACAGACATTATTTGATCCAGTTCTCTCAGTGTGGGTGATGGATGGATGTTCGTTTGGCATTTGTGTAAAAAGAAAACAGTCTGCCCTTTCGTCAGCTTCATCTGTTGACACTCTGGGCCTTGTGCCACGATGAGGTCCTCTTCTCTGTTCCGCATAGATGTGAGAAGCCACCGGAAAATTATCGAGACATTGTGAAGGACCTCTTCCCCTATATTACCCCGTTTTCCACAAAAGAATGGTTCCTAAGCAGCCTCATCTGGACAAGGACAGGAGGATTTGTTTTAGGAAAGGTTTTTGTGTAAACAGGCAGTCTTCTGTAGCTGCATTTAGTTTGAAAGCACCCATATCTCTTTGCTTACTGTAAACACTCATACTCCTTGGAAAACAGTGTTACTGCTAAATAGGCGGTTTCAGGTTAGTTGAAAGTTGATCATTCTGTCGTGAAAGATGTCATAGATGTGCAGCCATAGGCTTGGCAGCCTGGTGCTGGGCTTTGAGTCCCTGGACCTAGCAAGGTGACCTTTGATGCTGAGGGCCCCACAGAAGTTGGGCCTGTCAGAAGGGGGTGTGTCCCACCTGCTCTGCCTCACTTTATCAAGGTGAAATTGGACCTAAACATAACAGGAAAGAAACCATGTCACACAAAGTAATTATGATGAGATTTAATGATATACTTCAAGGGCTTTACATTAATTAATTAATTTAATTGCCAGAGTGTCCCTGGGGCAGTTGGGGGTTAAGGGGCTTACTCAAGGGCCCAAGAGTGACATCACTCTGCTGACACTGGGATTCAAACCAATGACCTTCTGATCACAGGCACGGAGTCGTAACCCCCTGACCCCCACATCACCCTGCACACACTGGCACATCTCCACGCTCAGCCCCACCCTCCCTTCCCCAAACGTACCATGCAGGTGCATGGTGGACCGAGGAGGACAGTCTGGGGCAGCGACTGTGACATCGAGCTGCCTGTGAGCTCTCATCCAAACCCCAGGGTCTCCTCTTGCCAGTGTCCTTGCCTTGTGCTACCCTTTATAATCCCTTTGACACTAAATTAATCAGAAAGAATGCATTTAATTTATCCTTAGAGGAGAAGTTGTTCTTTAGTCCAAGTTTGTCCTCTACAGTTTATGAAGCTTGAATATCACCTCATTCATATGTCCAGTAGTTATAAAAATGCCGATACATTATTTGAGTTGCAAATGAATGATTTTTGTTTGTTTACCACCCTAAATTCTCACAGGCTTCCTCCATAATTAATGACCCAGACCTACAGTGGTCTGTAATATAGGGTCAGGCGGGAAGTACATGAGCAGGTATGACTAGGCCCTGTAGATGAAAGTCACTGTCCCGGCAAAGCATAGCGACGCTTACGGTGTTGCCATATCCGCACACGTAGCACTGAATCCATACCGATGAGGCATTTCAGAAGCGGGATGGGATGAGAACGGAACATCCTGGAAGCTGAAACAAAAAAAAAAAAACTAATTACTTATATCTATAGGAATGTCACCACTTGCCATGTTGGAATAAGGAAGACGTCTGAGATATTGCATTTATATGGCAGCCTTGGGGAGTGGTGAGCTATCACAGTTTTTGTATTATTACCAGACTTTTGGCAGGAGATGCCATTGGTTGTGCAATGCGCACTAAACTGTGACCTGATAGGCCGAGATGAGTGTGAATCGTCATGGTGATGTAGATAAGTAGTGAAGGACGATGCCTCTCCCTGGAAGTATTTCTGTCCTAGCAAGTGTGTGGGATCTAAACCTGTTTTATTGAATGTTCTCTATCTTTGGATTGCTTGATGTTTCACCCCAGGATAATCAAAGTGAGACCTGAATAGAGTGAATGTCCTGATGTGAACTGAATATTAGTTTGAGCTGATTGGCACTTATTTTGATGCCTTTATCTTCTGGAACAAATGGATGAATTTTGTGATTTTGTTCCAAAACGTCTGAATAGAGTAACATACTGTCCAATGTCAAGGGCTGGTTTGGGCTCAGCAGGCTAGACCTGTGATCATACGGTCGTGGCTTCAGATCCCGTCCTCAGCAGAGTCACATCTGGGCCCTTGAACAAGGCCTTTAACCTTCGTAAAAGCCCCAGGGATGCAGCATAAACAGCTGACCCTGCATGTGGACCTCAAGCTTCCCTCTCACCTCTAAGTGTGTGTCTTTCGAAGCAGAGAAGATGGGATATGTCAAAGGAAGCATTCCAATGTACCTGCACTCCTACTTCAGCGGATTGCAAATCAAACATCATTTCTATGGAAGCAGCCATGACCCTCGGAGGATGTGTATTGTTGGGGAATCCCCCTAAGATGGGTTAGGGTCTGTCTTGCTGGCTATCACACATGGAGTTGAGGGCATAGTCAGAATGCCCCCTACTGAGCCCTCCTTAATGTTTCTTCTCTGGATCCAGTTAGTGTTCTGCATAATCCCTCCATTCTTGTTGTCCCAAGTGAGTGGATTAGCATGAATTTCTTTCAGAGATGTTTTGCTTCATGAGATTAGGATTTTTGTCTTCTCAGATGAACTTGCATAAATAAGGGGATCAGGATTATGCAAATGAGTTTGAGGTGACCCACTAGGCAGCGTGGGTCTGACAAGTAGCTACGTCATGAACCATATGGAAAAAAATGTAACTGCGAAACCTTGCTGTTTATGGACGGTAACCTCTCCGCTGATAAAAGCTTACGTCTTAAGCCTTTTTTCAGGTGAATACTGCATATCACTAGGGCCAGTTTATGGATTATCGATCAGCAATGGGATTTCAGCATCTGGATCTGTTTCCACGTCAAGGAGAAAATAGTTGATCTAAACCGACAACGATGTTCCTGGATGGAATCATTGTTACGTGCATGACTCATCCTTAAATGCTGAAAAACAGGTTCCCTGAATGGAATCAAAGTTTCAAAAAATATCTCAGGGCTGGGAAAAGTCATGTGGAATTTTTTATTTTTTGGTTCCAGGCTTATGTGAAGTATTTAGATAGTCTGGTGTATGTAGAGGATGAAAGCAAATGGTTTTGATAATATTTATTGTCATAAGATTAACTACTAAACAAACACTGTGTGAAAAATAAAGAACAAAGGACATCTCTGAGTACTGAGTACTCACTGCTAGCTATGAATACCCAGGAGACTGTCAGCCCATGATCTTCAGCCGTTCATGTCTTCATGGTGAAACGCAAGGAACCTTTTGTCCCCAAACAGTAACGGAACATGGAGACCTGAAGGGAAATGTCGTAGTTTGTCTATGAAATGGAACCTAGCAGTGGAAAGTACTCCACTTTTCAAGAACTAGACGGTACACTCTGAGGGTTCTGTCAATAGACGGTACTCTCTGAGGGTTCTGTCAATAGACGGTACTCTCTGAGGGTTCTGTCAATAGACGGTACTCTCTGAGGGTTCTGTCAATAGACGGTACTCTCTGAGGGTTCTGTCAATAGACGGTACTCTGAGGGTTCTGTCAATAGACGGTACTCTCTGAGGGTTCTGTCAATTCCGTAAATTTGGGGGTGAGGTGTGTCTCAGAGGCTTAGGGCTCTGATCCTGTGATTGGAAGGTCAGCAGTTCAAAAATCAGCCAAATCTTTATTGGGGCCTTGAGCCCACAATCTCCAGGGGCACCAGATAAATGGCCCCCTTTGTGCTCTGAACCAAAACCTCACCCTCGCCTCTGCATATGCGTGTGCGCCTCAAGTGGAGGAGCAAGGTGTGAAAACTGCACTGGCATCTCGTAATAAAGTTTAATTTCATGTCAAATTTGCCTGTTTATTGTCCAGACTGTAGCATAAACCATATCCTGGCTGTGAACATCGCCGTCATAGCTAGCGGTGAATGAATAGCATGTGTGAGATGCAGACGGTTATAAATGATCGAAGGATCTGGGGAAGCCACGTGGCCTGTGGCCCCGTCATGTGACATCTCGCCTCTCTCCCGTGCAGATATGTGTCTGGGTCCTCGTCAGTGACACCGTGCATGATGTGAAAAGGCTGCTCAGTCTGTCTAGTAACTTATCACTCCTTTGTCACTCACAAAGTAGCTTGACGTCCTGCATGTTTTAGGCCAGGTAATGATTTGTGTTGATCAGATGGATACAAGTTTGATTTATTCTACTGTCACTCATACAGAGCACTTAACAATGGCGGCTTTATGTATTCCGGAACGCCTGTGACTGGCAGCCTTGCACTTCGTGAGAAACATTCTCTCATTCTTTCAAATATTGTATGTTTATGTAAGGCTGTGTTTCGTTGCAGCTATGGAAATGCCCGTAAGCGAAGTGAAAGATTACCACATTGGATTAGGTAAACTTCATTGATTCTTGAAATAACTGAGGGCCTTCAGGAGCGACATCATAAACTGCGTGATCGCCGTTTTAGTTAGCATTGTGAGTCGCAATGCCCTGACCCACCACATGGGGCGCCGTGGGCCAAGGTGGCTGGCCTTTATGTAAGATGGCCACAAAAGGCAGACATCATTTATTACTTTACCTCAGCATGTTTTTTATATTTAGATAATTTCCTTTAACATTTCCAAGCAATCTATGTCATTAACATGTGCTTCCACTCCTAAAGAAATTGGTGATCCAGGAAATGTTCTGCAGGCGTAGTCGTCCCTGACACGTGCTGCAGCAGCCTGTGCGTGGCCCTGCTCTCCCCCATGACAGAATGGAACGTCGCACCTCCTGAATTCCCTGCCTGACTTCATTAGATTTTCTTTCCTCCCGGAATCTGGCAGCTGAGCGCGTCCCGAATCACGTTCCTCTCGCACATGCGAGCGATATTCCATTCTGGAGATACGTGCTTCGTACCTCAGCTGCTCAAACTTTCCTCTGGACTTTTATAGATGGCAAGTGTGTGATTCCCAATCAGTAAAAGCGGAACGGTAGGATGCTGCCTGCACTCACCAGCTCTGTGGCTGCTCTTTGGGCGGTGATGTATGGGTCAGTGATCGGAAGGTCACTGGTTCAAATCCCAAAGCCGCCCTACTGATGCCTCCATTGGGCCCTTGAACAAGGTCCTTAATCCCCAACTCCAGGGGCCCCCAAGCTTGCTCTCGCCTGTCTGTGTGTCTCACAGAGAGCAAGAGGGGATGGGTAAAAATATTTATCCATGTGGGGAAATAGTCAAGCATCGCTGTTCTGTAATGAACCCATCAGGACAGATGTTTTAACAAGTTACTTGGTTTGTCTTGTATCTAACACACTGTATTTTTTGAGAAAGCAAGGTCAACCAGTGTCTGGGTCAATTGTGGGTCAAGGGCCCAACTGTGAAATCAGTCTTTTAACCCAGGGATTTGAATCAGCAACCTTCTGATTACTAGCACAGTGTCCAGTGAACCACACGCCTCCCACAGTGTCAGACAGTAGTTAAACCGTGCAGATTGACTGGGCTCCAGAACCCATGATGTAGTGACAGCAGCCCCTTTACAGGAACACGTATCAAAAGCCTCCGTGTCACTGGGAATTACTTTGTTTCTTTGATGAATGGTTTGTTTGGCCGCCGGATAGTTTATTTGTTCCACTTTGACCACAAGAATGTGTAGTTGCAGCGATTTCAGACCAATCAGAAAGGCTGGTTTGTTTGGAGTCCTGTTTACGGCAGCGAGTGTCTGCTGAGGGTGAGGGTGAGGGTGCTTTGCTGTTCCCGGTGTGATATGAAACGCAAGGCGCCGTGGAGGAGCAGCCCCCTTTCATCTGAAAGAGGCTCCATTTTCTTCTGAAAGCCTGCTGATTGTTTAGAAGTTTAGGAAACGGTATGTCTGCAAAGAGGGGTTCACTCCATGGGAACTGCAAAGGAACAAATTCCTCAGCCTAATTGGGTCACTGGAAGAACGCAAAGCACTGTTTGTGAAATAAACTCCTCAGACAAAAAGCTACTGTAGATGTGGACGTGACCGTCCTGGCCTCCATCTTGATTGGGGACCAAAATACTTGTGCAGTCACAAGAACATATTAATACTGTAGTTTAACCTGCCACTCTGGGTAACCTCAAGCAGCTCCTGGCTTGGGCAAAGTCGGCCTGCAGTTCATGGTTCTGCCAGTGGGGGCAATAATCTCCCCAGCACAAGTCCAGCACTTACAGAGCACCTATTATGATCAAGGCATAAATGTAAATATGGCAATTCTGTTTCAGTTCACTATAGACTAGTTAAAGGATGCTGGGATTGTGTCGCATTTATCCCACGTGCCACTTGTACTCAAACGTGTTATATAAAATTAATTGCGTTGTTGTTGTCATAGGAATCGGCCTCCTAGACAATACCACCAACTGAGATTTGCTTTTGGGTAATACACACCCATAGCAAGCGCGATGGGGATTTGACCCTTACCTTTATCCACTAAGCCATCATGCTGCGAGAGGGGGATTTGACCCTCACCCCTACCCACTAAGCCGTCATGCTGCCAAGAACTCTCTGTATTAATCATGAATTATCTGCTCATGGCTAGTCATGGTGCTGAGGTTTAGATGTTTATCTGTGATCAGCTCCGCTATTCCAGTCTCACTGGGTCTCCTTCACACCAGCGCTTAGGGCTCTGAGCCAGGCACCAGCGATTATGGGCCGAGAACCCACTGAGTCGGTGCGAGACATATCAGGTGGGATGGAACCCCTTATCCCCAAAGTGAGACCAGCTTTCCTCTTCGTTAAACACAGAAACACTGACAGCCGTATTGTTAGTTAGGTGGGGGTGCTGTGTGGCTCTCTGGGTTAGGATGCTTTGCCTGTGATCGGAAGGTGGCTAGGTCGAATCCTAGTGTCACCAGTGTAATTTCACCTTTGGTCCCCTGATCATGACCCACATTTCCTCCAGCTGTCTGGATAAGTGTCTGCTAAATAACTGCAGTGACTGTGGGTGTGCTGTGCCCTCTCTGCCCATCCGTGGAGATGTGGGCGGGTGTGGGTGAAGATGTCCGACAGCACGGCGTGGCCCGTCCCTGGAGGGGGAAGGTGTGGCCTGTCTTGCTTGTGCAAGTGGCCGTGAAGGAGAGAGCATCTGCGGGCCAATGACGGGGCCATTAATGTATCTGACGTGCCTTTTCTGGGGCAGTAGATAATGAGAGAACCTGCACTCCCTCTCACCGTGGCCTTGACTGCCCCCTACCTGCTGGGAGGGCTAATACCGGCGCTTCATCAATGGCAGCTTACAGCTGTCAGCATCCCGTGCCATCGGCAAGTCCCCGGACTGTAGCGGCATGCCCGTGGATGATGCCCGGCTATCTTCATGCTTTCTCTGGTCAGTAGCTGGAAGTGTAGATTGTGATGGTGGTGTTAAGAACTGAGGGAGACAGTAGAGTCCAAAAGCAGTAAAACTGCCTGTCTGAAGGACTGTGAGTGTGGAATAAGGCACATTTGCATGGGGCCCCACATGGTTTGGGGGGCCCCCTGTTGACCACAAACAGTCACTGCACCAACCCCCACCCCCAGCCAGGTGGAGGTGCAGCTGGGTGTTGGTGTCTGATGTTTTTTACTCTCCATCTGGTGACCCCGTCTTTATACCGGCTCCTGTCTCCGGAGAGACGCATGACAAGAGGGACCCAAAAGGAGTGAGAGTGGATGACTTAATGTCTCTGGGTTTTTGTTCCGCTGCTGTGCCCCAGCCAGAACCTGAATGCGAGATGGGAGTCGCAGACGTTCCGGATGTGGGTTAAACGAGAACATCAGCCCACCCGGCATTTCGGAAACCTGAGGTACACATACTGGCATCTCTCAGGACTGAAACAAAAGCAGCCTGTCATACAAGCAGACCTCATGGATACATGAAGCTAAGCTTATTACCTGAATCGCTTCCGAATTTCTTGCATATCCACTGCAGGGCAAACTGTGAACTTCTGGAAACGGTGTGTGGGTTTTCCCTGCATTTCATCCTGGAACGCAGTGTCATGTCACATCAGGAGGCCCGTACCGTCAGCCGGCTTCGCTGGGTAATACTCAGCCATGCAGTGACAGGTGCAAGTCAACCATTTCAGCACTGGCACACTGACAGACAGCTGCTCTACTTGGACAACTGCTCTGCAGGAAGCAACAGCAAATTTAATATAAACTCCAGAGTTCACATATATTTTACTTGAAACAGGAGAGAAACTTTCAGTCCCAAGGAGAAGTTTGTAAGGCATAAGGTCACTTCTCCGTACGGAATCGAATCCTGGTTTTCCACATAATATGCAGAGACACTAACCACTATACTAACAAGGAAACAATATCAGTAGTTTTTTCATGAAAATAACCTACACATGCTTAATTTTCAACCAACAGTAGTTCTTCCATGTCACAAGTGGTATTTCCTTGTTTATGGTGGTAACAGCTCATGTTACAGATGATGAACTTGGGTAAACGACACACCGATCTGCC
Source organism: Paramormyrops kingsleyae (assembly GCF_048594095.1). Taxonomy (NCBI): domain Eukaryota; kingdom Metazoa; phylum Chordata; class Actinopteri; order Osteoglossiformes; family Mormyridae; genus Paramormyrops; species Paramormyrops kingsleyae. The sequence continues at coordinate 28,840,171 of NC_132808.1, read as the reverse complement.
CACAGGCCACCGTTAAACTTTAAACTGCCGTTCAACGTCTATTTTGGTTGATGGTTTTGCTGGGCACTCCAGAAATGGTGTTACTGGTAAACATTCTTATCTAATTGTGTCCTTCTGAATGCAGATGTGTGAATAATGACTTAAAAAAATGGACAAACTAGTTTCAAAGCAGCTTCCAAAGGTAGCAGCAAATACATGCTTTTGTGTGTTTTATGTTATTTTGTTAGTTAATCTCCAACTTATCAGGGGATATTTTACTGCTGCTCTGCTGTACATTTGGATATTTGTACAAGTATTTCTCTGTACAGTAGTGTGGTGTGGATGACACAACTGGGGATAATATAAAGGAGGAATTTATAAGTGCAGGTTAGGGCCTGGTGTGTCTGGGAATGCTCTGGAAGGGCCCCAGATCTTCTCAGACGACAAATGAAAACAGGAAGTCTGCAAAAGCAGGGACTGGGGGAAGAGAGACCCTGTCATCTGCATCCAAGTCTTAGATTTGCCCCAATTAATGGCCTCGCTGATGTTACTCTGTAGGTCCTGTGCGCATGTTTTATGGAGAAGATGTAAGCGGCTTATTAGAAAATAAGACTATAAGACTGTAGAGCAGAAAACGGGAATCTGTTTGTTGGGCCCACAGTGGGATGACCTGAGCACCAAAGTGGGTCACGTCGCAGTGTGTTTCACTGAAGAGCCTGCACTTCAAACTGTGAGTGTTGAGAAGTGCGTTGTTAAGGAACCACACAGATCAAAGCGACGTGTTACTGCCTTTAATGTATGAGAGATAGATCGACTGCGTGTACAGACACGAGAGGACCCAACTGTCACTGACAGAAAATGATTGGTTTCGGGAGGGAAAAACATTATGAGCACAGATCAAGCAGAGGTTCACTTTCACTGCAACTCAACACGCATCACGCTGTCAACAAACGGCGATTAGAGGGAGTGTTTGCGCTCACCTTTCCTGGGCTCTGCTGCCAGAGATTCCTCCATCAGTATGCATCAGAGACCCTGGGGCTCATCTAGGACAATGATTCTCAACAGTTGGGAGGCAACTCAAAAGCAGATCGCGGGGCTGTTTTTTGTTGGGTTGAGTGTGTGGTCATGAAAAAACTGTTAGATATTTTTGTTTTTTAACAGTTTATGAAGACATCATGCTACTGTTTACTGTCCTATTTACAATTACCCCATTATTTTTTTGTGAAATACTTTTGGTTCAGAGTGAAACGTCATGACTTGATTGTGACTTAATTACCAAGGAAAATGTCGGTCATGAGGATAAACCAGCTGAGAACCATTGATCTAGAACAGGGGTGGGCAATCTTATCTGCAAAGGGCCGGTGCGTATGCAGGTTTTTGGGATAACCTGTAGGTCAGCTGTTCAAACCCAGGTGTGAGGACTCTTCAGCCAATCAGTCCTCTAATTAGTGACCTAATTAGAGAGTTGCAGCGAAAACCCGCATACACACCGGCCCTTTGCGGATAAGATTGCCCACCCCTGATCTAGAATGTTCTTCTGAACAAGCTGGTTGGATAGCATGTGGTAATGGTGGTGTGGTCTGAGATATCTTCTTTGTTTCTCTTCGCATTGCAGGCAGTCACCGGCCGGCGTTTCGCAGACAAGGACTTCCGCGGTAGCCTGGGAAATGGCATCTTGCTCTGCGAGTGAGTCCGGGCCGGCGTTCCACCCCGGGAAGACGCTTCCTGGGGGCAGTGTGATCTCTCTGGAGCTTTATAAGTCATGCTACTGTGGCCTTATCCTTCAGGGCTGAGAAATGTGCCCTCGTCAACACTAAGGTCGCTTCAGAAGTTAACGGTTTGATGGGGATTTCGCCACAACAGCAAGTTCACTTTGGGCTTGGATCAGTAATCGATTTTTGCCCGTATTCCTAAAAACGCAGCGGCGCAGGCGGCTTGGTGGCTCAGTGGGTGGCGCTGTTGCCTTGTACCTTTAAGGTGTGAATCTTACCCCTCACTTGGTATGTGGTTCAATTTCCGGTTATTTTTATATAGCGCCTTTCTCAAGGCACCTTTACATGCTTGTGTTGTGATACATTCCTGAATCGTTTATACAGGACAACATCAGAGAAAAGGGGAAGACAGCAGCAACGGCAGCCATCTTTTACATATTCACCCAGTGCTGAGCTGGATTTCTCCCAGTGTGATGAGTTATTAAGTGCAGTGCACTTGTGTGTCATCTGGGGTGTTCCTCGGCTGCTGATACGGGCACCAGACCCCTCCTGGACCCTACGCCCGATAAATCACTGTGTGCACCACAGTGGGTTAACAGACTCTGTGCCTGTGATCGGATGGTTGCTGGTTCAAATCCCGCGGCTGGCTGACTGATTTTGCCGTCGGGCCCCTTAGCAAAGACCTTAAGCCAGGGATCGTTTGAGAGAAAATGAATTTCACTTTGGATGAAAGCCTCTGCTAAATTAATAATTATTTTTTTTAAATGGAAGATGGATGCTTGTAAAGATTGGGGTGACCTGCTTAGCTCTCTTGGTGAGTGTGGGGAAGGTGTACCCCACTGCACTGGGAAGGTGTACCCCACTGCGCTGGGAAGGTGTACCCCACTGTACTGGGAAGGTGTACCCCACTGCACTGGGAAGGTGTACCCCACTGCACTGGGAAGGTGTACCCCGCCAGTCAAAGGTGAAAGTCCCAAACTGAAATGATAGTGTGATTCCCTCTGTCTTTTAGTGTTGTCTGCAGGGTCGTAAGACCTGGGGGGGTGCAGGGGATCAGTGTACCCCCACCAATTTAATTTGGCTTCATTCATCCCCGTAAAAATCAGACCTTTACATTTAAAGTATTAAATTGTGCCCCCCACCAATATCAAACTCCCTTCTGTGCTTGTTTGCCTGGTCGTCCTCCATGCAGCAGCTGAACTTAGCGCCAGTTTTCTTGACCTTTCACTGATTTGCCAGAATTAATTTCTCAAGGATTTGGCAGCGGAGGCTGTCTTGGGGTTTGTCCGTCTGTTTCCTGTAAAATGCCTCATCGGACGATCAGCCTAAGTGTGGGAGCCGTGGTGAGTCTCGCTTGCTGCATGAAGCTCTCCACACACCAAGGCCACGAGGACCTTAGATGTCCTTCACGAAGCTGCTGCTGAAAGGGTCATTATAGACAACATCTGGACTGTTAACCAGTCACTGTCCTTCATGGTCTGTTCTCGCAATGTTCTGAGCCGTCATGACCATCTATCTTCCACAACTGCTTCCCGGGCATGGGTCACCCGGAGCCTATCCCATAATTTATTGGGCACGAGGCTGGGGAACACCCTGTACAGGATGCCAGTTCATCACAGGGCTCATAGTCAACAACTACAGGGAATTTATAAACTGTAACCCGCCAAGTGGGGAAAATCCAAATAAAACGTACAGACTCTGCCCGCAGAGCGCAGGGTGGGTACCGAACCCTCTGAAACGCTGACCTTCCTGCCTTGGTCAAAACACTTGCCGTACAAAGCATGCAAGAAGTTCCTTCCTGTGTGTACAGCTCGTCAACAATCTCAGCAACCCCCCCTGTCCTTTTCACAGCCTCACTGGGCTCCCGTTTCTGCGCCCCGCTTAACTGGCCCCCCTCTGGCCCCGCCTGGGTGTCCCGACGTATGGGACAGATCCTGTCTTTTCCTGAAACGATGGAAGGGATTTGGAACGACAGAGGCGCCCTCTCTGTCGCGGCGAACGGCCCAATGTCGCTCTCATCGCTCACGGGAAGGAGGACGTCCAGCACAAAGCCGGACATTTCCTCTGGAGCTTCAGACAATTTTGTTAAAAGCTCTGTTTAGTCGTAGTTTCATTCAGAGAAGTTTTTTAAAGTAGTTTGTAGAAGCTAAACGTGATGTTTTGAATATTGGAGAAAAGTGGTAAGTTTCAATTCAGTTTAATTTATTGTTATGTAGTATCTTTCATAAAACAGTTGCCCCAAAGTGCTTTACAGGAGTGTGGGGCGATACATTTATTAGGGCATAAAGATTAAATGCTTTGTGATACAGGCGAAAAAAGGAAGCCGTAAGCATCCAGAGTCTCCTGTAATTCCTCTCGCCGACGACGGTCGGATCCATGGACTCGTTCGCTGGCCAAGTCACCAACCTGACCCCAAATCCGAGTTTTTTATTCCCGGCGCCGTTTTCACACGCGCCCGCGCTGATGGAGACACACCAACCCGCCCCGGCATGTCCCCGCAGCCCTTAGGTCACGATCCCAGTTCATACTTGACGAAAATACCACGTTAAGCTTTTAATTGCATTTGCCTGAAATGAGACATTACGCATAACAAACACAAAATGAGACGCAAGATAATGGCCTTTCGATGCGTACAGTAAATGACATGTAATACGTATGAGCTTTTACCTTCTGTGCTGTCACTGTGACTCTTATGTGTGATTTTTGCACGGATTGTTGTCCCTGCAGTCTGATGGATTGGCATCCTGTCCACGGTGCTGCCTTGGACACACTCATCTCCTCTCACCACGTTTAGACCAAACCTTTATGGAAGATCAGTTGATGCGCGGCACAGGTCCATATTCACTTCGTTTCAGAAACGGCAACATAAAAAGCATTGAGGAACAAAGCTGGGTTTTGCTCTGGAGACGTCGTGGTCCTGATGGACCGGCTGTCCGTCTCCAGGGGCGGACGAGGTCATCTGCAGCCCTCAGCGGGTGCGTCCGTTCGGACCGCTGGGCCCGATTCACTCACTTCCTCTGATTTAATGCTATGAATTTAAGAAACAGCTCATCGCGTGTTAATTTTGGTAATCGTGTTTCATAACTCCCCTATGGGCTGTTTCCCAAAAATAAAAAGGGCTTCCTGAAATGCATTCCAAGGTTAAAATCTGACGTCTGTTTCCACGCAAGCGATCTAGAAGTTTCTGTACAGAACCACGGCCCGGATGTGATCTCACGAATATGAAATGTGGGCACAGGTGCCAAACGTATCTGCAAGTCGTGCCCACCTCCCCGTCTCCGTGGCGATGGCGAGGTGTGTGCGATGATGGCATCCCGGTGAAATTGGACCCGGCTGCCCCGCCCACCTCCTTGTCAAACATGCCATTTTTTGGTCCTTGTGTTATTTCGTGTGTTGTCACTTGGCTTGTCACTCTACGCCCTATAATTACAAACTGCTGTATTTTGTTTCATTCGATTAGTCTCGTTCGTCAGGCCAGAAAAGCTGAGACAATTTAATTGGGTTGAGCGTATCCGTGGTGATTTCCCAGAGCCGTCCGGAGCTGAGGGAGGTGTCGACTCGCTGGGAAGGGATTTTCATTCTGATCCGAGGAAGCTGTTAAGGAGATGTGATTCTCACTGGAGCATTCCTGTCTGTTGTGGGCGAAATCTCTGCATCCGTGTTTCTCTGGATCCATCTAGTGCTGATTCCATCTCTTACCAATGGATGGGAGCGTACTGAGCAGTGGTGTTTAGCAGCACTCAAACCCTGCTGGCCAGAAATAGTCACTACACTAATTATTAAATAAATGCCTTCCTTATTTAAGAGACGCTGAAGTCTCATGTTCTGCTACCCAGCTAGCTAGCTACAATCTTCTGACTCTGCCTGCGAGCTGTTTCATTTTTGAAACTGTGGGGGTGGTGGGGGGGGGGGACAGTTTGAGCGGAGCACCAGAAACACTAGACCTGTCCCTGGGCAGAATGGTGACGACATGAATTAAGTTTCCAGGATATGAAATGTTCAGATAAAAGCAGGGGCTCTGCGGGAGGCTTGGGAGCCTTGGCCTCTGTGTTTGTTAGCTCTTTTTTTTTTGTAAAAGGGATAATTCAGTGCTTTTTCCCACAGATATCCCCCCTCCCCGCCCCCCACCCCCAGCATCACTCGTTAGCAGCGCTCATTAGCGTATCAGCAGCGCCGCGCCGCACAGAGAGAAACAGGAGACACGCTGTGCTTTCAGGAGTGCGGCCCGTGTCTCTCTCTCCCGGCACAGAGAGAAAAGTCTCCAGGTTTCCGTTCAGGAAATCCCCCCCAGCCCCGTCCCCACCCCCCCTTGCTGATTTAAGCCTTGGAACTGGACGTTGTGGGAAGGAAATGCAAAAAAAAATACAAATAATAAACCACGTAAAGACATGAAGGGCAGTGCCCGTTCGGGGTTACGGTGGTTCAGATAGCGCCAGGTCCTGCCAGCCTGAGACCCCTGCTTTCCCCACAGGCTGTTGAACGCCGTCAAGCCCGGCCTGGTCAAGAAGATCAACAGGCTTCCCACGCCCATCGCGGGACTGGTGAGTGTCCCCAGCCACGCTTTCCACTCTTCTGTCTGCTTTCTGCTTCGTCCCTGTGCTGGTTTTTATTCCCTAATGTACATTATACGCTTTACTGCCATGTTTATGGGCCTTTGGCCTCCAGAGGGCCAATAATCTCCCCTTTCATGTACTAATTATTGTGAATTTACTATTTCCATGTAATAGAATTCCCTCGGTGTTCTGTATCAGACGGCGACAGATGCCTCTCTTTCTGCTGTGTAGCAGAGTCCCTTTTGGTCCTGGGGGGGGGACAGATTTATGGAGTGAGTGTACAGTTTGCCCCTCCTGCCGCTCGTGTTGCGTCGTTTTCGTGGGACTCCTTCAGACCGTCTCCGGGGTCATTTCGGTCCATCCTTGAGCGGTTCTTCGAAGGACCCTGTGCTGCGCTGATGTTATCAGAGAGGACAGAGGATTGTTGACTGTTATTACAGCAAAGCTCATCCAAGTCACACAACTCAGTTGGTCACACATTTTTTATATTTTATAGGGTTTCATATCTCAGTGAAAGTCAGAAAAACAGAAAGTTCACTGACCCAAATAAAAAATAAAAAAAAAACTATGAGAAAATGTTTCGTTGAAGCGATCATGGTCTTGCCATCCGACTTGGAGTCACAGTAATTTGCTAAATAAATAAATTAATTTTGTTTTAATTTCCTGCTGGAATGGGTGTCTGTCTGACCCTGTTTATGTCAGGATTGGTACATTCAGGGGCTCACAGATCCATATGCTAGTTCCAGTTGTAATTAGCCTTGATTAATACATATTCCTATTTACATTTACAAGTGTAACTCTAACACATAATTAGCGTAACACACACATTTATAGGAATTATATATATTCCTCAGCTAATATATTTGGGTTTACTTTCGGTCAGCCGACAGCCCAATCAAGAGTAATTAGTGCCTCATTTATAATGAATTAAAAGAATTTATAATTTTTATTTGGTGATCAGTGGTCATTGTCAACACAGTACAGCACACAGTGCACAACAACGAAATGTGTCCTCTGCATTTAATGTGACAATGTGACATAGCAGGGGGCAGCTAATTCAGCACCCAGGGAGCAGTGCTTGGGGGGCGGTACCTTGCTCAGGGTACCTCAGTGGTGCCTTGCTGGTCGGGGATTCGAACCTGCAATCTTTCAATTACAATTGCGCTTCCCTAACCATTAAAACACCTCTGCCCACAAAAGCCAATATATCCTCTGCACCTGAGGCTTGGAATCACTCGCCCCCGCTCTTTGTGTTTCTTTTGGGGGGGGGGGGTGCTCCTCACCTGGCTGTGCCAAGTCAGGGCTGGAGGCCCCAGAATCGCAGCCCATGCAGTTCCGCGCGCACCGTCGCCTCTGTGACGCACCCCCCTGAACCCGAGTTCCGCGTTCCAGCATGTCCGGCCACCCCGCCCGGTGTTCAGAACACCGCTTCCTGCACACGGCACCCCCCCTTCGCTGCCCTCCGCCGTGTCGTAATGCTTTATGTAAGTGTTGGCGAGCCGCCTCGTCGATCTCAGCGGGCCCCTGTTTTCTTAGAGGGAGTTTGACACGCCCCGCATCCTGAGATTGTCACGCCGCTTTATGGCCCCGTCGGGCCCTGGGCCCCTTAAGACGCACAGAAGCAGAGGCGCATTAACGTGTTAAAAGCTGTTTGGGCTGTCAGAGCCCCCCCCCCCCCCCTGCTGTTTTCTGCTGTAGACTGGGGTGGGGGGACAGCCACAATAAAGAGATCTCGACTTACAGGTACCTCGATAGAAAATTTTTTAAAAATGTAAAAAGAATTGTTGATCGGGGTCGGGGGGGGTGATGGGGGGAATTGGCTTGGAAGTAAAAATACATGATAAGTCTCATTTTGTTTTCCAATATTGGACAATCCCGTAAAATATGGGACAGGTGGCAACTCCAGGTTTAAAATTCAAAACAAGGATAGTTGAGACCCTTTTTAGTGGAGGCCCCTGGGCTTCGGCCTGGGTAACCCCGTGCATTAAATCACCCACAGCAAAAAGCATGACCCACCCCCCCCCCCCTCCTTTGGGGGTTCGTGAGAATCTTTGTAGCCCTGTTTGTCTGGAATTAAATCAGAGAGATATGCTCCTAGTGCACGATTAGACGGTTTATTTTTGTGTAAAGACTTGTTTCCTTACTTCTGACCGAAGCTAGTCCTGATCCATTTTTCCGGACACTGTTTGTGTGAATCTTATTGGAGCCCCTGCTGGTGGTTCCTGGAGGGTGTTGGGATGGTAAGGTGCAGCGCTGGGCTGTAATGGAACAGCGCTGCTAGGGAGTTTGCATTGGCACGGTGCTTCCCTGGTACAGCTAATTTGCTAATCCAGCGTTAGCCACCCAGGTGAGTGGAGATAGTCACATGACTGCAGGAGCAATAAATTAATCTTTTAAAGTCCTAAAGCTCCCCCAGCTGTTGGTATAACACAAGGATAAAAAGTACCTGTTACCTCACTTTGTGGGCTAGCAACAGTCACGCCCTCCCTTTGCCTGGGAGGGTAGTGTCCCAATAGTCTGGCTGCCTGAGGTGACCTCGGGTCTTAATGCGAGTCGTCACCTGGGGAATAGAGTCACGCAGATCGGCACGCAGACAGGAAGCCAGGAAAAGGTACTTAATACCTGCAAATGAGTGTAACAATGGCTGTGGCAGGAAAACTGTAACACCTTTGTGCTTGTTCAGGCCCCCGGAGGGACCGGGCCAGGCTTCTGAGAAGCCAGAGAGAGAGGGAGAGAGAATCTGGGTCAGGTTGCAGGGACTCGAAAGGCAGCTGGATACCCTGAGAAGGACGCCATGTTTCCAGCAGCTTCCGCAAAGTGGTAGAGCGCTGGTTCGCTCTGGGCCGCGTCTGTGACTCGAGGGGCATTGTGAGGGTCACCCCCCCATGTCTGTTCGTTCAGGACAACCTGGCTGTCTTCCTGCGGGGCTGTGAAGAGCTCGGGCTGAAGGGGTCACAGCTTTTTGACGCTGGGGACCTGCAGGACTCCACACGCACCAACGTCAGGTAAGTGATCCGGCATGCACACTTACACACGCACTTACATGCACACTTACACACACACGCACGTACACACACACACACGTACTCAGAAACACACATGTGCATATGCACACACACACCAAGACACACATGTGCGTACGCCCACACACACACACACATAGAGACACAGACAAACCCACACACACACACACACACACACACACACACACGCCCCCCAATCACTATCATGTGGGTGTCTGTCATACATACGCTTCATAGCGCTTGTGCTGTAAGTCAGCCTAAAGTGTTTTCCAAACAATGGAAAATTAATGACAGGTTTTGTTTTGATTGAGGGGGAGGGGGGAGTCCATTATGTTGCTATCAATGTATGTTAACAGGCCGGTCCGTCCACTTGATTTTTTTCTGGATGATGAGTAGGGGTACTATCAGAATGTCCTCGTTCCACCATGTCAGTCACGTGACCCAAGGCTCATAGCAAGAGTGAGCCGACCCGCCTCTTACGTCGGAACCTGCAGCCTGGAGCCCGCTGGAGAGGCAGACGTGCCGGTTCTGGGCTCTGACAAGCCGGCCTCTCCGCCACAGCACATCGAACCCCCCTCCACCTCTGTTCACGAAGAGGCTGTGAACGTCAAAGCACCGAAATTTAAAGCTTCTTTCCAGCTGCTCTGCTGTCTACATCACCCTCGATCCACCAGAGGGAAAGTACTAGCTTATTACTGACCCAAAGCAGTCCATGGGGTTTTAATTTAAGCTTTAAATAAGTATAAATCCCTTTAATTTATAAGGTGACAGAGTGCTGTGAAGTACTCTCACTGTATCTAGAACATTCTTCCACTTGGATTAAAAAGAGGGTTCTGGGATTTTATTATGCCGACCCCGGGGCCAGCTGCCGAGACTGCGCCGCGTTCCCGCCAAAACCTGCCAGTGAAGGGTCACTAAGACCGGGGGGGGGGGTGAGCAGGGTCGGGCCCATGACACGGATCATGGCGCTTGTGTTGTTGGAAACCGTCTCCAAGACGAGCGTCACGCCAGAGAGTGACTGCAAGGATTGAGGAGGCGATATCAGAATGAGTGATCTAATACCGCGAGGAATCCGCCAGGGCCACGTAAGGTGCCGCGGAAAGAAAGAGATTCTGGCTCTCAGAGCGCCTCTGGCCATTACCGCCAGTCGCCAGCTGAACCTGCGGCGCCTTCAGAAGGCGGCTAAAGTGTTTGCAAACCAATGTGCAGTGGTATCTGTGCAGTGGACACCACACTGCAGCAGACGCCAAATGCCACTCGCTTGTTTACTACAGCATGGTGGATGCACCCTCTGCTAAGAGACTTATGGGAAGGCGGCGGAGGCAGCATCAGCCTGTTTGCTGATACTCTGTGGCCTCACTGCCTCACTGCCTCACTCCAGATCGGGTTACTGCAGTCACTGCGTGTCATGTGACATGATAAGCAACAGAGACCTCATGCACAGTGACGACTCAGCATATGGATATGAATTAGATCAGTTTAGCTGGTGGTGGGTGATTGAGGGAGTTGGTTTGAGTCCCAGGATGGGGTCAGCTTCTGCTTTGGTGAAACACTCTCGCCTTAAAAATGGACATAATTGAAAATGACGATGTATATGCGTGGGGTCTGTTGATTTAATGTATCAATTAGCAGCCTGTGATATGCTAATTTGAGTTGAAGTTGAATGAGCTGACAGCTGCTGATTGGCCTCGCAGCAGTAGCCCTGTTTGGGGGAGGGGGGACTCTGCCTTCCTGCTGCTCTGATACTCCGGTCCTCAGCAGGATCGCAACACCAGACTGACGCGTTTCGATTACGTGAGCATCCCTCACGCAAGGCACGCCCCCCTCTCCGGGGTTCCGGAAAGCTCTGTGCCGTGTGCCTTTGACGGGTAATGCTGTTTGCCTCCTTCTGTTTTCTCCAGGGTCTCCGATTGCAGCAAGAAGCTGAAGAATGTAAGTAGTAACTCTCCCTTTTTCTCTCTTCACCTCTCCCTCCCTCGCTCTCTATGTCTCTGTCTCTCTCTCTCTCTCTCTCTCTCTCTCGTCTGTGTGCTGTTTCACTGCAGTCCTCTCCTCCCTCTGTTAGTCTGGACTGCAGTTCCAGTGCTTGAGCTTCTGCAGTCACATGTGCAGGGTGCTTACGCTTATGGAGTTACAGGTCTGTATACAGAGATGCAGGTACTGGGGGTTGGAGGGGGGGGGGGGCTTCGAGTGCTGTTATAGCGGCAGCCCCGAGCATCCATTGAGCAGGCATTTCCCCGGCTTCTTTGACGCCCCTGAGTGACACGGTTGCTTTTTGTAAACACATTATGCTAGGAGGCTGGGATATGGTGCTACACCTAGGATCAAAATGTGTGTGTGTTGGGGGGGGGGGGAATAATAACATAGACAGTTAAAGTTAATACATATGGGGCCTTGACATCCTTACACTGATGTCCTCCTCATCCAGCTCAGAGCAACTATGGGCCTCTGAACAGGCCTTGGATAAAGTATGTGGCTGAGGAAACTAGAGTCGTATTCTGTTAGAGTGTCAAGTACAAAGATCGCTCTGAAGCTGTCAATTACAGCAGGGATCCCCCCACAGCTGTCGAATACAGCAGGGATCCCCCTGAAGCTGTACCATGTGGGCTGTCGAGTACAGCAGAGATCCCGTTGAAGGTGGCAAGTACAGCAGGGATCCTCCTGAAGCTGTCGAGTGCAGCAGGGATCCCCCTGAAGCTGTACCCTGTGGGCTGCCAAGTACAGCAGAGATCCCCCTGAAGCTGTCGAGTGCAGCAGGGATCCCCCTGAAGCTGTACCCTGTGGGCTGCCAAGTACAGCAGAGATCCCCCTGAAGCTGTCGAGTGCAACAGGGATCCCCTTGAAGCTGTCGAGTACAGCAGAGATCTCCCTGAAGCTGTACCCTGTGGGCTGCTGAGTACAGCAGAGATCCCCCTGAAGCTGCCAAGTACAGCAGGGATCCCCCTGAAGCTGCCGAGTACAGCAGGGATCCCCCTGAAGCTGCCAAGTACAGCAGGGATCCCCCTGTGGGCTGCCAAGTACAGCAGGGATCCCCCTGAAGCTGCCAAGTACAGCAGAGATCCCCCTGAAGCTGCCAAGTACAGCAGAGATCCCCCTGAAGCTGTCAAGTACAGCAGGGATCCCCCTGAAGCTGTCAATTACAGCAGGGATCCTCCCTAAAGCTGTCATGTACAGCAGGGATCCCCCCTAAAGCTGTCATGTACAGCAGGGATCCCCCCTAAAGCTGTCGAGTACAGCAGGGATCCCCCTGAAGCTGTCAATTACAGCAGGGATCCCCCCTAAAGCTGTCATGTACAGCAGGGATCCCCCCACAGCTGTCGAGTACAGCAGGGATCCCCCTGAAGCTGTACCATGTGGGCTGTCGAGTACAGCAGAGATCCCGTTGAAGGTGGCAAGTACAGCAGGGATCCTCCTGAAGCTGTACCCTGTGGGCTGCTGAGTACAGCAGGGATCCCCCTGAAGCTGTCGAGTGCAGCAGGGATCCCCCTAAAGCTGTCGAGTGCAGCAGGGATCCCCCTGAAGCTGTACCCTGTGGGCTGCCAAGTACAGCAGAGATCCCCCTGAAGCTGTCGAGTGCAACAGGGATCCCCTTGAAGCTGTCGAGTACAGCAGAGATCCCCCTGAAGCTGTACCCTGTGGGCTGCCGAGTACAGCAGAGATCCCCCTGAAGCTGCCAAGTACAGCAGGGATCCCCCTGAAGCTGCCGAGTACAGCAGGGATCCCCCTGAAGCTGTACCATGTGGGCTGTCGAGTACAGCAGAGATCCCGTTGAAGGTGGCAAGTACAGCAGGGATCCTCCTGAAGCTGTCGAGTGCAACAGGGATCCCCTTGAAGCTGTCGAGTACAGCAGAGATCCCCCTGAAGCTGTACCCTGTGGGCTGCCAAGTACAGCAGGGATCCCCCTGAAGCTGCCGAGTACAGCAGGGATCCCCCTGAAGCTGCCAAGTACAGCAGAGATCCCCCTGAAGCTGCCGAGTACAGCAGGGATCCCCCTGAAGCTGTCGAGTACAGCAGGGATCCCCCTGAAGCTGTCGAGTACAGCAGGGATCCCCCTGAAGCTGTCGAGTACAGCAGGGATCCCCCTGAAGCTGTCGAGTGCAGCAGGGATCCCCCTGAAGCTGTCGAGTGCAGCAGGGATCCCCCTGAAGCTGTACCCTGTGGGCTGTCGAGTACAGCAGAGATCCCCCTGAAGCTGTCGAGTACAGCAGGGATCCCCCTGAAGCTGTACCCTGTGGGCTGTCGAGTACAGCAGAGATCCCCCTGAAGCTGTCGAGTACAGCAGAGATCCCCCTGAAGCTGTCGAGTACAGCAGAGATCCCCCTGAAGCTGTCGAGTACAGCAGAGATCCCCCTGAAGCTGTCGAGTACAGCAGAGATCAGGCCCTATTTTGTAATGTATCCAGACAGCCTTTGAAATGTCAGACTTAGGAGGTCTTAGGAAGTGTCTTATCTAATGTAATGCCGGGAGTCAACCCTCTAAACATGTTAAAACAGAGCAGAGTGATGTTATCAGCACTTTTGGTGAGATGTGCCTTTAATCTCCATTGCATGTTTGGTCTGCAGAAGGGTTCATTTTTCTGGGAAATATGCTGGGTCTGCTGGGTCATGCAGATGCTTGTGAGTGTGCTGGGGTGGCCTGAAGGACCATGTCTGCACAGAATGGTGCTGGGTGGCCTACATCTCAGCGGATGCTGATCTTCTGCTTTGGATCCCAGGTTCTAATCACCATATACTGGCTGGGGAGAGCTGCCAACAGCTTCACATCGTACAGTGGGCCCACGCTGGACCTGAAGGAGTTCGAAGGGCTGCTTTCTCAGATGAGAAAGGTACCGTCCATCAGGGGGCGCCATTTTGGGCCAGGCCAGGAATTCTGGGTCAATGATGGGAAGCATGCAAGGATGCTGTGCCAATGATCAGAAGGTCACTGATTCAAAATCCCAAGGTTGGAGGAGCCATTTCACAATTGGTCTATTAAGCATGGCTCCTAACCTACTATTACTCATTTCTCAAAATATATGTCACTTTTGTAAAAGAGTATAAATAAGACTGTAATATGGCAGGTCTGAGGGGGAGGTGCCTTTCCTATAGGAATTATCTTTAGCACTTTCATGGAGTGACCCTTACAGTGGAGTGTATATGCTTTTCACTTGTTTTCGTGGGTTAAACGTTGCATGACACACAAGCCTTGTAGGTCATACGAAGTGCATCAAGCTCAGGGAAAAGTTGGCAAATATTTACCGGCTCCCAAGCTAACAAGTGAACCGCCCCCCTAACCTCAGGTAGCATCAGGTCTTAGCAATGCGCTAAGAGCAAGTTCTCTCCCGGGAGCTCTGACGTCTTCCGCAAGTGTGTACAACACAGCAGGGTTTGTATCTGACTGTGGGGTTTGCAGGGGGGGGGTGTCTCACTAGGGGGGGGGGTATCTCACCAGGCATCAGGTTTTTTTTATGTTCTTTGTTATGGCTCACTTTGCACAGTAAAAATGAGGACCTGCGAGACGTCCGACTAGAAGAACGTTGGACGGCTGGATATGCGTTGGCCAGTCAGGGATGTTGTGCCTCAGGCTGGCTTGCGGGTATTGTCCATATCAAGGTTGAGGTTCAACCTTGAGTTCCTGCATTGCAAGGAATTCCTCTCATGGCAGAGGACTGTCGAAAGCTGCCGTTTGTTCTCCTGGACCATCGGATTCATCATCAGATGCTTCCCTATACTCTGTCCTCTGGGGTCGGTCACTGCGCCAAATGGCTGGACCAGGAGCTTCTTCAAGTGGTCAAAACCATTCTCTGTAGGAGGGGACACTTACATACTCTGTCCAGAGAGAGGGAGGACATGCCGTTGTTAATCGCTTGCTCAAGCAAGAGGGAAATTAGAAGCCAGCAAACCCCTGCATTCTCCTGTTTCGGTCTCTGAAGGTTCAGGCCCTAATAGCTCGGCGATCAGGGTGAATGAGATGAACGGTACGCACCAGAGGTTTTCAAGGTGCCATTGTCAGTGTTGTCGACATGCTGCTGCTCCCCAGGCCAGGGATGTGGCGTGACCATGTTCTCTCTCTGCACCAGGAGGCCGAGGTCACAGAGAGCTCCAATCGCAGTGTTCGCGACAGCGGCTACGTCGACTACTGTGACTCAGAGCGCAGTGACTCGCTCTCACCCCCGCGGCACGGGCGCGACGACTCCTTCGACAGTCTGGACTCCTTCGGCTCCCGCTCGCAGCAAACGCCCTCCCCTGACGTGGTCTTCCGCGGCAGCAGTGATGGTGGGTACCACCTCCTAGGGGATGGGAGGTGTATGGCACCTTTGTCATGTATAGATCTACCACAATAAATATCCAGATCAGCCAATGTGGTTGACCTTGTTTCCCAAATCAGGGATGAAAGGTCAGCCCATGTGATCGGGTACACTGGGCATTGTGGGAATCTGGGGACATGTTAGTAGTTTATCTGTGGACCTCACAGCAGCTTAAGTTGGTCTGACTGCTCATTCTCATACCTCAGGCAGTGTAACTTTCATGGCTGTTAACACCTGGGTGTCAGTATGACTTTTATGGGTATTTTTGTGCGTTTTTCTCTAAGGCTGTGGATCAAAACTGTCAAAACATCCGTAGCCCTTGCAAAGACATGAATTTTTGCTTTAATTTTTCCTGTACATTTTGACATATTAATTTGCCTTGCTGCAGTATTGCTAGTTTTGGCTTGAACGTTTCTGTCTGTCTCTCTCTCGGCGATGTGTGCAAGTGTGTCTCCATCATTCAGGCAGTCAAGGTATCTCCGTCAGCAGGTCCCCAACTGGCGAAACATGACGAGCGTCTCACGGTCTTGACACGAGTGCTGTTACGTGAGGAGGCCTGTCTGGGAACGTGAATTCGGTAGCTGGAAAACAAGACCTCATCCCGTTATCCCTCTTCCAAGGCTCCAGAAGGCAGTGGGGGGGGGGGGGGGGGTTTGTTTAGCCTGGGCGGGTGAGGTGGCCCCTCTCGTACTGGCAGTTTTAGGGCCGGCGGGGCTGCGATCTGAGGCGGTCGTGACTTTTATTGTGGCGTCCTGCTTCAGCTAACGTGAAAGGAAAAGCAGACGCCTGATTCTGGTGACGGGGGCAGGAAGCTGGGAGATGGGGGATCTCTGTAAGGGCTGTACTTACGGCGCTGTGATGTCATCGGCGGTGCCGTGTAAAACACCGAGTGCCGGGCTGGACTCGGACCGCACTGCGTTTCTGACCCGGTCGCTGTCTGCGGCCCTTCAGACGACCAGCATTCTGTCTGCCATCCCTCAGAGCCGCAGCTGGACTCTGCCTGCTGCCTGTAATAATTGGACTGGCCTCGGATTCCTGCTCAGGCTGTTTACTGGGGATACTGGAAAATGAACAGCAATGACGCTGTATTGGAGAAGCAGATGGGAGATGGATGGATGGATTTAATGGTCTGCCTGAGAGGCGTGGAGATCCCAGCTAACATGGCTGCTGCTGTTAACCAGCAGGTTTTTATCCCACTTTGCCGGGAACTCGAGGTGTTTCCCATGTGCACATGAAGCAATTACGTAAATAACCTTTTTTAAGCAATTGGTGCTGAATGAATAATTAGTAAAGGGCTGAGTGTTACGCTGAACGGGGACACTGAGGTCTGGGAGCCCACCACAGGAGACATAAACCGTTTCTGTAAGCGGTTTGGGTCGAGAGACAACGAGAGTCCGGCTTCCTGTTTGGTTGGTGGTTTTTTTTTTTTTTTGTCCTGTGGCTTATTGGAATTGTCGAGGAAGCGGGCAGCTTCCATGGAAAGCTCTTAGCGTAGGGGAGCAGTTTATAAGAGTACTGTAGCGCTGGCGTCTGAAAGGCACGAGGGGGAGAGATGTCTGCAGAGAGGGCGCATGTGAGCGAAGCACGCAGGCCCGACCTGAGGAATGCGAAGAGTGAGATGTTTCCTGTTTCATTTCATGTTTCCTGTGTTTCCCACTGACACCGAGGGTTTTAATCCCGTTAATACTGGCACGTTTTCCTCTCTAGAGAGGGAATCATCTTTAAACCAAATGTGGTAATAACCTGACTGCAGGGCATCGGTTTGAAGCCGTTTTGGCTTCAAGTTGATGGCTGGTGTTGCAAGAATCCAGATCAGGGGAATCTGGTCCTGTCATCGGGGGAGGGACCCCCCCCCCCACCCAGGACTGTAATGTGTGGATCAGTTCCAGGGTCCCACAATGGGAGGTCACCACTTTTTCCCAGCATGCACAGCACTCTTAATTCAGCCAATTACACTGTGAATGAAGGGCCCATTATTACTGTTTACCCCAAATAAGGCCGCTGACTTTGGCGTCCTCCGAGATGCCTGTTTCTGTGGTCGCTGCTCCTAGTCAGCTATGGAATTTACTTTAACAAGCCATAATTACTATGGGAGAAAACCGGGTCTGTCATATCGGCGGGGCTTCGCTGTAATTTGATCACCAGACTGGGGAGGTTGTGGACTGACCAGGTCCAAAAAAGAAACACTCCAGTCTTCTGAGCTCTTCAGGTGAGCTACAATGTCCCCCTTTCATCTCTGTGGGACGCCGATCTCATCGTGGGTCTCAAACCAGAGAGTCTCAACACACTCGCTTTCGGATGCAGTGCCCCACCTTGTGGACGGATCCCGAATTGCCGTTCAGTCAGCTCAAGGCGTGATGTGCAAATATTAACCGTGACATATTTTACCAGTTTTTTTTTTTTAGTATATGGTGCCTGGTAGATGCTGTTCGCAGTTCTGGGTTTGTAGTCACTATTACATGCTGGGAGAACCCAGTGGAACATCCTTGGTGAGCAAGACATGAATTCTTCTCCTGGTGCTAACATCTGCTTAACACCTTGCCATGGAATTTACGCAGAGTGAGGGAATTATGAAATTATGTGGCGCAAGGGATAATGAAATTAAAAAACCATTACATACACATGGTAAAACCATAGTAAGGGAGACTTTCCCCAGCAGTCGGGTTGTTTGGGTTTAAGCTCTGAGGCTTCTGTGTGTTATCGCTACTCGTAGAATAAACCTGAGACGTAAATGTGACTTGATGTGATGCTTTTGCTGTTACTTCACTTCAGTCATAGCTTAAGCTCTGTCCGTTACTGGGGTAAAAGGCAGGGGAGCAGAGAAGGGCAGTAAGCAAAGGGTCGAAGGTTAAAGGTCATTTTTCCG
Source organism: Paramormyrops kingsleyae (assembly GCF_048594095.1). Classification (NCBI taxonomy): domain Eukaryota; kingdom Metazoa; phylum Chordata; class Actinopteri; order Osteoglossiformes; family Mormyridae; genus Paramormyrops; species Paramormyrops kingsleyae. Next base: position 28,821,752 of record NC_132808.1, on the reverse strand, counting down.
GAGGCCCACATACTGTAGCAGTAACCGCATGTAGCTGCGCATCGGAGGATTCTGTGTGTGTGTGTCTGTGTGTGTGTGTGTGTGTGTGTGTGTGTGTGTGTGTGTATATGCTGTTCTCCAGGGCCATGACTGTCCCCCGGGTCAGGGCTAACTCCCCCCTCCTCCCCCCTCCATGCACCAGGCCGGGGCAGCGACTCGGAGAGCGACGCCCCCCAGAGGAAGCTGCCGGACATGCGGAGGGATGACATGCTGGCCCGTCGGCTGTCCTGCACCGAGCTGCGCACTGTGATGCCCTTCAACCAGTACCTGCCCAACAAGAGCAACCAGGGCGGCTATGTGCTCAGCGGCGCCCCCCACAGGCGGCCAAAGGCAGAGGAGTTTCGGAGGAGCTGGAGTACCGCCACCTCCCCCGTCACAGCGGAAAGGCCCTTCAGGTAGGTACCAGTGGACCGGCCCAGGTTATACGACCCACACTTCCTGTGCATGACGGCCATGTGACCATTTATGTTATGATGAATCAGAGCCCTGAAAAACAGCAGATGTGGTCAGGCAGGTATGTTATGTATGTGGAGCAGGTGCTGATTTGTTGGAGCATGTGAGCCTCACGGCTTGAGTGCTGGGTGTTTCTGTTTTCGGATCATCGGGGCGTAAATGCTTGTGATGCCTGGCTGAGAGGAATTCATCTTCCATAGTGTCACACAGCAGGCCCACAGTACCAGGGATCAGAACTCGCCTTTGCGTGTCTGTGATTTACCTGCACTTCCTGCATGACCTGCGTGACAGTGGTGCCAAGGTGACGTGTTTGTATTTACAAAAGCAGACAGCGCTCTGCTTGTTACGTGCTTCAGAAATATAACACCGGTAGCGATGTGGTCAGATCCCCAATGGTGGTCGGGAGAGACCAGCATGACTGACCCGACTAGTCTTGTTGTATGGGGATCCCAGGTGATGATGTCATGACCTCTATACCTCATCAGTCACATGGTATGACGGGAGAGGTCCTATACGGCTCAGGTCTTGATTCACTCGTAGATTATGTCTGACATAAGATTTTCACAGCATGTTTTACTTGCCAAAGGTCAAACTGACAAACTGGTGATGTTAAGGGGTTAATTTGACCGACATTTTACCAGTGGGGTGGTGAAGCGCCCTTTGGACGTTGTTATATTACAAACCAAAGATGTGATTCCCAGGCTAAGGAATTAATTAGTGCCTTAAATTAAATTAGCTCATTCATTCCTCATTTCTGTTTTTTTCCTGTGTTAATTATAGGCTGTGCAACTTCATTTTTATAGACATTTAAACTTATTTCACCACGATAAAAAGTGATTTTAAAGACTGCACTGTTATTCGGACTACTGCACTGAATCCAGTTTGCGAACACATTTTAGCGATTAAGTTTATTTTCTTATTGCAAAGGGAATTTGGCACTAAAACACACTCCTCACCTCCTTAAAGTGGTCTTTAAGAAAGGCCGAAAACTCTCGTAAATGAATTTTCAGTCGGAAGTTGTTACAGAATCCCGGACGGTCAAAGCTGAAGGCTTGAGTTGTTTTTTTCCCCTTGTTTTCATTTGTAACTAAGGATTTCAGGAGTGGGGAGTGTTTGGCCAAGTCCCTCTTATGATTCATGTTAAAACATTAAAAGCCTTTAAATTTCACCCGGTACGCCTTAGAGTGGGAATGCATGCCAGGGAGATCGTTTTTACTGTCGTGTGTCAGAGGAGGAGCTGAAAGAGAACAGATGTTTTCTTTTATTGTCCGGAGTTAAAATGTCATGTGAATTTCTCCTACTGTACATGAGCGGAGGAGATGTGGGAACGCAGGCCCAGACCAGCACACAGACATCTACATTAGACTGTTTCTGTGGACCTTTTCGTAAGACTTCCACTCTGGAATGCCTTTCTCTGCCTGCTGGCATTATGGCCTGGCAGTCTGGTGTCGCTAGACGTTGTCCGACTTGATGTTATTTTTTAATTTTTTTTAACCTATTAATCCAGAGCAGACCTGGCACAGCTATGGCTGCTTATGAAGAGTCTTTTAGCCGTAAGCAAGAGTGTGTTGCTGTTTTTTTCTGAATGCGTGGGAGGACAGAGTATCACATGACCATCGCGAAGCAGGAGTCATGGTTACAGAAGAGCAGCACCGGGGTATGGCATGGCTCAGTGGGTTAGGACTGTGTGCCTGTGATCTCTCAGAAGGTCACAGGTTCAAATCCCAGGGAGTGATGTCACGGTTGGGCCACTGAGGAAGCCCTTTGACCTTTCTCAAAAAAAAAAAAAAAAAAAAATGTAAGTTGCTTTGGATAAAATTTTCTGCTTAATCAATAAAATATAGAGAGCAATGGTGAGCAGATGGGGTCAATAATCCTCTCTGGCTGCCTTGCCTATGCTGAAATTCACCCCCAGTCTGGCCCGAGTCCTGCCCATCCTGTGCTGCCAGTGGTTTCCCAGCTGGGGCTCAGAAGCAGCTGTGTGGTTTTCTGGCAGATTTACCAGAGTGCATGTGTGGGCTGCCAGTAAGACCACAGCTTCCTGGTCCCTCACACATAATTGTTCATTTGAGCCACTTGTTCCTCCTGTCTGACAGATCCTGATTTATTGAGATCCTCACAGTTTGCCAAAAAATCCGAGGATTCCTGCCAGTCTGGAGCCCCCGGTGGTCGGAGGACTGCACAGCAGCTAATTTCTTACCCTGGATGACAGGAAACTGAGGCCTGTCTAGCTTGATGTTAAACCATCACACTTCTGTTGCACACTTTCAGGATGACACAAGGCCCCCCTCACTTTCATTCATGCTTTCCAGACTGTTTTCTTCCGCTGGCCTGATTTTTCTATTCACCCCCCCACCCCCCTATCCCGGAAGCTCTGGGTGCAAGGCAGGGGCTAACCCAGGACGGGGGACCCCCCCATCACAGGGCACACACACACCATCCCCACCCTGCACAGGACAAATGGATATAGAAAATGAAAGAATGAATGAATGAATGAAAATTTGATGGCCAGTCGTACTTTTCTGATCACTGAGATCCATCACGGCGTTATGCTCATATTTGTTCTGATTTTTTTTTGTTGTTTTCAAACCGGTGTTTCTCTCAGAACGTGAGTGGGGGGGTCTCCCTGTGTGTCTACTCTCACTTTCTCTTTGGTTTTCCTCTGAAGGGCGAATCCTCCGCTGCCTTTTTTTGTGTGTGTTCTGGGTCGGAAGCTGGTCCCGCTAACAACAGCCGGCTGTTCTCTCAGCAGTAGTGTGGGCCTTTCGCGGTCCGCCGAGCCGTCTGTGCTCCAGGTGACGGACACCACTGCCATGGCCACCATCGTCGTGACGAGCCCCCTCACCCCGTCCCCGAGGACCAGCCCAGCTTTGCTGAGGAAGTCCCCCGGAATGGCCAGCGGCGACGGGTCTGATTCCGCCTCCCTTTCGGCGGATCTGGAGAGGGACGACACGTCGACCAGACGCTCCGCCACCTCGCCGAAACGCACCTGCAGCCCCACCCACTTCCTGCCGGTTCCGTCCGTCAGGCACAGCAGAGCCGAAACGACCGACGTCGGGGGCAGCAAAACATGGCAGAGAACGTCTTCAGGAGCGGATGATCTGTCCGCAGTGTGAGACTCCAGCCAGCCTCCCCTAACCCTAACCCTACATCTGCCATTCATTGTTCATTTGGGTGTTGGTTAACAAACTTTTTTGGCTACCCCCACCCCTTTAGAAGTGGGGAAAACTCTCATGCTCCCCCCATCCCGCATTAACAGTATTTGAATATTATTATTAGGAAAATTTCAAAATCAGTTTAATTTTATTTTGTCCTAATAACATGAAGAAGTTAGTGTGTGTTAGTATAAGCGTTTTTCTTTTCACCCATCAAAAATCTGTTCATATCTTAATTTATGTTGTCTTGTTTGAATTCTGACAGTTGTGCTAACATGAAAGCGCCATGTTTGTTTTGTTTTTTGTCGTATGTTTTTGTTTTTATTGTACGTTTGTTTCACTTTGTCGTTTATTTGTTTTGGCTTCTACATGAAGCAGATCAATTGAACTTTATTTCCATTCCACATTCAACCCGGATCATGCATGCCCTCCCAGTAATTTTCCGACACCCCCCTGAATGTGGGGGCACACGGTTCTTGAGAATTACTGCATTGAAAACCACAGACCAGGTGCAGAAGGTGTGGTAAACTCCACTGAGTTTTCACCACATTTTCACCACCCCCCCGGCAGGCTGTTAATAGGTGTTAATATTTCACTGTCCCATTTCCCCACTAAGCAGCTGAAGTGCTTTATGGGAAAATAGCTCCTCCATTTAAACCTAGCTGGCGCTTCATGATGATCCATGCCTGCCGTCACTCCAGCCACATGTTGCTTTCATTCTGTTATTGGTGCTTCATCTGCACATGGGCCTAGTCGTTTTTATTTTGTATTTTTATTTATGTCTCAATTGCTTTCGTTTGCACCGTTGCCTGTTTTTAGCAGTGGTACTGCATGGATGTGCGTGGATGATGTCATCACACCCGACCTGGCCCATTGCATCTCAAAAAGGGAAAGTGGGGGGGGGGGGAAGGTATGTCAGCGGCATGCTTGTTTGGGGGCTGAAGTGGGAGGAGATTTGAAGCCTCCTTTGCCTGAACAACCCCTAAACGTGCGTGTGTGAAGGAATGGGTCTCCGCATGGTATCTGTAAAACAAAACTGACTTTTTATTTTTCATTTTGATTTGTTTTGGTTTCGTTCGAGTATGTCTGTATACATGTCTGTATATACACCTGTATATACAAGAGTCCAGTTTATTAGCAACACCTGCTAGTTAACGCAAACAGGTCACTCCTCCAAACAGTGAATCATATGGCTAAACCTCAGTGTTGTATACAGCACGCAGACAGGGTGAAACGCTTCAGCCAAGCATTCGAGTGGCCAGGACACCTGATCGGAGTGATTTTGAGCATGGTGTGGATGTTGGGGCCAAGCGTGGTGAATCCATCATCTCAAACGGCCATCTTCCTGGGTTCTTCCACACAGTAGAGTGTCAAGAGTCGGAGGATAGTGGCCAGACTTGCTAAAGCTGACAGGAAGTGCAAAAAGAGCAGCTCAGTGCAACAGTGGTGTGCAGAGAGATGTTTTGGACCAAAATCCCTGTTTCCGACACTTTTCCGAACCAGGCCTCAAAGGAATTCAGCTTGTTGTGAAAACAAAAGCGAATCGTACCTGGTGCTGGGTTGGTGTGTCTAATAAAGTGGCCGCTCAATGTATGTGTGTGTGTGTGTGTGTGTGTGTGTGTGTATATATATATATATATATATATATATATATATATATATATATATATATATATATATGTATATATATGTGTGTGTGTGTGTATATATATGTGTGTGTGTATTTACACAGATGTGGATATATATATATGTAGATTATCATGTTTGTGTTTCCATTTATCTTTGTCTGCATGGCCCTGCTGTGTCACAATAACCCTGCACTTTATCATTCATAGGAACATCCCTTTATGTTTTCTGTTGCTGTCTGTGCAAGTAGCTCTTCTCTGATGTCAGTCTCTGCTGTCACGTGGGGTCTGTGTGCCGGTAGTGCAGTTTAATGTCGATCCCTTTCCCTCTGCAGCACGTGTGACGGCTACACCCTGCCTGTAGTCTGCGTGTAATAGGCTGACAGTAACTATGGTTCTCTGACTTGGCTCCTGTTAAGACCACAAAGCGCAGAATCGGTTACGGCCGGCTTGGCGAGGCTTTCGCAGCTCCACTCCACATCGCCTTGCTTCCCCTGGGATTTCTCTGCGAAAGTGACATAAAATGAGAGATGGCAATGTCGGCTTCTCTAGAAGGTTCTTGTATTGCTTTTCGCGTAAAAAACCAAGGCTGTGGGTAATTTTTTTTTTTTTAACGTACGTTTGTTTTTCTGCTCGTTCATAGCTTTTATTTGTTTTGTTTTTATTTCTGTTTTCATAGATACAGCCAAAGAAGTAGTGTGTCAGATGACCCAGAGTAAGTTCCCCTTCCGTTTGTCCTGTTCGCTCCTGTCCTGTGGGGGAAGCTGTGCTTTCTGAGCTAAGCTGCATGAATTTGTCTATGCCATACATCTCTCACACACTCACATGCGTGTTGGCCATCTGACCCCGCCCCCAGCACATGATTGGCGGAGCTGGCCGTCGGCACACAGAACACGGCGTCACGCTCACGGCCTCATCCTGGGATTCGCCCGTTCCCCGTACTCCCAGCTTCTCTGACACTCACATCTCGACGGACACCTTCCGCTTCGACACTTTCAGGTTCTTCCAGGGCAGCTGGTTCTGCTTGAATCTGTCACCAATTCGCTGTCTCGGGTTGTTGTCTTAACGTTGATCCAGCACAATCTTGATCCTGAGATGGCCTTTCAGCACACCCTCCTCCACCCTGAATCCCCCCGCAGCGCTACATCATGCTTGCTCTTTATCCTGCTGCGCCTTCCCAAGGAATTCTGGGTAAATGTGGCCCCGTTGCATGTGATCCTTGGCTGCTTGGCTCCAGGACTGTCATTGGTCAGTGGCTTTTTTGTTGTTCTGCCCGACCTCTGTTACGCTTGGCTTTATGGATTCTGGAACATTCTTCTGATTTTATCCCTGAATGTTATTGACATTGCTGTCCCATTGTGATATCCTCCGGAATAGCGAGAGGCACTGTAGCTAAAGCCCTTATTCAGCTGAAATTAGCTACCTGGAGTGTAGATAAGGAGCATTTCTGTTGGACAATCATGACTTCTAGCTTAAATTAACCCAGCTAACTGAGAAATCCTGCTAGGGGGAACACCCCCCAGTAAGGCACTGATCCCTTCTGAAATCCAAAATAAACTAACCTTGGAATATATATATTGCCATAGCAAAGGGCCTCTAGTATGGAACTCCATTCAGGGGGTTGTGCTGGTTATCTAACTGGAAAACAGGCAGTTACATGGTGTATAGCTTTAGTAGGGTAGAGATCTGTGGCCAGAAGGCCATGGGTTCAAATCCCATGGCCATTCAAGTTAAAAGTGGGCCGTTGAACAAGGCTCTTAAACCAGATTACTACAGGGATGCTGGCCGGCCCTGCTCTCTGATCCATGCTCGTATGTCACTTTGGGCAAATGTGTGCTAAATAAGTGTAATAATGTCAGATGGTTTGCCGAAACAGGCAGGTGACCCATGGTGACAATGGAACCTTGAATCTGAGGTGGATTTATTTTGCTCTCACTGTTTGACGTTGATACCCGTTAGATTCGGATCCACTAACCCCCCCCCCCGTCATAGTGCTCCATCGTGTATGGGACGAGGCCTCATTCCCACCCGGCTGGTTTAATGGCGACTGTATTGCCTCTCTCCTGTGTCCAGGAGCATGAGCCTGATCGACATGCGCTGTGACGAGGACGTCTTCCTGCAGCCACACAGCCCGGCTCGCCACGAGTACCTACACAACCAATATAACCAGCTCCGCGAGGAGGACACCCACTGGCAGACTGTGAGTACTGCAGCTGGCCTTCACCCTCATACATGCAGGCTTATGTTTGTGTCCTTAGAGTGGCTTCGCTTTTTAGCATCTCAAGAAAACCTCATGTTTCCAAAAGCTTTAGATGTATGGATGAGATAATGGAATTCAGACTTAACCTATGTTGTAAATATTTCTCGTCCTTCCATGATTGGGATGTTCTGGATAATGCGGCTCCTTAGATGTACTGTTTTGTGGGTGCTTGGCGTTTTGTGTAAGACCTGTGATGGAGAGAGTGAAGCGTCGGATGCTGATGCTGATGTTGCCCTACACGGGACAAGCGGCCTCCCCCGTAAAATTGCCAGAAGTATTTAGTCAATTTATGGATGTAAATTAATTTTATTTGCAATTCAAAGTGTCATCTATCTTACTGATTGAACCACAGAGCTGATCATTTCACGGGAGGTGCTTCTGACAGCCCTCTAAAACCAGGATGAATGCAGCCTATAGACACTCATTGATGCCGTGCTTCATGGGAAGTTTATGGAAAATTCTTGTACATTTTTTCTGAAAGGAGAATAGACAGAAGCCTGTTGGTTAATATGCTTCGATTACGTGTTTTCGGGACCCGTCTGGACCCCTTGCTTCACTGGGAGCCCAAGGAAGCTTTGCACATAGTGATTGTGTAGGCAGCTTTGACTGGGCAGTTAGACCTGCATTCAGATATTTTAGACATGCCAGGCCTCTCTGTATGGAAAAACTACTAAGAACATTAATGATCACGGCTGGTAAGTTTTACATGCTGTTGGTGGTGTTCTTTCATAGTTTTCATTCACTCTGTCACATTCATGGGCACCTAAGCGTCTCGTTCCAACCCAGAGTGTCAGTTTGTTTTGTTCGTCATTTTTCGCCTTTGGCATTCATAAATAAAGTTATCATTGAGTTTCTGTGTAATTTTTTTTTTCATTTTCTGTGAACGTTCTGTGTTTTTTAGTGGACTTGTTTGGTTGTTAGCTTGCTAACTAAGCTGTGTCTGTTCAAAATGGTCAAATCGTTTGAGAAGGAACCGTGCTGGTGTGACCGAATAATAGGTTATTTCTTACAAACAGAAAGAAGAGTAGAATTTTCGTTGAAGTAACTGACTGGTTAAAATAAGAAAAATAGACTATTTTTGGTGATACTGCCAGCTGTTGATACTGTGCTTCCCTCATTTTAAATGTCACCATCTTCGTCTGTGTTGTATCGATGGTGATGATGATGCAGTATCCTCATGATGCTGATGTTGCATCCATGGTGATGTGGTCCTGTGGTCTGGAAAATCAGGATCTGGCCCGCTGGAAAAGCCGCAGGAGGAGCATCTCCCAGGACCTAATCAAGAAGGAGGAGGAGAGGAAGACAATGGAGAAGTTGATGAGCGACGACAACGATTTGGCTCAGCGAAGGAAGAGCTTCAAGACCTACAAGGAGATAGTTGAAGAGAAGTATGTTGATGATGATGACTGCTGTGATTTTCATGGCTGCTTGTATGAGTTCCGGTTTTCATTTGTTCTATGTTCTATGCCATCTTCTGGTATTCTGTTCTGCTCCTCTGGTATAGATATAACCTACTTCAGTCCCTTGTGGTCTGTTATCTGTCTACATTTGTGATCTCCTGTCAAAATCCCACCATGGTCTCTCTCTCTGTTTGTAGTCTCCTACGAAACCCCACTGTGGTCTCTCTCTGTATGTGGTCTCCTGTCAATCCCCACTGTGGTCTCTCTCTCTATGTGGTCTCCTGTCAATCCCCACTGTGGTCTCTCTCGCTCTCTCTCTCTCTGATCTCTGTTTGTGGTCTCCTGTCAATCCCCACCATGGTCTCTCTCTCTGTTTGTAGTCTCCTACCAAACCCCACTGTGGTCTCTCTCGCTCTCTCTCTCTCTCTGATCTCTGTTTGTGGTCTCCTGTCAAACCCCACCATGGTCTCTCTCTGTTTGTGGTCTCCTGTCAATCCCCACCATGGTCTCTCTCTGTATGTGGTCTCCTACCAAACCCCACTGTGGTCTCTCTCGCTCTCTCTCTCTCTCTCTCTCTCTCTCTCTCTCTCTCTCTGATCTCTGTTTGTGGTCTCCTATCAATCCCCACCATGGTCTCTCTCTCTGTTTGTAGTCTCCTACCAAACCCCACTGTGGTCTCTCTCGCTCTCTCTCTCTCTCTCTGATCTCTGTTTGTGGTCTCCTGTCAAACCCCACCATGGTCTCTCTCTGTTTGTGGTCTCCTGTCAATCCCCACCATGGTCTTTCTCTGTATGTGGTCTCCTACCAAACCCCACTGTGGTCCCTGTGTCCGATCATGCTCTCCTCTCTAAACTGCGACCATGGTGTCTGCCCCTAGGGAGCGCCGTGAGCGGGAGCTCCACGAGACCTACCGGAACGCCCGGACGCCGGAGGAGGCGGAGGCCGTGTTGCAGCGCTACGCCCAGCGCTTCAGCATCAGCGAGGCGGTGCTGACACAGCTGCGGCTCCCCCGGCCGCTGGAGAGGAGCATGTCGGCCGAGCCGGCCAGCTCCGCCCGCGAGCCTGGGCCCATGCGCTACCTCAGGCAGCAGTCACTCCCGGCGCCCAGGTTCACCTCCACCGTGGAGGCCATTGTGGCCAGGGTTCCTCCCGTCCATGCCCAGGAGAACTCCCCCACCCAAACCCCTCCCCAGAGGGCAGTGTCTTCACAAGCTTCCAGACCTGCAGCACTGCGCTCCATCCAGGTATTACTTCCTACACCTATTTCCTTTAAAGAGTAATCAGTCTTGAACCCAGGTGGCAAATGTCCTTTATTTTTAGTTATCTACTCTGGCTTCATTAGTGTATGTTTCCAACAGTGTGAACAGCTGTTTATGAAGACAAACAGACAGTTAGCTAATACATTTTAAAGCTGGTACCCAATCTGTGCCAGTGGCAAATTAACAGCCACCTCCACAATTATGATCCATATGAAACAGGCATTTGGTACGAAAAACAACACAGAACTCAAAACGCAGCAAATAAGTCAACTTATTTCTTCAAAGCAAGAGTTTTATTCCGACTGCTCAGGGTTTGGGATGTCTTATGAGGGTACAGGGGATGATTCTGTCTTTGCACAATTTGCCTTTGGGAGACACAGGAATGTCTGATTAAGGCTGAAATTGAATGGAGGTCCCTGTTCTGTTGGGATCCAAAATGCTGCCAAGCGGGCCCTCTTGAGAAGAAGTGGACCCCTCTGAGCACAAAGGCCCTCACAAGGCCGTCCGCCCGGCTGCCTGAATCTTTCATTCATGGCTTTTCGGTCCTGATGACCTATTTATAGCCACCTTCACATTCATCACAGTAACTCTTTGCTTTGCTACATATTTCTTCAGTCGTTGAGGGAGTCTAATTGCACAGAGCTGAATGTATGGACTGTTACTGCGTCTTTCTCTTCCCCAAATGAATGAAAAACTGTATCTCTGAATGAGCAAGGGAACATTCTGGTTTTGTCCTTCAGAAAATGCAGAATGAGAGAAGCAGTCGTTAACATCTGCGGCTCCTTGGTCTTGGCGCCTCAACATCACAGAGGCTCAGCAGCTCAATTAATCTGTGAGACTTACCAATGTGTGTGGCTGATCATGTGACCGACACTAAATTGAAACCATAAAGTATTTATTAGATTAGATCAAGCATAATAAAGCATTCAAAGCAAGTTGAAATGAGGTTCCTCAAGCTTTGTGCATAGAGTGTGGATTCAGAGATGTTCTTAGTTCTGGGATGTGTATCTTGAACTTCAGCTGAACTTCGTCATTCAAACTATACAGCAAGGAGAGCACAGCTGAAGGAAATCACGCATCTCCAGGCTCAGGGTACGAACATGGACATGACAGTGCACGTTATACAACAGCAGATGAACATAATGGAGAGAGAAGTTTGGGCAGACTAAAATGAAGAAGAATATTCCACATTGTAAAAAGTATCGCACTTTGTTGTTCGTTGAATTGCACAGTGTGACCGAAAAACCTTTGGTGAATGGTGTTCAGTGACAAGAAACATTAAAGTAATGCACAAAAATAGCAGGATTCAACTTCCCATAACTTTTGTTCAAATGATCTGCCTGTGTGTTCAAGAATTGAACAGTCCAAAAGTCCTAACAGGTTTTCCTGTTGGGTGTGGTTAGGTGGTACTATTGTCCTGTATTTTTCCATACTGAGGTTATGCTTATCTCCAAGTTTTCATTTGATCCATGACATATTTCTTGAATTTTTCCATAGTTTTACCTGTGTTGTTCGAGGACAATACAACCCCAAAAGGGTTGTGATTTTATTTATTTATTTACTTAATTTACTTGTAGTAGTAGAGTATATTCCTTCATTTTTTGGCTATATTTGATTCGAAATGGCAAGGTTCAATAGCAATGTAATACAAGTCAGAATTTCCACATATGAATACCCATAATCCTTTGCATCTGTCCTGAATGGTTACCCCTAGGTGGACCAGACGGCTCAGCTGGATCAGCTGGATGGAGATCCAGGGCAGGAATTCAGCAGCTGTGTGGACGGTGGGGGGCAAAGGGAAGCGAGCCCACCAGCGGTCTTCGAAAGCACAGCCCAAGTCCCATTCTCTCCCAAAAGGGAGCCGCAGTTGGTGACAACAGTGCTGGAGCTCAGACAGCAGAACAACGGTCCGCAGATCGCCCCCTCCAGGCCGGAGGACCACAGTGCAGAGGCCCCATCACAGGATACCAGGCTCACCCGGCCCACCTCTCTGCCCGCGGTAAACCAGCCCCTTCCTAAACAGTCATTCCTCATGCTCGTATTTTCATGTGACTGTGATTGGCTTATTCTTTATTTATTCACTGCACCCTGTGCTTCCTGTCTCATTAGAAACTGCAAAGTGCGGACAGTGACCAGACTGCTGAGGGCACCTCAGAGCCTCTTCAGGCCAATGCTGAAGGAAACTCGCAGCACACAGGTCTGGAGTAACATATCGTTAACTGTTTCTAAGCATTTTGTTTGGAATCACTGCCATCCAGTGGTCAGTCTCTGTACTGTTTTTCAAAGTATGACTCCACACATCTCCCCGAAGTCCGCCTAATTTTCTGGCCGGCTCTAATAGTGGGAATCTCCTGTGTTGCATTTTAGAAGACCAGCCTGCTGAAGAGGCCTGCAGCTCTGTTGTGAAGGCCTGGTCACCAGAGAAGAAGTGTATCGCCACTGCCACCCTGCATATGGAGTGTTCCCCGGCGCGTCAAGCTCACAGCACAGACGCAGGGGGCACTGTGGAGGTCTGTCAACCTGTCAGCAGATGGCGCTGTGGTGACCAATTGGGTGACTGTGAGAGGGTTTATCACCAGCCCAGGACTGCATACAGACATGGCCCTTGAAATTCTAATGAATGCCCCCCAAACCAAAAGTTTGGGACCATTATCCACACCTACTCTCCCCCCCCCCCCCACCAGTGTCTGTCACCCTGAAAGTCTGCCCCTTCCTTCCCCTATTTACCCCACTAGATGGTGCTCCTGGTTTGCTTTGGGCCCTTTTTTTAACAGAGTGCGCCATCTAGTGGGGTAAAAAAAATACAGCCAACGGTTCATGAAGTGTCCGTTACTATCAGTGACCCAGCTGCCGGGTGAAATACGATAATTGCCGCATAGTCATACCTCGAGGGGTCATGCCTTCACTATGTTCCGTTAACTCGCCTGTGCAGCTGCTCTGCCTGTCTGGCATCACCGGCGACCTCTTTTCTCCCCCAGTCTCAGACGGAAAACGCGGAACTGATACCGGCCCAAGGAACTAAAGGCGACCAGCTGTTCCCTCACATTCAGAGCTACATCCCGCCGGTCAAAACTGACTGGGCCTTTGGAAAACCCGCTCCAGGTACAGTCACACTTCATCAAATACTGATGGAGTCTATTTACAGAAAAATGCGATAAAACAACACAGCACCTTGGGATGATGCATAGTTTTAACTTTCCCTCCTTCACAGAGGCCGTGGAGAGAGTCCAGAGTCATGTGGGCCATGTGAGTTTCCTGGGTGGGGATCCACTATATCACTGTGATTCTCCCTGTTTCTAGAGACGCAGGCCAGGCTGTTAATTTTCCCAGCATTTAGAGCGTCATGGATCGTGTGAAAAATTACTTTATTCACCTTATTCATTCCAAGTCACAGTCTAGCTGAAACTCTTTACTTTTAATCAACATCATAATCAGTAACACAGTAAGCATTTAGTAATAATAAGTCTATGTATTATTAGAAGGGTGGAATGACTGCAGTTTAACGCTGAGGAAAGTTCATCAGAACGGGTTCTCTTAGACACTGTCTTTCCAGAGATTTCATTGAGACTTGCAATTAAACCACAAAATCAATAATCAGCAGATCAAACCTAAATTTAAAAACAACTGCTGCTTCTATAAAAAAAATACTGCAAATGGCACTGAGAATTAGTCACTTTCTAGGCGCCCCGTGAAAAAAACACACAACCCCCTTCCCATCATCCTCTCTGCTCTTTCGACCTTTCACCTGCACGGTCACCATGTAGGGGGAGTAATGCCAGTTCTCCCTAACGGTTGCCCTCCCCCCCCCCCTTTGGCCGTACGGGTGGGTGGGCTCTGTCAGCTCCCCCCATTGAATCTGACCGGGAGGGTCGACCGCTGGGTTTGGGACCCAGAAGAGGAGCGGAAACGTCAGGAACGTTGGCAGCGAGAGCAGGAGCGCCTGCTTCAGGTACACGAGCCCTCACGTGGGGCCGGCAGCCACGTCACCCCCTAGAGGCACTTCAGGGCTCACCCGCCAGCCGCATGCCTCGGCTGGTGAGCTACACAAGGGCTCTGGTCATTCCTCGCCCCGCTTAACGATGCTGCTCATCTGACTACCCAGCATTCCCATCTCCTCAGTTTTTATCACACCCTTGTGGTCCAGCCATCCCCTTGAACTTTGACCCAGAGCAGGAGCTAGTGTCACTTGTCATGCCTGTCCCTGTCCGCATGTCGTGGTCTCACTGAGCCCTGTAAGCTATGACCACCGCCACAACTTCAAAGGCTGCAAGTGTTTGATTGGTCAGCCACAACATTACTGTGACTAATCAGAGCTGGGCTGGAAGGAATCCTGGAAACATGGAAAATGTCTTGTATACTGATTACAATAATCTATTTAAAATAAGTGCAAAAAAGTAATTCAAATAATATTCATTCGGGTAGATAAAAAGGATAAATATGAAACGTGACATTACCGGTTGTCTTTTTATGTGTCGTTATAGTGATCAGACTTACAGGTTTCAGTGGTATTTGGATGAGGGGTGATAAATAGGAAAAACCACATCACTACCATTGGCTAAGCTGTGTCAGACCCTGCAGGGTCATTCTGGGCATTCATTGGCTTATGCTCCACATCGCCACTTGCCTCAACTCTCCACCCTCTGTCCTATGCCTCAGTGGTGACACACCTCCTTTGTCTAGCAGGAGAGGTACCGGTTCCAGCAGGAGAAACTGAAGCGGGACTGGGAGAGAGCACAGAGGGAGGTGGAGGAGGAGGAGAGTAGGTACCATGAAGAGGTGAGCGCCCTGGCCTACTGGGGCCAGACGATTCTCATTGATCGTGCTTTGACACGATGGTCAAAGCCTCCACTATATGCCTGTATCTTTCATCCTAAGGGATTTGCAAGAGATTTTACTTGAAATATCTGACCAGGCTTTCCTCCAGTCTGAATTGTTAAGCTCAGTTTAGGAAGAGACTAGGGTATTAGTCCATGTAGAAGAATGATTAGCCTGAATCCTTGAAGGCTAAGGTAGAACTTAAGCTTACTAGGACCTAGGTTCCCTGCAGTGATGGACAGAATGACACTTCATGAACCATTTGCTGTATTATTTCACCCCACTAGGTGGTGCTCTCTGCTCCAAAAAGGGCACAAAGCATGCTCCAAAGCAAAACCAAGAGCACCATCAAGTGGGGTCAAAAAAATGCAGCAAATGGTTCATGAAGCAGGATTTTGTCCATCACTAGTTCCCTGATCTAGAAACAGAAATAAAAGGGGTTTTCGTCTGTCTTAATAGGGACCAAATTTTATGGCAGATACATAACTGGATGGAAGGGCATGTACTCCAATACAGGTCAGCAGAATGATGTGATGATTGATGCACTAGAGACACAGAAGTGCTCTGATTCTGTTGCTCCTCAGGAGCGGAAGATCCTGGAGGAGACTGTGGTGCCACTGATGCCCCGTTCATCCGCCGTGACCTCCCCCCGTCCTGGGGAGCCAGCTCTGCCCATTGTGCGCTCACTGGCTGACTGGGAGCGGAAGCAGGAACTGCTGGAGAGACAGAGGGTGGGTGGGTCCAGGCTGGGTGGGGGTGTAATTCCTTATGCATCTATTATTACCGCTTGTGTGTATCTGGATTACATTTAACATTCAGCGATCTGCTCGATATGAGATGTGGAAATGAGGAAACCGAGGCTTAAACGAGGATCATACCTGACAATCAAACTGCAGAAATTAAGCTCCATAGAAGTGGGTCTGATGAAACGGTCCAGAAGGATCGCCACACGAGGTCACCGAGAGTAAACGCATATTTTGCACACAGAAGGGCGAAGACCATGAGAACCTTCTTACAAATGAGAGAAGCGATGTTGTGACAGAACAGAAGATGCAGATGGAGTCTTGTGCAAAACCACTGGGAAGGTCTGTGTATCCTGTATTAGTGCAAACAGTCCTTGTACTGACACACATTTCTGCAGCTTTTATATACGTATCACACATCCACATTGTATAAAACAATCAGACGGTGACTATTGTCTATCTGCTCTATTAGACCTTCATTGCTGGTCTGTAGTTGTTTGATATCATATGTTATATATGTTGTTTTTGGGCCCCCTAGCAGTTCATGGGTGTCCTGCTCCAGCCATCCAGCAGCCATCGGACAGGTTCAGCAGAACGGCCAAACGCAGCCCAGGGACCTGGGTCCACCTGGAACGACCGAGATGCTGGTTCCCAGGGGTGAGGAACCATTGCTGCCTGTGGGTGGGGTAGCTGGAGGGCGAGTGATGGCAGCCGTGGGAAGGTGTCATTATCTCTGTTCTACTATGGTTACCCAGAAGATACTGGAACCTGTATCGAGAACTTTCTGTAGCCGGTGTGTTGGCTTCTGTTCTAGGTTCATTATGTGTCAGCCAGAAGCAAGAAATGGAGGAGCCATGGAGTAACAGAACATCGCTAGAACACAGCTGGAGCTGCCAGCAATCTCTGGCCACAGGGATTAAGAGGTGTGTGTGTGTGTGTATGTGTGTGTGTGTGTGTGTGTGTGTGTGTATATATATGTGTGCGTGTGTGCATGTGCATATGTGCATTTGTCTGAGAGAGAAACACACACGTCAAGTGTGTAAGATGCGAGCTGCAGCCCTTTTCAAGGAGTTTACTATTGCAGTGCACACATTAGCCACATGGTGTCACAATTTCACCTCCATCCGTCTTTCCATTTTCTGTATCCACTTGACCTGAGCAAGGTCATGGGGATCCGGGATCTATCCCTGAGGCTACAAGCACAAAGCAGGAAATACCCCAGGATGGGGCGCCAGCCCATCGCGGAGCACACACCTTACACACACGTCTCACACACCTTACACACACGTCTCACACACCTTACACACACGTCTCACATACCTTACACACACGTCTCACACATCTACAGACAATTTTGGCAACTGCACCTTTTTTGGACTGTCGGGGGGGAAAACCCAGGGCAACTGTGGGACAACGTGCAAACTCCATACATGTAGAGGCGGGGTGGGGGATGCAGCCCTGATCCCAGAGGTGTGAGGCGACTGCACCACTGTGTTATTCCGACTGTCACCTCACATTTGAAGCTGTTTTTATCAGTGCTTTTATTGGAGAGCTCTGGCTCCTCTGGAGAATCATGGTCACCTGGACTATGTCCATGCCTCCCAGCACAGCTCTTCTATAGCTTCTGTTCACCCTGAACGCAGCCTTGTCTCTTCTCGATTGTGGACATTGAGCTTGGTTTTTTTCCAGGACCGATTCTTACCAACAGGTGGAGACTAACTACTCGTCTTCCTGGCCATCAGATGTCCAATCACCAGTCGCTAACAGGTATGACCTCACCGATTCCAGTGTGGCACTGTTGTAATTTAGCAGAAAGTTAATCAGATTTCCCATGCATGTGCTTATGAAGATCTCCACTAAAGTGATGTTGTGGCTACAGGGTGAAATTATGGTTTGCTTCTAAGAGTAAACCTCTGACGTTCAAGAACTTTAATGGTTACAGTGATGCTTAATAATGGCGGAACAATGTGTGGGAGAGCTGGACACCAGGGACGCTGATAGCGGGAACGTCTTGTACTGCCCCCTGCAGGTCGGTGAGTGGTAAGAAACTCTGCTCCAGCTGTAACCAGCCATTGGGCAGAGGAGCGGCCATGATCATCGAGACGCTCAGCCTCTGCTTCCACATCGGCTGTTTCAAGGTGAGCGCGTGCTGGTGTGACGTCAGCAGTTCAGATTATTTGTCTGCTGGTGGGCATTTCGTTTGAAATTCAGCATGAATATATAATATATTGAAGTACGCACATGTGGTTGTGGGAAGAATTAGGAAATTGTTAGTGGAAAAGTGCAACATTACAAAAGCATTTGGAGTCGTTTTCCGTTGCAGGTGATAGGCTATAACAGAATAAGCAATTTCTTTTCTTATAAGGAAAATTGCAACTTTTCATACTATTTCCTACTTTTGATGTAATTCAAACAGATAGCAGTCTTAATGTTTCTGCAGTTACACTTTATTTTAGGAGACATGTCAAAAGTAGTTAGCGGGGAAATACTTTTGGACAAATTCTTATATATCTTATTATTTAGTACCAAATACGCATTCGATTATTTGTGTAGTGTCGTTCCCGCGGTTATATCCGATGTGACGTAAGTGGTGCTGACACGGCTTTTTACTTTGCATCTTTTCTTGGTGTCTCCGCCGCAGTGCGGGATGTGTAAGGGCCAGATGGGCGACACCAGCACCGGCACCGACGTGAGGATTCGCAACGGCCTGCTGACCTGCCAGCAGTGCTACATCGGGTCCCGTGGTGAGTGGCGCTACCCCGAATCGGGAACGCGCATGTATGGAGAATTCATCATTAATATTTAACGCGCAAGCAGGCGCGTAAATA
This sequence comes from Paramormyrops kingsleyae, assembly GCF_048594095.1. Taxonomy (NCBI): domain Eukaryota; kingdom Metazoa; phylum Chordata; class Actinopteri; order Osteoglossiformes; family Mormyridae; genus Paramormyrops; species Paramormyrops kingsleyae. Next base: position 28,803,175 of record NC_132808.1, on the reverse strand, counting down.
TGAACATACAAATACGTCACAGTGGGGTAAATTTAAATATGAGCTTTAGTGATTTTTATGGGTCTAAAACATGACCAAAAAGTAGTTGCAATAATAATCATAATAATAATAATAATAATAATAATAATAATAATAATAATAATAATAATGATGATGATGATGATGATGATGATGGAAGAAAATGCCTTTTGTCTTATTTCCAGTTGCTGGCCAACCCACCACGTTGTGACAAAAAAATTGTCTTCGGACAGTGGGAGAATTTTTGGGAATATTGATTTTTTCTTTCTTTCAAGTCAATTGGCACATGTTCGTGGTCATTGAGCATTGAGAAACTTGCATTAACCATTGTTAAAAAGTGCAAGCCTGGTTCCGAAAGCGTGTCCCCTTCGAATTATCTGCAAGAGTTTACTGACCCTGTAGCTGATGCCTGTTTCACCGACTTTTGGACTATTTTGCTATTTTGTTGACACTGTGTTTTTTTTAATTACACTCCAGATGTAAAGCAGTTCACTGTATAATTATTATGACGTAAAGTGACTTGTTTCAGTGCAGCAGAATTCCACTTAAAATCGTGTAGTAGCGTTCAAATAATAAGACAGGAGTTTGCCAATCATCTGTATGTTATAGGTATAATAATATTCTGATTTAATATAAACCTAAGCATTGCATTATTTAAACACAATATTTATAAGCACACGATTTCATTGGGATCGAGGGGTACCGGGCGTTTTAATGAGACTGGAGTTGCAAAGCATTCTAGCAACTATCGTCATGCTTTGACAAACATGTATGATATAAACTTAAAAAACTTCACCTAATTGCCTTTCTTTAGTCATATCACGTTTTGCCGACGTTGTAAATCAAAGTGAGCGAAATTATCAAGCACATTACACATGATAAATGGCTCTGTGCGATTAATCGGGAGAAAACATATGCAATTTTAATGGCAGAACGTCCGAAGTCCCGGACCTGCATTTCCTTAAGTCCGCTAAGCGTTTTGATTGTAACACTCACCAACTAAAAAGGTTATTGAGAGACTCTCTGAAATACCTGCTTCTGTTTGGTGTTCAGGTCACCTATGATTCGTCAGTTTTTAAATGCTGGAACTTTTGTTTTCGTTTTTTTTTTCTTACGACCCAGTTAATCGGCTTTAATTTTTTGTTAAGCTGGAAATTCTAAGTTATGTACAATTAACTGAAGACAATACATGAAACGTTTGTACGTCCATTACCATTGTAAGGGGTAATGTTGTTATATGCACACAGTTCTTTCTAAATTGTAGTCCTACTAGGTTAGAAATTGCAAATGTCGCGTTGATCTCGTGCCTTAGAAATGCAGACGTACATGCGGTGGGTCTTGATATGAAATCCAAAGATGTTTTTTCGTTGGCTGGACTTTTCTGGACTAGATAAATGTGTCTTTATAAGGGGCGATTACAGAAGCTGCTTGTGGGTATAGTATCCTGACGCGTGTGCACTTTCGCTTCGACATCATAATACTTATTCGGTTTTAATGAGATTAGACATGAAACGTCTCATCTTTCTTTTCATCTGTTGACCCAGCAAAACAGTGCTGTATAGCAATATAGCGGTCGAACTGTGTCGCTACCCAAACGTTTCCTCCATGCTAACACTAGATTTTTACTATCTGCAAAAACCTCGTGCAAAAGTCTATTTCAGCTTCGTTGAGAAAATATCTTTTCATAAAGAACAGAGCTGCGTCGTTTTAAATGCATTCATCATATATAAACGTCGTAGCAAGAACAATCTGGTCCCTGTTCCGTGAATCGCCGACTGATTTACAGATAGTTCGATACAAGTGTACTCCTAATAATAATAATAATTATTATTATACCAAAGGAAGGGGTCTAATGAACTTTAAAATCCTTTACATTCAGAATAATTCCTTGATTTTACATCTATGCTGTTAATACGCATTCTGATGATATAGGCCTGTTGTTTACTTCTGTATGTATGCATACCCTTTTTTCTATAAAACAAGTTACAGTATTTACAGTACTATCCTAAAGTATGAGCTAACGTTAGCGGAGGGGCTCTGGCGACCGGTGTTATCTGAAATGGCGTACGTGGCGGAATAAGAACCGCTGTATTGCGTATTTATTATCATACTCATCTTAAGATACGATCTGAATGTCAAATAACTATTAGTAATGCAATGACTTTTATAGCAAATGTATGTTTATGTTTCTAAATAAAACTGTCAAAATGTAGCGGTCTTGTCTTTATTTGTCCAAACTTTGTAAATGCAAAAGGGAAATTGTCTAGCGGGTCTGTGTCCAAGGATATGCATCGTAAAAACACTTTTAAATAATTGCCCAGGTCATTCTGATGTCGGCTAAGAGTCCGGAGTATGTTAAACAGTCTGCTGTTGCGACATTGAAAACACGAGGGCAGCATAGCGCAAAAAGCATTAGATTGTGAAGTAATAGGGCATTCACACCCATTTCACAATAAAGCTATATACACACCATGTCATGTTCGCATTAAAGGAGAAAACGGCGTTAACAATGTTTTGGAATCGAATATTAATTTCTTTCGAATATTACACTATTGATATTTTACTATTGCTACGTTCACTACAACTTCTACAATTTCATTTAATTGAATCAAAATGTAATCTCAAAAACAGCTTGGTGCAATTGCCATGTGTTTATTTCAAGTTTATCCTTTTTTTACGAATAAATATAATGAGTGATTCTCCGATGAAGTCAGGCGAGAACCCCACGAAGTTTGTCCGCATTGCGGGAGGAACCTTGGGAAATAAAAAGGCGGCGCTAACTACATCCTTAGCATTTTATCAACGCTTCCGGTCAGGGAAACGCTGGGAAATTGTACGCACTCGTAGAAATATTGCCCTTTAAAGCATTCATTGCCTACATATAAATAAAATTCAGATCTGGACTAAACCTTAAAAATGCCCACTTAAAATGAATAAGACATAAAGATGCAACATGCAGATGGAAATTAAATAAATACATTGTGTCAATCCACTCTATTTTCTCCCCAAACGAATGTATCCCGACTTTGTGTAAGGTGATAGTATCTGATGCAATTTTTCAGGTTCTCCATAGACTTCTAATGGGCATGTCCTAGGACCAAATATAGAGACAATTACGTATCAACACTACAACCGAGCCACACAAACAGCCGCAGAGAGACGCACAAACGTTTAAGTATTACTGCCAACAGTGAGATGTGTTTTTGTGCCTTTAAGGAAGTATATCCCTCAAAACTAAACTGCTAATTGTAACACTTAAAAATCAATCCGTCTTAACAAGCGAAACAGTAATTACAATATAGAAAATTGAATCGTTATATAAAAAAGGAAAAAATGTCTCGATCGACAAAAAAATTCAACTCCGAGTTACAGAATCTGTTTTTCCAAGAATAAATGGAAGGATAACATGATAGAATGGAGCAGGAATTCGCTGCATGATCCCGAATAAGTGCCGACACATCACCTCGACAAGAACACAGAGATTAGAATGAAATATTGTGGAGCAACATGTTTGGGTTCCGCCTTGTTCTCAATAGACACAGACATTTTCTCCACATTGCCAAATGTTCCGGTCCATTCACGTCTTCCTCTTCGGTCACAGCGATGTGTGTGCGGACGCCCTTTCTTGTAAGCGAATCGCTCCGGATGCACCGTCCCCCGTTTTCCTGCTTGACGTTTCATCTAGAACATGCCCGTTTTTACTAGAGCGGCTTTGGCTCCATTCTGTCTCTGCAACGAGGACAGCACGCTCGCAAAGGGGCCGCCTAAGGAGTCCGGAATGGATGTGATGGTGCCCGGGCCAGGCGCCCATCCCTGGCTAGATGCGGTGCCGCCCAAAACGCCCGCAGCGGCCGTCTTCACTTGCTCCACAGGGCCGTTTCCGCCGCTGTTTACTTGTCCTCCAGTGGGACTTGGTCCTCCGCAGCTAGGGGTAGGATTTGGATTCGGTACCGGGCCACCCGTGCTGTCTGGATCAGTAGCTTTCGGTTCCTTGTTGTCATCATCCCTGGAGTCCGACTTCTTTCCAGAAGATCCGTTCTTGGCCGCAGCGGCCGCCGCAGCTGCCGCCCGCTCCTGCTTGCGGAACTTCGCGCGTCTGTTTTGAAACCACACCTAGATGCACAAGAAACATAATTTGCAAAGAAAGCGCACAAAGTTGTTTAAAAATCAACAGACACACAAAGTATACGCTGCAAAATCAGAAGTGGGTCTGAATTCATAATCGCTGCGTTAAAACTGAATTAATCGATATAAATTGATGATTATTTAAACTATTTTTGTAATACCCAGTTGTAACACAATGATTTTTATTCACAACTCGATAGTTTTACTGGCGCAAATATTTTACCCAGGGGTGCAGGACCTCTCTGGGGACTCATCGGATAGCTTTTTAATCACAGGGCGGCCCGATTCCGCACTCGTCCGCAGTTTCGCTGTCCTTGGTAACTGCAGCTTAGACGGGGCTGTACCTGCACTCTGGCCTCGGTGAGGTCGATCTTGAGCGCCAGCTCCTCCCTGGTGTAAATGTCGGGGTAGTGCGTTTCGGCGAACACGCGCTCCAGTTCCTTGAGCTGCGCGCTCGTGAACGTCGTCCGGATGCGCCTCTGCTTGCGCTTCTCGTTCAAGCCGCCGTGATCCGTGAACAATTTGTAGGGAACTGAAACGAAAAAGAAAGAAAACCCACGATTTGAAGAATTCCCCAGTGGTGTTTACACAGACAATGATTCCTATAAAATACTTTTTGCTAAATTGTATTATTTTCTCTCAATTTGCTATCAGTTGTTGAAATATTTTAGTTTAATTGTAGGAGATGATACGCAGGCATCTCCCAACTTTGCATCCTTAAATAACTTGTAAAAGTGTTTTTAATTATATATTATACTTGATTGTTTAAAATATATGTAGCAGTTTTTAAATATTTATGTTCAACTCATTTTCAATTGTAGCACATACTATGTGCTTTCTAAATAAGTTTTGCAAAATGGTTAGACGTATACTATTATTTTGAAATACCTTAATTAAATGACAAATTAAATGAAATAACTTATTTATCGTAAAATTCCTAATTGAATCAACCTTTTATAGAAGTTCCACAGACATATTACAGTGTTGTCATACTCCCTGGTATGTCTGGTGAGACTCTAACTTTAATAATGAGCTTTAGTCTTTCGGTATTCAATTATTTTCGAAGCTTTATGTCTCATCACAATGTAAATAAATTATGCCTATCATTTTGGCAGCTTAAGATAATTTTGTCGGCGGTTCGGGTGTGACTGGGGTAGTGTAACCGGGTAACTGAATTACCGCTTGCCCGCAATCGCTTCTAACGTGATAAATCCTTTCATTTGTGTAAGCAAACTTCGTTTGGTAAATACTAAACACATTTCCATTTTCAAATATAATCAGAGCGTCCTATATACCGGAGCGGAGATTCTCGCGCGGTGAAAAAAGATGTCAGAGGCTTACCTGCGGCATAGGGGTTACTCTGGTGATCCCTCAGTGTCCCCAAAGTGCAGGATCCCGGCGTGAGTGAAGGACAGCCCGAGGTGGCCCCAAACGTGGTCCTTATCGGATTGTACTGGAAGCCCCCAGTCTGACTGCAGGAGCTGAAATCCGCATAGGCTGATGCCAGACTCGAGGTGTCCATCCCGGCCATACACGACTCGTAGGCGGAGGAATTAAGGTAAGAATACTCCATTTTATACATTGAAAAAAGCTCGGCGTTATAGAAAAAAGCTGCTCGATCAAAAATTGGATTTAAATTGCGACGGATGTATATAAATGAAACGTACTGAGAGTGAGCAGCTACACAGACGTTTATTTTTATTTGAGAGCGGCCGTATTGTATAGGTAGATGTGCACTGCTCAGCGCCTGCTTCAAAACTGGCCTCCTTCATAGGAACGGCGCCTTGTTTTATGAAAAGCCGTCTATGAACCGCCTAGCCCGAGGCCTCTAGAGCATATACTCCTCATAATAAACTTGGCTCTTTCCTCTTGGACAATAGCAAAGCGTTTGGTCTTATCGCTGGCGCGTTTTACATGACAATAACTCATCCGTCTATTTGGGCTGGCACTGGGGACCGAGCTGTCCAACCTCCGCTATCATTGATTCTCTGCATCCCTAATTAGAGTTTAATACCTCACCATTACGCGCTGGGCCCCCTCATCCTCTCTCCTAACCACCGTCTTGCCCTTTAATTCAATCCCACCGCTTGGAAATAATGAAAGTTGGGTGACGATTCTCCCTGATCCAATTTTGCTCAGGCTCTTAAGGCTTTTAAAAGAGCGCCCACCTTGGATGAAATCCTTTCCCGTGCTTGTTTTCTGTTATTCCCTGGGATAAAGAGCGCTGAATTCGCGCGCTGCCTTTCCTATCGGAATGCTACGGATCTTGTTTAGCGCCATTCTAATGTCCTTGAAGCACGTAAGATATTTTAAAGATATAAGAAACAACCGAAATGGGAACAATGTGATACTATGAAATATTTTCTAATACATTTATTGTTAATAGGAATGTTGCGCCAAATGATGTTTAAAGCAATGTTGACTGATGATTAATGACAATAAATTCCTTCAGTATTTAAATGATGCTTCTCCTTGATGCATAAATGTAACATGTAATAAGTAATAACTAGTTTGTGATTTATTAAAAAGCATACAGACATGAGGTGATAAGGGTGTAAAGTTATTGATCAATAGGCCGATATACATTTTGTATGACTCATAAAGAGGTTTTGTTTTGCGTATTTGTGCAGAAAAAGTACCAGCAAAAGATACTACCCTTTTTATACAACATATTATATGTCTAATATAATATCTATAATAATTTAATACTTTCTTAAATACTGAAAACATATTAATAATCAAAGCAATATAATGCTGGCGGACACCTATCTGGTTCCATAAAGCACTTTATTTTATTTTAGATACCATTGATATACTATTTAATTCGAACCGGAAATTGACTTAAACCAGTATTGATTTTGGTGACGCTTATTTTCCTTCGGGTTTTAAAGGGTGTCTAATCCTTTATATTTTCTACTCTTCTGGAGCACTGAAATATAACGTAAAATATCACTGTAATGCAGTATGTCCAATGCTACCAAAACAGTCCTGACAAATACGGGGGCTTTAATGCTCGGTAGATATGATATGTTATGGTCTCCGCTGATTTTATTGCTACACTTGTTTTGCACTGATTATTTGATCAGACGAAGTGTGTCACTCATTTATAACAGATTATGTGATCAAATAAAGGGGGTCATTCATTCCTAACCCTTTTGGTCGCGAACAACGATGAAAATGGATGATCACTGTCTGGCGACGGAAAATAAAATTTTTCAAGATTAAACGGCTCGTTTCTCGGTCTCCAGCCACACATACAATCTCCTCTTCTGAAAACATCATTCGTACCGTAACTCTTTGTACCCCCTAGGATTTAATTCGAGAGGCACGCAGGAGGTATATCTTTATCAGTACCTAATTTAATACCAATTGATTGGGATCCATTTCAATATTATGAAATATGGTGAAGAATGACAAATACTAATAAAAATTTAAAATTTAATATCTAATTCAAAAGACAAATACTCGGTGAAAGTGCTATTTTTAATAAATTACATTGCGCTTGATATTTAGCTTTGGTTCTTATCTATTTTCATCTCGCCTTAAAAAAATATATATATAGGTGAACATCAGGAAAGTTCGCTCTTTGACACAACCCGGCCCCTTTTATCTAAATGTTTTTTTTTGTCTCCCTCTCTCTTTACACGCGAGTTCTGGCGAAAAATTCTACCAAATGGTTAATTTAATTATTGAAACCAAAGACCAACTGGTCCAGGGGCTCTCCCCCACGCGCCTGGCAGTGGAAATGTAAACCATATAAGAATTAATCCAATAATACACAAAGAACGGAGAGAACCCTTCTGATAGTTTACCGAGGCAAATAGAATTACAGTTACTATCCCTTTTTTCATTCAAACAAGGCTTTCTTCTGTGGGTATAGCACGCCCGTTATTGAAACGGTCCCTTTGACAGGGCTGAGCGTTTTATACATTAGAATATGTAAACACAAATTAATGTTTTCATGTTGTCGAATTAAATAAACAGCTTAGTATATGACACATTTCAAAATAACCGAGCCTACAACATTGTGGACGTGTAGTGGTCTCTTCGTTGGACTGTTTTAGTAGCATAACGCAGTGTGACTATTTCAGCTTTTGCACGGTCAGAAATCATTAATTAGTCTCGGAAATAACGCGCCGCTTGTTGATACCAGCGTTCCATTGTACAGTCGCATATCATTTACACGATTTGATAACGCGTATTAATTTACCTTCTGTCCTAAATTTATATCGTGGGCCTACATTTTATTGCCAGCATGTCATTAAATTAAACTGCGCGCGCAGTAAATGTAACAATCTCACAAATGATTTTACTAACATATAACGTTTTCCCCAAGAATCAGAATAACGAGACGCAAATTTTCGGTTTCCAAGTGGTACACAAATGCGGGGGGGAAAGGACGTTAAATGAGGAAAAATATTTCTCCATCTTTGGAATACAATTTGTTCGGCCGCAGATATAAACGAAGGGAGGGAACAGGAAAATGCCAGTTTAAATGCATCACATACTGCGCAAACAGGGGCAGAAGCGAAAAAACATACAGGCGGGAATTATTTAGCGTTTTCTGTCTAAAATGATGAAAATTAGGAATCCAATGGTTTGTAAAAAAATAAAATAAACTGCGACTATTAACGTGCAAGATGCATGCAAGCATCATGCATTTCCTGCTACGATATTATACACAATGTACATTATTTAATATACAGAATTTTAATAATGTATATTAATATAGACCTATAATGTATAGAAAATGAACTATAAGCTATCTACTATGGTTGTGAGAAATACGCAAAAACAGCTCAGTCCTATAATATCTCTTATCTCTTTACGGTGTAATTAAATATGGATTTTATTAGGCCCATGTAACATTTAATAAAGGCAATATTGTTTTGTCTATCCGTCGATGTGTAATTGTTCGTATTTCGTTTACAATTACAGCAATTATGTCATAATGATGGCGGTCACTTTAACGAACAGCTATTTCCTCGTCTTCTGGCCGCCAATAAGATGGACGGGGTGGTGGGATCTGTAGGTATAGCAGGTGGCACAGAGCAGCAGCGGGATGCTCATCCGTCGCAGGGCATAAACACACAGTCACATGCTGCGGGCAGTATCGACATACCGATCCAGGGGTTCCGATCCCCAGCCCTGGAGTTGTGACCCACTGAGCCCGATATTTATTCATACGCCGTACAGTTTAATTGAGATTACAAGGATGAATAATATCGCTATAAATAGGCTGCATACTGCATGTCTATCTGAAGACTTCATTCCGGTAAGATACAGGCCGCTTCCTCAGAGCTCAGTGCTTTTCATGTCCATTGGAAGGCACCGGTTCTGCCCGGTTGACTGACGGCATGTCATCGTCCCGTTTCCCGTCGTCTAGCCTAAGTCATACGACTTCAGGTCCTCCCCAGTGACCAAAACCCCAGCCACGGAAAGAGGGATTATCATAATAATCTCATTTCGTGGGGATAAAATTAGCAAACATATTACCCTCAATATCAGTCCCTGGACCCGGCGAGATGCCGTGCTTAGAAGCAATTACTAAATTACTCCTATCTCTCAGTTGCCATTAACGGAAGGCAAATGCCATCGACCACGCCGAAATAAGATTTTCAAAATATGTAATCATTAAATCTCTCGCCAGTATTCGTGAATCAGATTCATAAAATTGTTCAAAATGAGATAAAATTGAATTCTTAACGGAGCTTCTTGTCATCGTTTCATCCCGTGCCGTTTAACATGGAGGCGCTTTGATTTCCCCGCTGCGAAGGACGCGCGGTGTCTGCGGTCTCGCACGAGGTTTCGGGATGTGATTATTTCGGGGCACTTAGACTAAGATGAAAACATCCTCTCATAACACAGCTTGGCATTCTCAATTATGCCGAAGTGCTGCTGATATTAGGGCGCCGAGGGGCGGCTCTGCTACACGGTGCGCCGTATTGGGATTATCCCGTTAACTGCAAGACTGCCGGGGCGTTTCCTGCCCCTTCCAGTCATCTTTCTTTCAGTATTATTATTCCTATATTATTAGCTTCATTCTCGTATTTCGGTTGTTCCGCCGGAGATCTGCCGGGGGGGGGGTCACGGTCAGTGGCATTAACTAGCCTTCGTGCTTAAACACGCGCGGCCCCCGCAGGCATTTCAGCCGCCCTCCTTTGCGGCATGTTGGCAGCGGATCCTGCTCAAGTACATTATCAAGGAACGGCACGCATTTGTGCATCTGTTATTGCATTTAAGGGATTAATGGCGGCATTATGCCGAGTATGATGGAGCATTTTTTAATGGGACCCCCGTCGTGCTCCCGCAGTAGCGGCGTGTCACGCTTCTGCTGCCGTCCTGAAATTAGTCCGAAATGAGAAATTAAACAAGCCTGTTGGATTATTCTAACGGCCCTGTTTCTGTATTAGTCCACCCTGCTTGACCTTCCTAAACCACACGTCTTTTGTATTCAGGTCCACAAAAATGTAGAGGGCAATATCATTGTTGTTGGACGTTTTCGTTTTTGAATTTAAACTTGAGTTTTTCTTGTAAGTTTTAACAAAAATTGAATCCCTTATCTTCGTAATTACTATGTAAAACGAATAAAAAATACATTTCAGCATGGTTTTAGTTGTTTGATTTGTTTTAATTTTGATTATTCACAGCATACAGTATTCTCCATTCACATTCTCCATTCTCCATACAGTTTTCAATCTTAAGTCAACACTAGGTTTGCTAGAAACATGTTAAAAGATATCAGTTACCAGTTGTGAGCTGTTTCATGTTAGATCTGTTAGCATTTGCCGAACACACTGAGCACTGCACGTTTAGCACGTTTCTATACAGTGCTACAGTGCCATGGGCAATGTTCTTCACAGTAGGCCTATTATTATTTTCATAATTTGTTTTCAAATGTTATTTCACAAATAATTTAAGTAAGAAATCTCAGTTAATGTTGAATATAAAAATATAAAGACTTTAGAAGGAAAAACGTTTGAATCACACTGACAAAAACATTGCAGTGTTCTTTGTAAAAACTACAGGTAAACTTTCATCGTGACGTTTGCATGGGGGTGGGGGCGGTCATGGCAGATTGCAGATTACGCTTCTTATTGGAGTTGAAGTAAATACATCAAACTGTCCTCCGACTCGCAAATGAGAGTAAATCGGCTTTAGTGTTTTGCTCCGAAAAGCCTCTTGGGACATCCGCGCACCGATACACAGTTTTAGTTAAAACTGAAGTGTTTGAAAGCCAGGGAAGACAACAGGATATACTGATGAAGTTTTTCTTTTCCCTGCCTCTCAGAACCTGCGTGACTCGTGGTTTGCTGATGGCTGAGCTGGAGAGCGCAATGCCTAAATATACCTGTCAGTACTGTGACGAAATCTCCAAATGTCATTCCTTTATTTCGCTGTATTTCCCATCCTAATCCTGTTTTGTGGAAACAAGGTTATCTAAGCGTGGGCTCTGCAGTTTGCTCTCCAGCTGTCCATTCTCCTGTTTTCATTGTGTATTTTCCCCCAGAATTAACCCTCTCAAACACAGAACAGCATCGTGTGTAGCAGTAAACGTAGTGCGATAAACACCGAGGCACCCCTGAATATCTTATCAATTACTTCCTCTACACGTCGTGTATTTCAACAAAACAGTGAAACTATGAAAGGGGGTGCAGTTTGTGATGCGACTGTCGAAACCTGAAGCAACACGCTGAAGAACTGAGAATTTTTAAAAAAATATGACATTACTATGATGAATAAATGTTACAAGTTTGCAGTCCAAAGATACGCAATTAGCTTAATTGTGTCTCTAAGATGTCCATAGTGTACGCTGGGATGTAGGCACGCCGTCGATGGTGTGTCAGCCCCCGGACTTGGGTATAAGCCACTCCGTGACCCTGATCAGGATTTGCAGTTGGAAGATGGATGGATGTTTACATGTTGCATATGAATGAGGTGATTTTGCTCATTTAAAAACTGAATAAATAAACTGAAATATAATGTGTTTAAGGGAAACACATCTGCACGATAACGGTAACCGGATTTGAGCGCGTGTGCCGGTGTGACTTGAGAACTCTGTCTCTTCCTCCCGTTACCGTGACGTTTGTGGCGGGTCCCCAGTCCAGCTGAGACGCCGCAGCCCTGCAGCGGGGAGCAGATTGATGCCATTGTCTGGCCACACTGACCTTTTGTTGTAAGACCCTCAGCGGACATCGCAGACCCCCTCACATCAATTTGCCCGTATTGGACGTGGCGTCTCGGGGCTAACCCAATTTGCGGAGAAATGCACCTGTCCCTGGCTCTCCCTCCTCCGTTGGCCGAGCCCGGCGGAGCGGCGGATGACTTTTCCCGCAGCGGCCCTGACATGCCTCAGGCTGGCCTGTACGTACCATCCCCCGGCGCCACCATGAGGGCCATTTAGCTGCGCGCTAATGCGATTAGCGGACGTTAAGCGGATGCGAGCTCCGGTCGCGGAAAGGAGAGGAGGAGGCAGAGGAGTTCAAGATGCGATTAAGATGGCTGTGCGCTCGCCACTGCCGCGCGCATAATCGCCGTGTTAAGTAAGGCGAAGCGTGCGAGCTCTCAGAGATGGAAAAATAGACGCGGTTATGCGAATTGGTTAATGATCTAGGCCTGTATTAACGCTAAGGAGAAGTGAACAGCGCTACAGAACAGGAATTGTCCTTCTGGGCTGGCAGACGGGTCCACGTCTGAGAAAACTAATCACCGGCATTAGATACATCGTATACTTACACAAATATGACGTATTTCGTTCATTCTCCTATTGCAAAGTCTCCATGTACAGCCCATATTTTCAGTGTTGTACTGTAAAAAGACTGAACAGTTTACCAGTTAATAATTACCAGCAGAACACTGGGATGAGGATTGTCCTTGAGATGACAACAGAAAGATTTACATAAATATTTTATTTGCTGCGTATTTTCAAAACAACAATAATAATAATATTAATATTAAGAAATACATTAAAATGCTAAATGTTTAAACAGATAAATATTTTTTGCGTATTTGTAAATAATTGCCAAATCGCTCCTGCTACGTCATGGTTGGCCGAATCACTCCTGCCACACTATATTGGCCACAATAGCTTTTTTCCTGGATATGAAGGTTATGAAATGAATGGTACCAGTATAGTTTACTTCCTCCTGATCCCGTCCGTCGGATCTGGTCACAGACAGCAAGGCATCACCCTGACGGGCCCCTGGTGGCACGTCTCTGAGGACAGACCCGTGTCAGAGCCGCTGGCCGGTCAGGGTCAGCGTGCCGCTCCTCTGTGCCTGAGGCCCCCCGGCGTCGGCGATCCCGGCCCCCGCTCCCCACACCTTCACCCCGCTTGTCCTCCTGATCTGCGGGAGGTGACCTGTTGGCAGGCGTCCGGACAGCGTGACCTCGTGTTCCGAGCCGTCGGCGGGCACACGGGCCCCCGCCTGACCCCGCAATGTCCCCTATTATAGTGCCGTCAGAAAGCTTTTAGCTTCCGCGGCGAGGCCAAAAGATTGATGGTGCAAATCCGAGTTAGAGGAGGAGAGCAGGTGGCCAGGAGGGAAATGGCCCCTTTAATGGGCCGCGAGCGGCGTAATTTAATAATTATGAAAAGTGACTTTGGTGCACCGGCAGACCCCCGCGTCTGGCCCGCGGCAGATGTCTGCAAGCGCCGCTGCCGGTTACAGGTGCCGACTCAGCCCCGCCGCCCGCCGGTGTGCCGATGCGGCTCCGTCTCCGTCTGTAAACGTGAGCATGGCAGGACGCCCATGTGTTTCCGTTTAGCGATTCGTCCTCATTATTAATATCTTTGGTGGATACTTCTAGCTTTCGGTACTTTGCGTGTGACGGCTGAGTCTCACAGTGTAAGTAGGCCTGTTTTTATATGTGTGAGTTTACGTCACCGTTCGGTGAAGGTGACACCAGTTCTTCTCCTGTTTAGGAGCGTGTACCTTCGCCCCCCCCCCCCCCACCCAATGCGTCGCCATCCATCTTCCAGCCACTTATCCAGTCCAAGGGCACGATGCACAGTAACACCCCAGACAGGATGCCAGTCCGTCACGGGGTTCTAGAGACAAGAGTTAGTCTAAATATCTATGGACTGCAAGAGGAAGCATGCAAACTCGCACACAGAGCAGGGCAGGATTCGAACCTGCAGCCCTGGCATGTGAAGCGGCAGCGGTGGGCTGGTATTGCCATATATCCTCAATTTACTGCCACAAACTAGTGATGCACCGATAAGGAACTTTCTGGCCCATACTGATAGCTGGTTATTTAAACTGGCACCGGTACCGGATGTTTGGGAGGTTCTGCTTAAATAAGTTTAAAGGGACACTCCACCAAAATAAATTTTAAAATTACATTCCAAAAATTAGAAAAGTAAAAGTATTTATTTTTGGTAAGAGAACACCAACTCTGGCATACAACAACAGTCCCAGAGCATTAAACTATAACTCTATACATCTTATATATTTATAACAGAGAAGGTTTGATCACGTGTGATAAACTCTGAGTAATATCTTTTGATTTTGCACCATCTGCACTGAATTTTCTTTTGCAGTCAAACGCTTGTGTTACTGACAGACTCGTGTTATTCAGCAGCACTGCAGCCTTCTGCACTGGAACGGATTTGTTTTTCAGACACTCTTCACGCTCTTCACTGTCTCCCCTTAAGGTGACCAATCACATTTGTTTGGCTTGAAATGTTTTAGTAGAGACTCCCTGTTAGCCAAAAAAAAAGGCCAAAAATTCATTTCTAGCAATGTTAAAATAATTCCAACCGGCAGACATTTTTCTGACTGCTTAGTACGTGGGTGTGCAAAGCGTCACTATTTTAAAGGGAATTATCGGCGGTAAATATTGGCTAATTTTCGCGTTCTGTATGAACTGGCTGATGCCCGATTTTTGCTGTATCAGCCGATACAGTCGGTGCATCTCTAATCTCTAGTAATGCGATGTACACAACGTCGCTGTTTACCGGCACTGAAACCGTGCATTTGTATGCGGCCCCTGATCTGTAGAATTTAATTTAGAATTTGGTGATCAGTGGTCATTGTCAACACACCACAGCACACAGTGCGCAACAACAAAATGTGTCCTCTGCATTTAACCTATATGTGACTTTCGTGACATGGCAGGGGGCAGCTAATTCAGCGCCCGGGGAGCAGTGCTTGGGGGCAGTACCTTGCTCAGGGTACCTCAGTGGTGCCTTGCTGGTCAGGGATTCGAACCTGCAATCTTTCAATTACAAGTGCGCTACCTTAACCATAAAGCCACCACTGCCCACAAACAGGGAGCCCCCTGTTGGCCACAAACAGTCACAATGCTAAATGCTAAGTACTTCCTTATTTGGGAGATACTGGAGTAGCTACTCTACTCGCTTGCTAGTGTTTGAAACATCCGAGGGGTGGCCAAGGGGCCCTGAAGGGGTTTTCTGAGGGACGCCCCAGAAATAACAAACTTGTCCCTGTGTGTAAATGCACCAGTGTCACACCCTAAGCACCGCAGGGTAGTTAGGGACGGTCTGGCTGACTAATCACTGACGACGCCGTGTGTAAATGTGCATGCAGACACTCTCCTCTGTTCACTTGCTAACCTGTGTCTTAACCCCCTGAGCCAAACCACCCCCCCATCTCTACCCAATGTCCCAGCCAGCATCTCCATTAGAATCTTTTCATCACATCTTCACTCGCGCTTTAAGCTGCTTATGTTCTTCACCTTTGTTATCCTCCTATCCAGCGTTAGTGTCTGTCCTGGTTGCTTTTTCATACATACTGATGCTTCCTTACTGAATTGAGACCTCGGTATGTTTCTCTGAACTGAAGAAAATCCAATAGTCCAGGCCATCAATTCAATTGGTTTTTATCAAAGTGGAGAACAATAAAGTCAAAGAGCTTCCCCTGGACGGCGGACGCAGGCCGCGGTTAAAACGGGCCTTATCCAATAACAGGAAGTAATAGACGATAACCGAATGGCAACACAATTCTCGCTCTGCTTCGTGTATTCGTCCATCCGTATCTGTCCGTCCCACGCATTGACCGTAAATTCATACGTGGTTTGAACGGGAAGAATGGCTTCCTGGTACGCATGACACGCAAGGACGGGAGGGGCAGCGGCTGATTCATCACTGAACAACAGCGGTGGGGGGGAGGGCAGGGTGGATCCGATGCTTCTGCTTAGTGGGATGCGGATGGAGCTCATCCTGATCACGTGACAGACTGCAGACACGGACGTCCACGGGCAGGAGGTACGGTGGGCCGGACACCATCTCTCAGGTCAGGAAATGAACAATTTGAACATTTATTTAACAGCATCAAAATGATTTAGTCATTTAAAAAATTACCAAAGATGCCGATGCAGATGGGGAGGCCTGACTCTCTCCACCGTGCAGACGGGGAGGTCTGACTCTCCACCGTGCAGACGGGGAGGCCTGACTCTCTCCACCGTGCAGACGGGGAGGCCTGACTCTCCACCGTGCAGACGGGGAGGCCTGACTCTCTCCACCGTGCAGACGGGGAGGCCTGACACTCTCCACCGTGCAGACGGGGAGGCCTGACTCTCCACCGTGCAGACGGGGAGGCCTGACACTCTACACCGTGCACCGTATAATGGCAATGAAGCTCTCATCTTATTTAGCTGACACTTTCATCCAAAATGACATTGTTTTTTTTTTTTCTTTCTGACAATGCAGGGTCAGCGGGTTCCTGGAGCATTTGGGGTTAAAGGCCTTGCTCAAGGGCCCAACGGTGACATCACTCCGCCGACCCTGGGACTCGAACCAGCAACCTTCTAATGACAAGCACAGCATCCTAACCCACCCAGTCACACACCAACTGATACCGACTGTACTTTATCTTCGGTTCATTGCATCATATTTCAGCCTTTTAGTACTTTTCTGCCATTGATCAATCATTCACAGCCTTGACGTACATGAAAATCTCAAAACTGCTCTTTTATCTCACTTATCCTAATAATGAAAAAATGGTATTTATATAATGTCCATTATATTCCTCTGATGATTTTTAGAACTGCTTATCATTCCTTGTTTTCTTGTCCAACATGCCGCTAGGAAATGAGAGTCCTCAATGAGAAGCCTGTCGCTTCACTGCTCTGTTTGCCCCCCTCCGGGGCAAACCGCCATGTCGGCCTGATGATTAAAATCAAACACACTCCGCCCCCCCCACCGGAAGTGCTCTCCCCATCTGTGACTGGCCCGTTTTCCACTTAAAGATCTGATCGCTCTATCTTTCGGTGAAAGACGATCGCCTCTCAGTCGGGGGATGTATTCGCAAGTCGGCATCAATACCGGGATCGATAAAGACAATAAGAGAGAAATGGTAGCTAATGCACGCGGAGAATGAAGGAGGCATCGATTTGAAGGGTGATTTGATTAGGGCCTGGGTTGGTTCGGCGTTTCGTAGGCAGGGAGGCCTCCGCTGGCGTCTCTGCGCAGATTTGTGGGGGGAAAGCGATGCGGCGGCGACCCACTGGTGGGTCTGGGGGGGCCACGGGCCGGCAGCAGGTGCAGGGCAATAGGGGTTAGTACAATAGGGGGGCGGCGGGCCGCAGATCGGCAGCAGACTGCGGGTGGGATAATTCAATCAGCGGCGTGATTCAATTAGCCGGGTCTCAGGGGCCACCAGTGAGCACCGGGGCCCCCCCCAGACACTCCGCGGGGCCACGGTGGGGCCCCGCAGGACGAATGCAGATGAAATCTGAAATATGAAAATCCCGAATAATTTATGGGACCTGTCAGGAGTGCTGGCTGTCTGGCTGGGTAGGGAGCAGGGTGGTGGTTTCCATGGAGACGGCGGGGAGATCAGCCAGCGGTACGTAAATGGTAAGAACGCACTTTAACAGGTCATCTCGCTCGATATAGCGCCTTTCCACGCACACACGTGGCTTTACAAACCACCTGCTCCACAGCATCCACCCTCTGTCCTGTACGCACACCTCCACAAAACACCCATTACTGTGGCAAACCCACACCTTGAGCAGAAGGAGCCCCGGAATAATCCGGAAGGGTTATGAAGCAGCTCGCGCCTCCCCGCTGCACGTCACAACAAACCCTTTTTCATTTGCTCAGATTTCCTTGCTATTTTTATTATTTATCCCAGCATCCATTATCAAATGTAGAAATCAAATTAGCAGGCGGTTATTTAATGTGCAGATGGATGTTTCTGGCTCTGTAATATGTTATGACTGGGGGCTTCAAACCCCCGCCACCCCCCCCCCCCCCCCCCCCCGCCATCCACAGGGAGGTAATGATCTCAGCAGTCGTGCCAGCTGACGTGGCCGGAAGCTCTGACTGGTCAAGTTGGGGGGGAGGGAGGAGGGGGGCAGGTGAGTGATGCCTGACTGCAGTTTCAGCTCCAGTCATTTCGGTCTTGATTTGCAGAATTGGTTCAACAGTGTGTGTGTGTGTATGTGTATGTATATGTGTGTGTGTGTGTGTGTGTGTGTGTGTATGTGTGTGTGTGTGTGTCTGTGTGCTGGGAGTTAATGTGGAATTTGTGTAAGAATTTTGTATTTCAATCAGTATTTCATTTGTCTTTTTACATAACAGGTTAATAATTTGTAATGTTTTAACATTAATTTCTTTAAAATCTCTTTTGCTTTATGAGCTATATATGATTAATATACATCACGTTACAAAATCCAGTCAAACGACAAAAAAACTCATTTTTAAAATTCATTTGAACATGGTTAATGAAATTCTGCCAACTGAAACCTTGCTGTTAAAGATGAGCAGCAGTTAGAGAGCATCCTACGTCCATCCCAGTGTCATGTGACTTCTCTGGCTCTCTGGTTGTCCCCAAGTTGGGCAGAAGAATTCTGGATCGCGGACAGGGGTGGGCATGTTTTCTGGGCCCCCCTGCCCACCTCAGATGCTTTTTCGGGTCAGAAGATGGTAGCTAGCTAACTGGTTAGCAGAACATGCTGCTTCAGCATCTCCTACATAAGGAACGCGTTAATTTAATATTTAGTGCAGGGACTGTTTAGTGTGAATGATGCTGATCAGCAGTGGCGTTTACCGATCATGCCAGCACAGAGAGGAGCATCGGTGCCTTTGTGAATTAGCACAACATGGGTGGAAGATGTTCTGATTCAAATGCTGTGCACAAGATCAAATTCCTCACCTGATCTGGCAACCAGGAGTTGGGCCCTTTGTGCCACAGGATGCAAATTCCTAATAGTCTCCACTGGAGGAGACAGATGAGCGGCATTCTTGTGGCCAGACGGTCGGCTAAATGAAGCCGTTTTAACCGAATTAAAGCAGCCCTTCGGCGCTCCAGGACCCGCCTCCTCCGCTGCCGTTTCATTAGATTTTCCGACTTTATTGCTGTTGGATTCGATAATGACGAAATCCTGCTCAACTGGCCCCGCCCTGCTTGATATTCCGTCAGGAAATGTTGTCCTGGGGGAGGCGGGTGTTTCCGCTTGCAGAGCACGGAGATGGATGCCCGTTCAGTTCCGGGGGTCGGCCTGGAGACCGTGATGTGCCCTGGAGACGGTGATGTGCCCTGGAGACGGTGATGTGCTCAGCTTTGCCGGTTCACCTCTGAGACGGCTGTGTCTTCATGCCGACACGTCTGTCCAGGGGCAGCCATCTTGTCAACCTGCCAATCAGCTCAGTCTGTTTCCGCGTAGGAGAAAAAAGTGTCGCAAGCATCCATTTGATGACTGAGACCAGCACTGATCTGTGTCTGGACGGTTCTGGGGCTGTGTGTCGACGGCGAGGTTTTTGGCGAGCTCGTCGCTGCTCTGTGTCATGGGGGGGGGGGGGACAGTGCATCACCATTGTCTTCCTCTTTTTCTCCCCGTTCAGTGCTTGTGCCCCGTGGAAATCCCCCGACAGCCCCCCCCCAGAGGACAGGGACACGCCCATCCCACAGAAAGGCGCTCCCATTTTTTTGCGTACATTGAGACAGACTCTGACACTCGGCGAGCACAGATGCACCTTCAAGACGCTGCAGCGCTCAGTTCAGAGGGACAGAAAAATTCTGGTGCTTTAAGGCAGGTTTTAATATGCAGGACATTCATATACATGGAAGCATGTTCCCCATACAAGTTAATTTGGTTGAATAATTACACATTTAAATATTAGCATACTACTTATTCTCATATTCTCTTATTCTCATATTTAAATCCTATTTTACTTTTTTACAGTGATATTTGCAAGAAATATATAGTTAATATTTTAAAATTTCTGTTGGGTAGCTCAGTGTGTAGAGCATTGTGCGGCTAACAGAAAGAGCCTGGGTTCGAATCCCTGAGAGTCGCCTTGGACAAAAGTATCAGACGAATAAATGTCCTGTGATAATCGAGCAGATAAATAGGTTGAATTTCTCTGAAATGGCATAACCAGATGCTGGCGGTGTGAGAGACACCCCCTGCATGATTGCTGGTGTTAATATTTGTTCACATTCATTTTTGCCTATTTCCACATCCCCGCTCCCTAAGGCCGGGGAGCCAGACGTCCCCCCCCACCAGGAATACTGCTGTTTAATGCTGAATAGTGCTGCAGCCACATCTGCTACAGATGTTCTCCGTGATGGAAGAGGACCTCGCATTCCCAGCATTCCCAGTGCCTAACCAGCCCCCCCCTCACTCTTTAATCTTGCTCCTAGATGACTCCCGTGTCCCAGAGGCTGTGTGTTCGAGTCCCCTGACCCCCCCCCCCATCTCCAGGAAGTCCAGCGCCTGAGACTTGAGAGGACGGCCTGCGGATGGCTGTACCTCGGGGTGTGTGCCGGCGCCCTTGGGGTCCGATCGGACCGGCCCATTCACGCTGCCGTCCCCAGTGGAGGCTCCTGGGGGGCTTTATCCAAGGGGGGCTTGGCCTTGCCCCGGGCATCATCAATCACGTCCCTGCAGCCGCTTTGCCTGTGTGAAGACATGCCTCATTACACCCTTCAAGGGGATCAGAACGGGGGGGCGGGGGGACATAGATATATACTCATGCAGATCTGCACTGACACCAGTACACAAACTCTGAGTAAGTCGGATTCACCCCCCCCCCCCAACCCATTCAGGACACCTTATAGTGAAAAACAAATAAGCCAAAAATATACTAGTATTACATACTAAAGAACATGTACTAATTAAATGAAAAGGTAAAGTGTGTATTTGCTTATATGTCTGTCGCCATTTTGCTTCAGCACTTCTTGATATTTTTTCTTCGTAAATCTGCATTTATTCAGGTGGGTTTTATGTAAGTATACAGCTGAAGTAGCATCTTCGCCGTCTTGTATGATTTGCTCACCCTAACATACATTAATTCAAGGAAATGTTATAAACAAAGATACTGCAGACTGCTTACACGTCTGAAAAGTGCTGCGAGTTACAATTTACACACACAGACACACACCGCTGCTATTTTAATCTTCCACATTATCTACACCACAACAGAAAATCAAATAACGCAGTGTAATAATAAAATCAAAACAAAACAATACTCACAGTCATTGTAGTCATGTAAAAAAAAAAAAAAAAAATTCACTATATGAGGTTGCTAAGAATATTGCAGTGTGTATGTAAACCTTATGCAGCGTGATAGATAGAGGGTGTTTTACGAGGGTAGTGACTGCCTTGGATAATCCTGAGTATTCTTTCATCCCGTTCTGACTCCCCCACCTAACTTTTTTAATAACGATTTTTTTCCCCAGCCAGAAGCTGCTGGCCGATTCCTGGCGGGATCGCGGGATCCGATTAAGGTTCTCTTTCACGGCAGATGGTGCAGCGCAATAAAGGAGGATGCATGAAAATCGGCCCCTGTCCATCAATTAGAGCGTTATGAGCGACCGAGGGCTAGGCCTCACTGCAGGAAACGTCACATACCTGCTCTGCACGCATCCTAAAATGAAACCGCCAGCTGCTGGGACTGTCCCTGCACTCTCAGGAGGCCAGGTTACTGGTGCAATAAAAACTCCCATATAGAGACACACACACACACTGAATATATGGCATGTGCACCATCCTATTAACATACATTCATTCATTTTTTCTGCAGAATATATTGTATAATTCTTTCAGCATTCAGGGAGTTATATTGATTTATTTTTGAGTTATTAACTGTAACATTAAACTGACTTTTGGATGCTTCGTTGTGTATTGGCTCACATTGTTATTGACAACACGGCTTTCAAATACCCCGATTAGCTCTTTGTAGTTATAAGATGCTCTCTTTGAGATTTACTGTATGGGCCGCGACCTGCGACCTCCTCCGGTCCCTGATCTGTCCACATGTGCCCGCAACGTGTTTCCCCGTGAATTTCTTGGGAACCAATTGTGTCCGATAAGGATCATTTATCATCGGCGACAATCTGAAATAAAGGGAATCGGACGAACTGTAAAGGCCCATTTAAAGCTCGGCCTAAGGAAAGAGAAAGAAAAGATGGATGTGAAGGAAGAGAGGAACAAAATGAGATCAAATGTCAGGAAAAGTTGGGTTTGTATACAGAAAGTGCTGTTGTTTCATTAGGCGTCATCCATGAATTTAAATCTAATTTGGGCTATCGGCTTTCCTCGAGTGTCCTGAATGGCTTAAGCTGCTGGGACCAGCCCGCTTTCTATCCTGTGTTATCATTTTCATAATGCTTCTTTATGCAGTCCGGGTCACAGCCTATGGGGCCCACTGAGGGGGGCTCTGGAGGATAGGGGCCTGCATCCGAGAACAGCAAGCCCCCTGCAGGTGTGAGTGGCGTGCCGTGCCCCGAATGGGGCACGTCCGGCCCTCACAGGCCCCCTGCCACGGCCGCCTATGTATCCGGGGCATGCGCACACACACATACATATACTCGGCCAATGGGGTGGAGGTGCCAACTGGGAAGTGGCCAATGGGAGCGTGCGAGGTGAAACCGTACACACGGACTGCGCAGACGGCTTCTTTGTAACCGATGGTGTCATGACAGCATGGAAGCCATCGACAGAGGGTTAAAATGTGGGTAGTTTTAAAGAAACAAGCCAAAGATCGTCAAAAGAAGCTCATTTTATGGCTCAGGTTGTTAATGGCATGTTATTAGGTGTCTAATGCTGGGGGGGAGTTCTTTCATGATGATGAAATGATTTCCTGAAGGCAGTCAGTCCTTGACATAAACGTGCCATAACCATTATGATGGCTGTGGTGGCTTTTTAAAAGGACGGAGAGACACTGACTGCAGAAAAACAGCAGAGTGAAAACCTGGAAACTCATTTACATATGGACAGCCTCAGGATAACAGGAAAACAGCAAACTCCGGTATCGAGGCAGACCGTAATCTGACTGCGGACGCTCTATGAATCACATTCGTAATGGCAGGAATCGGCCCATAAATCTTATTTTAAAAATCAGGGTATCTCTGAGGGGCTATGGGAGTGTCTGCCCTGTCCCATCATGTGGTGACGGCCCAATCCCATGTGCTGTAGGATAACGGGGCTTTGATTAGCCGTGTTAGCCTGTTAGCCCTGGCAAAGGCCCAATCCCATGTGCTGTAGGATAACAGTGATTAGCTGTGTTAACCTGTTAGCCCTGGCAAAGGCCCAGTCCCATGTGCTGTAGGATAACGGGGCTTTGATTAGCCGTGTTAGCCTGTTAGCCCTGGCAAAGGCCCAATCCCATGTGCTGTAGGATAACAGTGATTAGCCGTATTAGCCTGTTAGCCCTGGCAAAGGCCCAATCCCATGTGCTGTAGGAATAACGGGGCTTTGATTAGCAGTGTTAGCCTATTAGCCCTGGCAAAGGCCCAGTCCCATGTGCTGTAGGATAACGGGGCTTTGATTAGCCGTGTTAGCCTGTTAGCCCTGGCAAAGGCCCAGTCCCATGTGCTGTAGGATAACGGGGCTTTGATTAGCCGTGTTAGCCTGTTAGCCCTGGCAAAGGCCCAGTCCCATGTGCTGTAGGATAACGGGGCTTTGATTAGCCGTGTTAGCCTTTTAGCCCTGGCAAAGGCCCAATCCCATGTGCTGTAGGATAACAGTGATTAGCCGTATTAGCCTGTTAGCCCTGGCAAAGGCCCAATCCCATGTGCTGTAGGAATAACGGGGCTTTGATTAGCAGTGTTAGCCTGTTAGCCCTGGATAGCATCATGACTGCCATAATGCTGTAATGCTGCCCAGATCACGTGACTGCAGTGCTGTATGATGGAGGTCATTTCACTCTCTCTGCGGTGAATTAAGCTTGTAACACAACATCACAGGAATTAATCAAAAGTGATGATCTTAATGGGGCTTTTTCTTCTAACTCCTGGCACCGATTAATAAGCTCATTGTGACATTAAGGCTCTGGGGCGAGTATAAGGTGGAATGTGTGGCTGGTTAAGACGTCATGGAAACACAAACAGGTGTGATGCCCTTTTTTCCAACTCTGGTGAAGACTGAACCACAGAAGCTCAAAATGTGTTTTCCAACCTCTTATCCTGGTCAGGATGGGAGGGGTGGAGCCTTTGTGAGGTGGAATGGGGTTCTACACTTACACATTTATCTCAGGCAATTTATAGCTCAGAATAAGTTCAACAGGAAACTGGGAGAACATGCAAACTATCATCACAACACAAGCATAACACATTGAACGCCATTTCAAAGATTTTGCATTGCAAATGTTTCTGATTAAGAAATTAAATGATTACAATTTACATTACATGTAAGCAACAAATCAAACGTAGCAAATTGAACATTTAAAGACCTTCTGATTTCCAGTTCCAGAGGCAGCCAAGTACTCTGCCCACAAAAACTTTTTTTTTTTTTTTTTTTTTGCCCACAAAAACTCCCCAGAATAATCTGAAACATTCAACGTCAGAGATATGCGACAGAGGAAACCATGCAGGCGAATTCTTAATCACAGCACTGTATCTGCGACACGCGCTGCAGTATATCATGCATAGATCACTTTAAACTCCCAACACGAAACGCTGATCACAAACAAGTATTCCTGTCCTTGTTTCTGTCTGAGGGATGGCCATTTATCATCTGACATGACAGCTTCGTATTTTCTATCTGCGTTTCCTGTTTTCAGACTCGAATTCAGCATTTTTATGGAAAACTGCAGTCATTTTGATTGATGAAATCTAAAGATATCCAAAACCATTCGAAAGATCCCCAGCTGTGGGGCTCCGACGGTGTGCTTCAATGTTGTCATTGTTACTAAAAATAGCGGAGACCGTCAAGAAAATGCACCAAAAGTTTGCGATTTAGGTTTCAAATGGAAAAGAAAAGTTCTAAAGCCCTTTATCTGAGCTAATACAACGCTGGGAAAATGAACCACCTCCGCATGCCGCAAAAGAAAGTCGGGTTCTTTCACACCTCAATTACTCCCTTTGTTTTCAATCAAATCGTGGGATTCACGGTTATTTGCTGATTATTTATTATTATGTCTTCGCACTTGTCGTTTTTCCATGCATTTAATTTATATTAGGAATTGCGTAATATATAAACAGGAATCGTGATTTTCATTTTTAAAAATATCAGTGATATTTTTTATATATCATTTTCTTATTTCCTTTGCAAAGGGTTGCAAGTTATATCATCAGCACGCTTGTTATAATGTTTATTGACGTCTAATCTTGTTTACCTCAGCGCTGGACGCAATAATGTCACCTGCTTCGCTTTTGCTAATTGGCGCCCTTTATTATATTTAATAACTGGGGTCTAGACAAGCAGCTACTACGGGAAGTGGCTGTCTTTGCTAGATATTTTCTGTCACGGCACCCAAAGGGGTTTTTCGATAAATCTTCCTTTATTTTAACTACATTTGCCCTCCCAATCCCCCGGGCAAAGGGAGGCTGTGTTAAGATTGGGTTTGTGTGCCAATGCTTAGGACCAGCTGCTCCTAAAGACAGACAAGCCCTTGTCAATTAGTCGCTGACGAGCAGAATCGCCTGTAGCCGGAGGCGCTGAGGCGGCCGGCAGTTGTACAGTCTGTGCAATTAGTATCAATTTCTGTCGGGACCTCCGAGCAGCACACAGGCTGGGGTCGAAACAGGGAAGCGGCAGAACATCGCGATGTGAATTTCTGAATAAGCAACGTGCATGGGAGGCTGGTCTCAGTGACACTAAACAGATGGCGACGGGGAGAGTTTGACAGACTTTGATTTGGGTTTGTTTACCATCTTTCCCTTAATACCGCGAATTCACCCAGCTATGGGCATGCAGGACTCCGTCCCGAATCGCATCCCCCACACAGACACGCTCCCGAGGCTCGTTGCGGTTGGCTGTCACCTCGGGCAAGCTGGTGGCATCTCGTGTCCTTTCTGCCCTGGCCTTTGGCCTTACGGGTGGGTGGGTGGCGTCGGACCAGGGGCGTCCACCCGACTTAACTCTGCGATGCCCCCAGGTCAACGGGGTCCAAGACTCTAGCAGGGCAAGCAAAAGTCTCCCCCCGGCAGCGGCCACCGAGCCGAAACAAAACGCACAAAGAGCGCCGGGAATCATTAGAGAGGTAGTTTGTTTAACTAATTAGCGATCCGGGTAGTGAGAATGGGAGCCAGAGGACGTGCGCTTTTCTGAAGAAGATGCGGTCTTGACAGAGAGGAGCGCGGCGCCCTGAGGTTCAAGAAGAGCGCAAACAGCGGCTGCCGGCCGCATTCAGCCGCAGGAACGAAATGACGCCAAAGGAGGGGAAAAAGGAACCAGTGTTAAATATGGGAAAGTTTAGGCAACGGGTCACCGGGTCAGAAAAAGTCAACAAGAGAGCAGTCTAAACGACAGAAGGAATTCAATATCAAAAATACATAAATCTTCAAGCAATATAATGGGGACAAAAGGGACGAGTGTTGGCGTCGACGTCGATTTGTTAGGGTGGACAAAATGCATCGCTCCAAGTTGTCATTAAACGCAAAAGAGTTAAATAGCAGAATAAATGCTATACATGAAACGTAAGGTTCTAATAAGAACAACAAAGACCGCGAATTAAATGGCGAAAGGAGGGGATAAAACACAGTGCGGCCGCCGTGATCAGACAGACTTCAAATTGCAGACATCGACATGAATCGATATTATTATCGTACTTCGTTGGTGATGATCATATATTTTGTTCAGAGTAAATGCAGTTTTATCCTATTGGTAGCTCACAAAATCGCGCTGATAGTATTTGTGCATGTTAAGGGATGACATACTGAGAACGTAAACACTTGGAGGCTTTAGAGATAATTCAGTAGTCCTGCATTAATATTGATCTGCATTACAAGTCAGACCAGACCCCTTAGACTAGAGAAAATAGGGTAGCCTTATGTCAATAAAATTAAGTTTCATATTGGGATCACAGAACGGCTTTCTTTTGCGTACACAGGGCATATCTTAATGACGCATACAGTTGATT
The DNA here is from genome assembly GCF_048594095.1 of Paramormyrops kingsleyae. Lineage (NCBI taxonomy): Eukaryota > Metazoa > Chordata > Actinopteri > Osteoglossiformes > Mormyridae > Paramormyrops > Paramormyrops kingsleyae. Next base: position 28,775,757 of record NC_132808.1, on the reverse strand, counting down.
TTTCTGAGCAAAAGGACACTGATTTTACACCTAAAGGTTAAATCGAGCGCGTGTTACTCGCTCCTTGATTTTGACCATCAATCTCGCCAGACGTAATGAAACCGAACGCTTCCGCTCCAGATTATCCCGCGTTATCTTCATTCCGCGTGCACTTAGCATTTTGGAGAACTCCGTTTGACCTCTGTCAGTTTCTCAGCGGCTTGCTAATCGCCTAACCCGTCCTAACCCTTGTTAGTTCTCGATTTGTTTCCAGCAGCCCCAAATTCCATAATTCTTCATAGAAACGCATTATTAGGGAAATCCTTCCCTTTTGACAATTTAATAGTGCAAACTAATCATCTGCGTGACATTGGCCATTCATCTCTGCATATGAAGACAAAGGCTCCGCTTCTCCACAAGGACCGCCCGATTGTCGGTCTATTTTAGGAGCCCGACCAGCCCACAATAAATGCATTGTCTCTCTATAATAGTTATGTTTATGAAACCAACCATACCAGTGTATGAAGTTGATTTTCTGCCGAAGCAGAAAATGAGGTAATCCATAAAATAATAAGATGCTCTTTCCTGCAGATAAGAACACAAACCGGCCACTCGAAAGATTCAGAAAACCAAGGCCGGCAAAAAGGAACATTCTCGCAGATGATGCTTCGAATTATTTCATGAGTCAGGATTAAACATTTGGCGCCTAAAACGAGCCCAAAATGAAGCCGCCTGTGCGTCACCTCCAAGCGGCGGTCCGGAAGGGCCGTTCGGTGGCCGTATAATTTTTAATATATATTCAATAAATGTTCAGTTTGTTACTCTGCATGACAGAAAATAATATCGGCAGATTATTGTATCATCCATTACTTGTACTTAATCTGCAGGCTGCGTCCTCTTGAGTTTGATTAATTAATTTCCTGATTGTGTTTGATCAAGCAATAAGATCGGCTGTTATCTCGACATTTAAATTTTCTTGGGCCAACCTAAGGAATCTTCACGTGCAAGCAGGATTATTAAGATGTTATTCAGTCTATGTTTGTTTGTTTAAACAAAAAATGTGTGCATTGTTTAAATGCCCAATGATTAAACAATAAGTCATAATTTGATTAATTGATCATTTATAACTAATAAACAAACCGTTAGAAACAAGCAAACAAATAAACACCGCCATCGTGTACTGAATAGGCCTAAGTTATATGAAAGGTGGATTGAGGACTAAAACAGGAAACTTAATATCAACAACAGATTAAAGCGTTTAAGCAATAAACGCAATAAACGAATGCAGGCCAGTGTCAATTTTTCTTGAACCCCCCTGTTCAACAGTTGGGTCTTTTAGAGAGGATATACATTTTGAACATGAGGCCGGAGATGGCTGTGCACGGACTTCTTCAAAACGGGGTACACTGTGCACCACATACTAAAATTCTGTCACCAACACGCCTGACCCACACGGAGATCACATTGACGCCAAAAAAGTCTTTAACACTAACATCAATTTCCGTCATCGCACAATAACGCAAAATCCTGACGAATCTATTAAATACTGTTTACGGGCCGATGTCAGAAGAAAACCCCACACATTTCAATTAGCCTATTACACAAACACGCATGCAGTGTTTACGCTCCTCAAAGTTCGTTTATTTTTCCAAATTTTGTTCCGTTAATTGCGTTCATTTAGGAGATGCGACCACTTGCGTGTGACGACGGAGGAAAACAAATAAAGCAAAATTTTGCTCGCTTATCTGGCTTCCATTATTTATTCATTATGCCGCTATTTCACCAATAATATATTGGCATCCAAAATGTCCTAATTATGAATGACTTTCAATAAAAAATACTTTTTTCACAAACTGATGGACCCTTGACCGTCACTTTTTTGATGATTGATCCTACATTAATTAATAAAATTTAAAATAAATCTGAAACACATTACATTTTAAATAATAATAATTATTATAATAATAATTACAAGTGTTTTCTTCTTATTAAATAATGTTCTTTTTTCAATGCTTTAAAAAGGTTATCAGTAAAACAGAAATACAAATTCGTTCTTGTATATTTATAAATTATGTACATACAATTTATAAATCATGTATTTAACTCAGAGAAAAATACGATAATTATACCGAAGATTGTTGTCCTGTTATTTGTACCCATGCATTCTCATAAATAACCACAGTATCTGTCTTCCAGTTGCCGCTCATGTTCGGCCGTTTGATCGCCCTTTATCTCACTTGTTACACTTCTATTTTTTATTCCGATACAAAAAGAACACAACACTAGTTTTCAGACTGCATTCAAACGGAATTCGATCCTTAATCAGTCTTTGACGTGATTTATCAGTTTTACTTCGGTATTTTTGCCCGCATTCTCGGCTAAGGGGTTTTAAGGTAGAAAATGTAGAGATAATACAGCACAAAGCAGTCGTTTGCCTGGTAGTTTAATAGCCATTTTCTGCGATTAGAAAATACTTACGCTGGGCGATAATATTAATTAAGAATTATTATCAACCGTAAAACTAAAATAGCGAAAATATGTAGCATATAAAAAAATGTATATGATTTAATAATCGGACAGTGCAAAATAAAACACAATAATCTCCGAGATTCATTTTGATAACAGTGTGATTTTGGTTTTTACTATTGCCTGGCTAAAATAAGCTTTGTTATTTAATGGGAATCAGCTAATATTAATAAAACCATTGGAGCAGTAAACATTGTATTGAAACAGCTAAAATGTAACCAGTTTCTGACTGAAGGCCTAATGAAGCATTATGAAATATAATGAATAAATTCAAGTGATCGAATATTTTACATATATGTACCTCCATCCACCCACCCATCCATCCATCCATCCATCGATCCATTTTCCATACCAACTTGTTTTATGCAGGATCCCGGAAGCTACGAGCGCAAGGCAGGTATAACCCAAGATGGGACGGCTTCCCATCTAAGTATACATATATATACCGTGTGTGTGTGTGTGTTTATTATGTGTTTATATATATATATATATATATATATATATATAAACATATATATATAAACATATAATACATCTTCCGACCGAGATCCTTGTCAAAGACTGAGTGTATAGAAAATTTAACTGTAGGCTATATTTACAAGCTTGAAACATTTTGGAAACAATCTTTTTATTCTCTGACTTCACCACAGCCTGACAACGTGATGTAACAGGGAAAAAAAGCCTTTTGCCCTATGACAAAATTCCAAGTTCCCCAAAAACATTTATCTAATGTACTGCATTTAAACCTATCTGGATATGTATATCAGCTTAATTCGACAATACGCATTCATATTTTAACGAAAAATAGTCCACGTAACAAAAGTTGAGCAACAGCTCAGAAAGCCGACGCTGTGGTTCATTCGGGAGGTACTGAGAACGAGCGCGTCTGTCCCTGAAGCCCAAAGCCAATAACAGCGGACCGTAACTGTCTCTAAGGTGATTCCCGCAAAAAAAAAAAACCCAAGCGCTTCGTTTGGACTGTACCGGTTTGGGGAAAAGAAATACACTATCGAATGCCCATTTTTGCACAGCCGAATGTAAATCAGAATAAGAAACAACAGACATTCGATTGAAATTATTATAACAATAAATACTTACAGCAAGATGAACATAGGGAGTGTTATATTACGTCCACGCGCTAGGGGTGGGATAGCTCGACTATTTCTCAGAGATTCACATTTAACAAGTGGAAACTTAGTTTCCTTCTGCACCATTTTATACATGATGAGCCGTCAGTAATAGGATTATTAAACAAAGCCATCCCCGGCGCTGCCGTTAACCTTTTTTAATGCCTAATTGGGTTTTGCAAAGGAATAATTGGATTTTACATTACTTGGCTATATAGCCTACATTTTCAGTTGATACTAAAACGATTTCAAACAGCGTCACTACACCCCTTTTTGTCAATCACGGCCACAAGCAAGCTTATATGTTAACATTAAATGTAAGCCTATGGTACATTCTTCTAAAATGTGTTATGATCTAATATTTTATATAAACTAATTTCTTGTGCCACTTACGGCCTGGATTAATGGCGCGACAACACAAAACGCGCCCCCTGGCGATAGCAATATCAAAGCAAGAGCGGAAAAAGCTGGATATTTTTTCCCTCGTCCATTGGTTCGTCTCAGCATGAAGATTGGTGCAGGCTATTAGTCTGGGCGGTGAGAGACACGCCCACTTCTGCAAGTTTAACGATTTGGACAGGTTTTCTTTATATGCAACCAATAATAATAATAATAATTATTATTATTATTATCATCATCATCATTATTATTATAAATCAGGTCAGTGTGGCAAATACAAAAATAATAGAGCTTTTATCACACGCGATGTGGGTGGATTTTGGCGCACTCTTCTGGCGCATTCAAGTTAATACATCTTACAGGTCTGTAGACATAATAATGGAGTATTTTTTACGAAGCATCCCCTTTCATTCCTCTTCAGAAGAGAACAAAAACTCAGAGTGAGAAGTATATTCTGAAACCGCTGAGGCTATGAAGAATTGGGCCTCAGTAAAATTTGGTATTTAAAAAAGTTCCAATAGCTGTGCCTCTCGAACAGCAGACATACAAAAGTGTTTTAACACACTTCCGAAACCTGGTATTGCCAAAATTAGGTAAATTGTCATTGATTTCAGTGATTTGGTTAACTGTGAATTTTGTTGCACTTTGTACTATTCATCAAGGTGCCTTGTTGTTGAGGGACAGAAATTATTTTACCGAGACACATCCTTATGTATGCACGCAGAGTGATATATGTTCGTACACACATTCGAATTAAATACATATAACGGTCCTTCTGGAAAGAAAAAAGAAACAAAGCGCTTCCTGAATAAATACAAGTCGTAAATCATAAATAGAACAAACCTCAGCTACAAACAGCGACTAAACCTCAGCCAATGAAAATCGACGTTGCTGACACACAGTGCTCTTTCTCAGTCCAATCAGGTTAAATTTTGTTGCCTGCCATCTCTCCATGGAAACGAGTTTCTGCTGCTGTTGCTAACGTTGTACCAAATGGGGGTTGTTATGCCTTCTGACTGTTTTTAATAACAGTTTAATGCGTTTGTCAGTGACGTCTGCGTTTGAGACATGCGATGCACCGAGTGATTCATATTTTTGTAATATGCATTGTATCGTTTTATATAGATTTCAGTGGGTCGCTGGCTACCTTAATCCGTTGACTTAATCCACTCATTTGGTTCAACAAACGTGATGGTGCGCCCTTGTGCAAAATCCATATGAAATAGGTCTTAAGCATTTAACTAACCAGATCAACCCCTTAGTTATAGACATTTTCAGCGAAGCGTCGGTTTTTCCCAAAGAAAATGGAGCTGAATCTGAACCGCGTTGACTATCTGCAGGTAAGATGATCCAGAAGGTAGACTAGAGTTAATAGCCTCTTATACTAATAGTATACAATTTAACAATCCAAACAACAATAATCTAGTATTAAAATACATTTTCGAAAAGTGAAAGTAAAGTCGGCAATTTCCACAAGATACTAATAACTATAAGTAGAGTAGATATCTAGGTAAGATAACGATTCCATTTTACAGTAAAACACCGAACTTCATTGCTTGTACCCTCACAATGCCTTTATTGTTTATGATAAGATGCGGCAAGTTATTTTCTACCTATGCTTCTCTCAAACCTGCTGTCTGTCACGTCTTAGCGGACATTTCTGGTCACTGTGACATTGTCACTCACTGCGCAGTGAATGGATCGGCGTGAGGTCACTGCGTTTACACTTTAGGCTGATGGGTGGGTTTTTCCCCTCTTTAACAACAGGTTGGAGTCACCTCCCAGAAAACAATGAAACTCCTTCCTACAGCGGGACGAAAGGCGACTCAGAAGGTAGCTCTGAGCCTTACGGACTAATGTGACATTCTCCTATAACTCTGCAGCTATGTGAGAACCAATAAAAACGTTAATGCATTTAAAAACTGTGGAACTCTTATTTTGGCTATGTAATGTAATCCCCCAAATATTGGCTGCATTGTGTCTGTCTTGAATTTCCTCTGTATATTTATGCATAATTAAGAATAACTGGAGTCTGTATTATCTCTCTGTTTCTGCAGCTTTGGTCGCTAAATTAATGCTCGTTGTTCTCATATCACCTAATTTGCATGTCATCTTAAAGGGAACAAATTTGATGTAACTTTCTGATAAACCTAGATAAAAGACACAGATGTGTCAAATCATATTTGTGATTTTAAAAGTGATGCATGACGCATTTGATTAGACGTAGTTGTTACCGTCTAGTGCTGATCACGTGCTACAGGTGTTTTGTTATTTTGCTTTTGCAGGTGGCTGTTGCGGATCACGATGGCGTCATAACTTGTTTTGGCATGAAGAAGGGAGAAGCTATTGTAAGTGTTCTCTCTATGCTCTATGCGATCTGTGAAAAGGGGAGTTCCTCTTGAGGTTCTGTATTTACTCTACCTGTTGTGTGTGTTGGGGTGTAAATTCTCCAGCCAGTTTTCAAGACCCTCCCGGGACAGAGGGTCTCACGACTGGAGCTTGGGGGGGCACTTGGGACTGCCCAGGAGAAGATTTTTGTTGCAGCTGGTTCCGAGGTCAGAGGTTACACCAAAAAAGGCAAACAGTTCCTCTCCTTCGAGGCCAACCTTGCCGAGAGCATCAATGCCATGTAGGGAATGTCTCTTATTCATGCCGATCAGAACTGCTTATGCATGGATTTAATAAAACAACCAGGCCTGAGTGCAGTCCAATGACCCAAACATTAACCTGGGCATATTCTGAACAGGCATGTTGCTGGGGCAGACCTATTCGTCTGTGCAAGTTATATCTATAACCATTACTGCGACTGCAAGGACCAGGATTACTACCTTTCCGGGGACAAAATCAATGACATCGTGTGTCTGCCAGCTGAGAACCTGGGCCGCATCGTTCCTGTTCTTGCCTGCCAGGACCGGGTCCTCAGGATTCTGCAGGTCAGCTTTGTTCACCAGAACTCTGTGTATTCATCATATGGCTGGATACACTTTATGACAGTAATGATATTAGGCCATTGTTAGGTCTTGTGGGTGATCAGAGTAAATGATTCGCTTTTACCTCTGAGTTCCTGGAAATATGCATCAATTCTGAGTGAGTCTGTTTATGATTTATAGTGTAGAGTTTGGAGCAATTGTTGTCATCCCTTCTGGTCTATTTTCAACATATATATTTATGTTTTTGTAGGGATCTGAACTTTGTTATGAAATTAAAGTACCTGGACCACCTTCTGTTTTGGAATTAAAAGACAGAGATGGAGGTATGTTTGAATTACAGTTCATTAGAAATCAGTTATTTTCCTTACTAATGCACAGTTGGTTACGTCCAAAGCTGTTTTATTTAATTTGCTGTTGACATGGGTGTGAACAAGTGCAAGTGATGGGTGATGAAATGAATAGTTCATTTTTGTATTTCCAACTTAAGCGAGCGGTTTTTTTTGCATGTTACTGTGCTGACAGCAGCATCATGCGTTCAGACTGAACACTGAGCTGTACTTCCTTTAGGAACTGAAGGGGAAATTCTCTATGGGACGACAGATGGAAAACTGGGGCTCGTTAAAATTATGGCATCCTCCCCCGTTCACAGATGGGAAGTACCTAATGACAAGAAGAAAGGAGGTATGAGTGCGTGAAATGCGAGTGGGTGTGGCTGATTGGGGAGGGACCAACTCGGGGGACAAACTCTTCTACTCACGTGTTATCAGTTGATTTCACTATATCAGTGTTTCCCAACCTGGTTCTCGGGGACCCTCAGACAGCTCCTGATAGGAAACAAAAACGTGGACTGTCTGACAGGGAGCAAAAACGTGGACTATCTGACAGGGAGCAAAAACGTGGACTGTCTGACAGGGAGCAAAAACGTGGACTGTCTGACAGGGAGCAAAAACGTGGACTGTCTGACAGGGAGCAAAAACGTGGACTGTCTGACAGGGAGCAAAAACGTGGACTGTCTGACAGGGAGCAAAAATGTGGATTGTCTGGGACCCTCCCCAAGGACTGGATTGGGAAACACTGCTCTTCACAGTAAGTTCATTCTGTTTGTTTGAGGGACAGAGACTGGAACCAGTGGCCCAGGTCTTTTGGTTTTATTATTTTCTCATTTAAGTTAAAGAGCAAATCATTTATTTTCTCTTTCCAAAGTTCATGTGCTCCATGGCTCTGATCCCCTTCAAGAAACACCAGGTTTCTCCACAGAGAATCTACGAATTTACTTACTTTTTTATGACCAGTTTCCAAAATTATTTTGTGAACATTTTACAAACTACAGAGGTGCCAGTGTATGACCCTGTGCTAAATACGTACTTGGAGTATGTGTGTATGTATGGATGGGTCGATGGATGGATGGATTTGGCTTTCATTTTGAAACCACACCCTGTTTCATTTCCTCCCTCTGTACCTGTAAGGCATTCTTTGCCTTGATTCGTTCGACATTCTGGGTGACGGCGTGAGAGAGATCCTCGTCGGCAGGGATGATGGGACAGTGGAGGTGTATGGGCTGGACACCTCTGGGGAACCAACACTGCGTTTTGAGCATGTGAGTACTTTTTTGAGTGAGTAATTTTTTGAGTGAGTAATTTTAATTTGCACTCTCTTATATATGTATATATTTCCACTGCTGTATCATATTCCACATACACTATCTATTTATATTTATATTAGTACCTGAACATGTGTATATATATTTATATATTAACCACCTCATCTCTCGAAGTCTGGCACCAACCACCAAAGCAAATTCCTTGTATGTGTGAACGTACTTGGCAATAAACTCGATTCTGATTCTGATTCTATGAACATTGGCTATTATACTGATGATGAATCTACCTGAAGAGTCAGTGCAGTGATTCGATTACTCTTTATAAATGTATACATACTTCTCCTGCTTTCTAAGGTGCTATCAGAGAGTGTCACGTCCATCCAGGGGGGTTCTGTGGGGAAAGAATCGTTTGACGAGGTTATAACATCCACATACACAGGTAAGCCTGCCCTGCTAGGGCCTCGCCAAGGGGAGTTGATGAGGGCAGCTGTCAATGCGCTTTTCCTCGTGCAGGCTGGGTGACGGGGCTGACCTCCGAACCCCAGCGGGATGAGGCTGGTCCAGGGGAGGAGATAAGGATGAGTCAGGAAACGCAGGGCAAGATTGCAGCGCTCAGGTACTGTGAGGAGTGTAACTTTGGGTAAATGGAAATACTTAAATTTTGTAATGAGGTTATGAATTCATATCTCAGTCGTGTGGCACATGTGGGAAAATAAACAAAGTGTGTCCCATCCTGGGTTATTCCCTGTCTTACCCCCCTAACGTCCAGACCCCCGCAATCCTGCAAGTGGGTATGGAAAATGAATGAATGAGGTATATCCCTGACCCGCAGTAACACCTCCGATCCTCTAGGGCAGAGCTGGAGCAGCTACAGCTGAAGGTACTCCAGGAGAGAGAGAAGTACCAGCAGAGCTCACAGTGCAGCACGGCCGTGTCTGCCGTACCCGTCTTCAGCATCAATGACAAATTCGCGCTGTGCCAGGAGGATGCCAGTTACAGCCTCACCCTAGAGGTGCAGACAGCCATCGACAACCTGCTGCTGCAGGTGAGGATCTATAGGGGGCGCCCACCAGACACGCTTGTAAAAGTCACCTTTTATAGTTTTACGTTTTTTTTTCAGTTTTTAGGCCTGGTTCTCCAGTTTCGGGGTCTCACCTAAAGCTAACTTCTCAGCTGCTTTTGGGAGTGAAGATCCTATGCACATTATATAGAATCTCCTTCCATCAAACCTCTCTGATCTTCTGTATCACATTCATTTCTGACTGCGGTGTATTATGATGTTTCAAACTCATCTTGTATCATCCCAGTTGATTTTAATGCGTGACACACCCTGAGTGTTGGATATCCTGGTTATGTAGGTTATGTGAATTACAATTCGGTTCACAGACAAGGACCATCCCAGCTCCCTGCCAGACAGTCCACATTTTTGCTCCCTCCCAGACAGTCCACATTTTTGCTCCCTCCCAGACAGTCCACATTTGGGAGCTCGGTGGGAGCAAAAACGTGGACTGCTGTGGGTCCCTGAGGACCAAACTGGGAAACAGTGATGTAGATACAGCAGTGAGGTATTTCTTTTCATTCTCCTTTTCCAGAGTGACGTCCCGATAGATTTATTGGATGTAGACAAAAATTCAGCTGTTGTGAGTTTCAGCGAATGCGATTCAGAGGTGAGAGGCTGTCCTCCGTTACCGTTCAATGAAAGATCCTTGACCCACGAATATCGTCTTCCGCCTCCAAAGAAAACAGACCATTTCAAGCTGCTTCATTGTGCCTGTTTTCTTTTTTTCAAGCAACCAAACGGCAATTTTCTTCTTGCTACCTACAGATGCCAAGCAAACACCACTAGGCTTCAGCTTAAGGTGTGTCGCCTGTTTGAACAGCGTCATGGACGTTTTACACACTTCACGGTCTTCCCTAATAGGAGCATTTCCACCTTCTGACATCTACTCTGCATGATGTGCTGTGTCACTATTTTATTATTATTATATTATTACCATTTTCTGAACTATTATAGATATTCCCAGATTATACGTTTTGCAAATGAATGGCCTCACAGAAAGACATTAAAACAGTTTAAATTCCCTTTAGGTTCGTTCCATCGAAGGTCAGTATGGGACTCTGCAAGCCTATGTCACTCCCCGCCTGCAGCCCAAGACCTGTCAAGTACGCCAGTACCAGATTAAACCTCTGTCCCTCCACCAGAGAACGCACTCCATAGACCAGACCAGGTGAGTGTCATCGTCTCCCGGTAAGGGATCCCCCTGGGGGTGGATGGGCCACCCGCATTGCCTCACGCACATCCAAGGTCCAGGCAGTCCCTGATACGAGTGCTCTCTCTCTTCCATTCGCCGCCTTCCTCTCAGGCCGATGAATACCTTGAGCCTGATTGGCCAGTTCAGCTTCGCAGAGATTCATTCGTGGGTTGTTTTCTGCCTGCCGGAGGTGCCTGAGAAGACCCCGGCTGGGGAAAGCACGACCTTCTACTTTCAGAACACTTTCCTTGGCACGCAGCTTGAAACCACATACAGGTAAAACGGAAACTTAAAGTGTGGCGTCTCATATTTCCATCATTACTTTGGGAGAGATTCATATGAAGTCTGATTTATGTATAAACACAAACAGAGAGTGTGATTGTGTGCTTGAATGTGGGTGTGTATGTGCCCTGTGATGGACTTGCATCCCATGTCGCCTGATGCCCAGTGTTGTAACCTGTACCTGGGATTAGCTCCAGGTCTTTCAGTCCCTTACCAGGGTATTTGGTTAGAAGTTGGGTGATTGGTCTTCTCGTTCTTTTCCTTCTCATTTTCTAGCAAAGGTGAAGGTCACTTTAAATCCGACAACATTTCTACAATTTCAATCCTGAAGGATGTTCTAACCAAGGAGGCAACCAAAAGGAAAATAAACCTCGGCATCTCCTACAGTGAGTTTTCATCCACAGATAAACCGCCGGCTGACTTAAAGCACATTGAGTAAATGCTGCTTATCATTATTGTTTTATCTCGTATATAGATATCAATGAAGATTCTGTGAATCACACACTCAAGATGATTCATCCCAAGCTTGAATACCAGCTACTTTTGGCCAAAAAGGTTCAGCTTATTGATGCATTAAAAGTGAGTCATAAAGGAATTAATGTAGTCAGTGATGTTGTCTAATAACACTTTTCCTGATGACAGTTGCACATAATTTAGTCGGTACACAAACTTGTCAGGAACCTATTGATCATGTTTACTGGGTGCAGGAACTGCAAGTTCATGAAGGGAATGCAGAATTCTTAATTCCCGAATATCGAAACATTCTAGAAGAATCAGCTCAACTCCTGGGGGAGTACCAGAGACAGCCAGCCCATCTGGAAAGGCTGTATGGTATGGCTCCTGAAATAACCACATAACTAAATATATTATTAAATTTTCTGTTCAGTATATTTACAAATCACATTGAGAATTTGTATAACATCAGAGAAAACAGTTTGTCTCATAGTAAGTTTCCACTTTATTTTTTGTTTCAGGTATGATAACAGATCTCTTCATTGACAAATTCAAATTCAAGGGACAGAATGTGAAGACCAAAGTTTCACAGCTGCTTGAAATTCTGGATAATTATGATCTGAATTCTTTAATGGATTTTTTTAATGAAGTTTAAGTTCCCCTTTAAAGCAAAGCAAACAGCTGTGAACATGCCTATGCTCTGTGTGGCCAGGGGCATTGCTAGCTGATTTCAGACTTAAGTGTAAACATCTTATTGAAGAGTTTTTGTTCAGAGCGTTGTTTTTCTAAACATAGTTGGATATTGTTTGTAGGTCAGTAGAAAACAATAGGGTACAAACTCCATGCATTCCAACCTACTAACATTCTAATAAAAATACTTGTTATGAAACTGTATAATAGTGTTTTGGAGCATACAAAGTTTACATTTTACCTTAGATTTATATATACAAATATTTTGCTGCATATTTTAAATAAATTCCTGAAGCAGTTATGTTTTGTTTCTTTTTTAAGATCAAGCACATTTTGCATCACTAAACGATTTCAAGCAATTGAATTATATTTTAAATATAACTACCAATTAATACATTTTACTGTACTCTAATAAATTATTCCTGTTTAAACTACCACTACAGTATTAGTATTATAAGTAGTTAGGATTTACGCTTTCGGTCTTATATATAGACTTACTGTGTACCGTGAACTCATGAAGCAGATATTTAAGAATTTTATGGGAGGCTGAAAGTTGGTATTTCAGAACACCTAAGACTGTTGCTGTTTTAAACTTTCATGTTATTTTGGAAACCACTGAACTCATTACCAAACCTTTTTTAAATCCCGCCCGAAGCGGCACAAAGGCCATACATTTAATTTTCAACGGTTTACGGTGCGTGAAGCCCCCAAAGCAATTTTGGGCCTTTCGGCCGCCGTACTTCAGTGACGTCAAAGAACGCTCCAGCCCTGATTGGATGGTTTTAATAGTCGCGGGCTACTTGAACTAGGAAAGTTGCAACTTTCAAGTGAGTGGAAAGGCTGTGAGGTTTTGACTTGGATTTCAGGCTGGAGGGACCCGACATGGGGGACGTAAATCAGCTCTAGTTAGATATGTATTTAAAGGTGCATTCTTTATTTTATCCATTATCTGCCTCGTTTGGGTCTGCGTGCATCGCGGAGTATTAATGGTATATTTGCTCCATATCTGCAGTAACAGTCCATGCCCCTAAGCAACGTTCGGTCCCCGGTCCTCGGTAATCCGTTTCGTTTTTAATCGATCGGCGGCGTGTTTTGTTTTTCTTTTTTACTTTCTGATCACGTTAAATAGCCTAGTATCCCCCCGTCCACGAAAACCTAAGTTCCACCGAGAAAGCGAGAACAAATGGCGACTATAAGTCCTGGAGGAACGGACGCTGTGACTGAGCGACGGAACCAAGAGAATTTGCCGCCCGGATTGCGGCTTGCTGGCAAGGAGAACCGGGAGGATGCGTGCGCCAGACCGACCACCCGGACAGTGCTAGGGGCGCTGCCGCAGAACAACCAACGACGCCGGCCGCCATCGCAGCGCGCAGCCAAGGTGGGTACGGGCCGCCCAGTTTAACTTGCATTAGATGATAACTAGTCATGAACCCATGCATTGGAAGGCAGTATTGGCGGTACGACTTGGGCATACCAGTATGCGAGAAGCCCGATTTTCCTAGACTTCATTTTGTATATCTATAATGATGGCAGACATGGTTTGTTGCTCCATGCGAAATACAACCATTTCGTTGGCGACTTTTTAAATATCACAACATTACTTGTTATCCGCCATTTTAAGTGACTCCATCCAGTGGAGGATGGGGTGGGGACTCAGACCAAATTCAACTTCGCTTTTCGTTGTATTTCGCTTACAGACCTGATTACTCGTGTCTGCTTCATATTAGGATTGCATTTTCATGTAATACAGCGTAACGATTAGTTCCCAGTGTAGTGGCCGTTGTTCAAGTTGCAACTGACGGCAGCTGTGAAATTGTAGGTCGCAGCCTCCAAAGTGTCCAAAAACGAAGATGATTGTAAAGGTGCTGTGGGGAGCAAACAGCCCCCGTTCCAGATCCACCTGGATGAACCAGAGGTCCCAAAGAAGCAGGAGCCAGTTAGAACTAAGGCACCGGAAAATGCCCTTCTGCCCCTGCACCCAGCAGTTACTGCCCTCCGACAGCCCCTTGCGGCTATTGACATACCCATGGAAGTCAGTTTCGGTGAGTTGGTGTGTGTTGGCAAATTTTTGGTATGGGTTTTCTGTAGATGGTCAATGTGTTTGTTCATACTCCTGAATGACTTGAGTTTGAGTGTTGCTGCTGATTCCCTCCCCCAGACTCCCCCATGGATATGTCGATAGTCGACGCTGAGGAGAAGCTGTTAAATGTGAGCCAGGCAACAGCTTATTCTTCTGAGATCCACACGTACTTAAGAGAGATGGAGGTGAGGAACGTGGATCTGCAGTTTGTCAAACTGTACAGGATTTACCTTCAATTGAGTCTGAAATGGCGTATTTTCCTTCCCGTAGCTGAAATTGAGACCGAAAGCAGGCTACATGAAAAAGCAGCCCGATATCACCAGCAGCATGAGGGCCATTCTTGTTGACTGGCTCGTCGAGGTTGGGGAGGAGTATAAGCTTCAGAACGAGACCCTCTACCTGGCTGTCAACTACATCGACCGTTTCCTGTCCTCCATGTCTGTGCTGAGAGGGAAGCTGCAGCTGGTCGGGACGGCTGCCATGCTCCTGGCTTCGTGAGTGTGGTGGCCCCATGGTGTTCCTCAACTTCAGCCGTGCTTTTCTTGAATATTCTTGAATATGGTTTGTCTCCATCCCCCTTGAAGGAAGTTTGAAGAGATCTACCCCCCAATGGTGTCAGAGTTCGTCTATATCACCGATGACACGTACACAAAGAACCAGGTCTTGAGGATGGAGCACCTCGTCCTGAAAGTCCTGTCTTTTGAGCTTGCTGCCCCCACGATCAACCAGTTTCTCACCCAGTACTTCCTGTGTGAGCCAGTCTGCAAAAGCACTGAGAGCTTGTCAATGGTGAGTGAGTTCACATCCGTGATGGGAGCCTTGTAGGTGGAAAGGAGTCTGATTCCATGTTTTTTCTCTTGCAGTTCCTGGGTGAGCTGAGCTTAATCGACTCGGACCCTTTCCTGAAATACCTTCCGTCACAAATGGCGGCGGCAGCGTTCACTTTGGCGCACTACACGGTTTCTGGAGGATCGTGGGTAAGTTCCTCTGCATAGCCCAGTTGGGTTTTAAGATGGACCTGTACATCTTTCTTTACTTCATATTACTGACAGTGAATTTAGCAGTCCAGACTGGGAAGATGTGTTTTGTATGAATTGCAATCATGCAACTTGGGCGACTTCTCTCCCTGCTCTTCTGGTGGATGGGGTTATGAAGGCGGTGTGAATCCATTGTAAGAAGTGATGCTTGAAATCAACACCCCTCGGGTTGTACCATCAGAATGTTGAGGTGGTACAGGCTAACGTGTAGAACGCATGGGGTCTAGTAGCTCTGCATTCATGGGGAACCTGCGAGAAGTGATGTGGAACACGACCTCTGCTGAACACGCAGAGCTTCACCCATGACCTTCTCCACTGTATCCAAATGTCCTTACTAAGATTTGTGGTCATTATGTCCTGATCTGTGTGCCCTGTGATGGGTTGGTGCCCCTTCTTGGGTTGTTCCCTGCCTTGCGCCCGTAGGCTCCAGACTCCTGAATAGGGCTTGCAGTTTCAGAAGATGGATGGATGTCCTTCGTGTTCTTGCCCATCTGTAGCATGCGGTCCTCTGAAAGGCACCCATCCACAGCTGTGGAGTCTGACTGTGGAATGTTTTGCTTTGACCGCTTCGTCACCCTGTTTCAGACGGAACCTCTGGAGCAGGTGACTGGCTACACACTGGAGGTTCTCACCCCTTGCATTATGGATCTACACCAGACCTACCTCAACTCCCCCCGGCACGCACAGCAGTCCGTCAGGGAGAAGTACAAGACTTCAAAGTAAGCTCTAGGCTTTAATGGCTCTTTCAGGAGCTGAGGAGACCGTGTTTAGAGGCAGGGAGACCACATTGAGGCTTACACACTTTAAAACCCAATCACCCCTTGTGACATCACAAAGGAGGTTGCCGTAGCAAGTTTATTTGGTTTTGGTCTGATTTTTGTGTTGAGCGCAGATCTGTCTAGTGGTTTGTACAGAGCTGTACGGATCAGCTGCGGATCCTCAGATGCATTTCAGACTGTGAATTCTTGCCTTTCAGGTACCACAAAGTCTCCCTCATTGAGCCGCCGGAGAAGCTGATCCTGAATTGACTTTTATTTTATTTTGCCCCATTTGTAGGTTTTGTACAGTTTTATAATCCACTGGGGGCTCCTTTGACCCTTGTAATGTTACTTTTTAATCAAAGTTTTTAATGTGCAATCTTGTAGCGCTTCGTTACATTTGATACAGCCTGAAATTTTGAATTTTAGTTAATCACGTTTTTAAAAATCGGGAGTCTGCTTGTTTGCTGAAGTGTCGTCTCACTGCTGTGAAATCTGCTTTGACCATTTCATCAATAAAGGTGCTGTGTCAGCCTGCTCCCCTCTCTTGTATGTGTGAACTTTCTTCAGTGAGAATAACAGCAGTCAGTGAACTTGAATCTCTAATGTTGCTGTAATTGTAACCATTGCTACTTTGTAAATAGTCAGTTTCAAGGAGTAATTTTAGTAATGCCATGCTCACTTTGGGAAGGTCTGTCTTCCTGCCATTTTTGGGGTTCCGTTCCATGGGAAGGGATCTCCCCTGGTCTCCTATAGACACATGGTAGCCCTCAGACTCAAGGCTGTGTACTTGAATCTTTAACGTTGCTGTTTATGCCATAAGCTTTGGATGCTAGCGGTCACGCTGAAGTTGGCCAGCAGCTATTCTTCAGGATGTGAGGCCGGCTGCATTTATTTTTTTTTTAATCTTGTGACTTCTAGGTAAAGTTCCTCATTCACAACCGCCGTATTTCCTTGACATAAATCTTAACAATTTTCCAGTTCATTTCTGGGAACAATCGGCATCTAAGGGCCATTGCAGAGATGCTGCCTGACAATTCACAGGTCACTACGTTACTTGAGCTAATGTCCGACTGCAAAAACTTTATGGTTTTTCCATTCCTGTTATGTAATGGCTTGTCGTTTAAAATGTGAAAATAAAGTGGTTTATTACAGGGATGTTTTAGTGTCCCTCTCTGTTTACTCGCGTGTCTCTGAACAGCTTTAGTCTACTGTTTAATACAGCTGTACAGAATATCTAAGTAAACATTCGGAGGATGGGTTTCATCCATTAATCACAAGTATCAGCTTCATTCAACTTTCATATTCAGATTTGCTCCTGGGCAGAAACGGATGATTCAATTAAGCCGTGGGCCCAGCAAAGGCAGTTACTCCCGATATTTGTATGATTTGCCGGAGGGGAACTCTGACGAGACTTTTGTTTGAGTGCTAAACGAATTCCCTGATGGAGTGTATATTTGCCTGTCTGCGTTAAGCATTTGAGATTCCAGAAACCTGCCGTTTCGTTTCTGCGTCCTTTGATTGGCCGCTGTGCTTTTTTTTTGATACGGCTCTCTGAATCTGAGCCCGGCAGCCAATGGGAGCGGGAGGGGGCGTGTGCGTACGCGCTGTGATGAATTTGAAAGCGGTCTGAGCATCTACAGGCTCACAGGCGGGGAAAACACTGGCCCCTCAAGGACTCCAAGCCAGAAAAGCAGCCTCATCCCCCACATAAAGGACAGTGGCTGGCTAGTAAATTTGCTACCATAAAAGGAAATTTAATCATTTTCACATAAAAGATGAATCCACTGGCACCAAGCTCTGCATCCTGGGTGTACGATTACAGGAAGGAGTGATGTGGTACCAGGGCACTAAGGACTGCTGAACTGCCCCAGTGCCCCACCAGACAGCAACATGCCCGCTCCCAGGATGTCCCTGGTACCATCCACCTCGTGGCCCGTGGCGGTGGACTGGGCCTGGAACCTGGGCGTCTACGTGGCGATGTTCTCGGCGATGCTGCTCCTCATGGCTCTGCTGCTGTGGCTCCTCATCAAGCAGCTGAGAGACTCGGTGGGGAACGCAGCCCTCAAGCCTGGCCCCACGGTCCGGAGGCCCCCGGGACAGCAGGCGGTGTGTGTGCTGTGAGGACTGGCCAGCAGGGGGCGCCAGCACATCGCAAGAAAGGTCAGGGGGCTTTTTGAAGCGACACCATGACTGTCGGAATGTCCTGGTAATGATTTTCCTTCTCTGTCTCACGCACAGATGTTCTGCCTGATTATTGTATCTTAAGTATCTCACTGCAATTTAAAAAGTTCTCCATCTGTGAACAAGGTATGATGCATTTTGTTGTTTATGTTTATTTAAAAATGCAGTGGTTTGCATTGTCAAGAAGAAAAAAAACATCTTGGTTTATAATCTAACCTATGAAATCCGCCTCTGTTGTACCCATCCAGGTAATTACTTGATTAAAACGTCCAGCCGTGTGGGATTGCCAGAGGCTTTCAATCAGCTTACAGCACAGCAAAAAATCGCGCTGCAACAGCCATAATTAATGAACCATTAATATTTATGTGTAATATTCCTTGGATTTCATCGGTAGTCAGCAGCACAAACCATAAAACCTGGTCACAAATGTACCGTATATCTGAACAAAATGGTGTGATGACACTTTCCTAATGTTTTCATTGTTTTTCATTAGTCGCTTACTGAGCTTTAGTACTGAAATGTATCTGTACAGATTGCTTACTGACTGTCTTTTGAAGGGTTTTTAAGTCGTGAAATCCTTTCTAAACTGAACGTTTTAGCCCTGATGTTGGACAGAGGATGTTTTGCTTATTTGCTGTTGTGCTCAAGTGCAAGACTTTACATTTATAAATCACAAAAGTTCAAAATGTTAAAAAATAAAATGCATAGAAAATAAAACAGCACATAGTGTCTTAGTGAAGAGACGGAACTTGTCACTGCATCATTTATCCACATTAAAATGTTTAAAGTGGCTTCTAGTTGCATTACATGATACAAATCACTTATGAGCTTGTCAAGACTTCATAGCTTGATTTATTAATTCAAGGGGAAAATATGGGCTTTGATTTTACATGCAAAGCACCTGTTTGAGCCTCGCCCATCATAGGTCAACCAGCTTCTGAAGGAAGTACATTGATGCTTCCTTCAAAATAACAAAGACCTTCTTGTATGGAAAAGAACGAGGACAGGAAAGGCCTATGAAGCTCACCTCAGGCCTCCTCTCTGCTGTGCCTGGATCCTTAGGTCAGGCCTCCTCTCTGCTGTGCCTGGATCCTTAGGTCAGGCCTCCTCTCTGCTCTGCCTGGATCCTTAGGTCAGGCCTCCTCTCTGCTCTGTCTGGATCCTTAGGGGCGGTGAAACCACACCATGCACACAGAGCTATGTGTTGTAGTTTGAACCAGGGGGTGGGTTTGTTTTTTTCTGTGGCTCCACTAAAAATGTTGCCCCGCCCCCCAGATGTTTCAAAAGCTAAATAAACAGCAAGAGAGAAGTCAGTGACTGCAGTGAAGAGCACCTGGTGTTTGCTTACCTCAGTGCTGGCCGGAGAACACTGGATATGTCTGCTGAGTGTGATATAATGTCTCAGGCTGGAAAGGCATTAGCTGAAAGATACTGCAGAGCATTTTAAGTCTGGTGTTTGTTATGAAGAATACCATCCAAATTAAAATTCATTGTCTAAATCAGCACTGCACTCTCTCTGTAGATAAATTCATTGTCTAAATCAGCACTGCACTCTCTCTGTAGATAAATTCATTGTCTAAATCAGCACTGCACTCTCTCTGTAGATAAATTCATTGTCTAAATCAGTACTGCACTCTCTCTGTAGATAAATTCATTGTCTAAATCAGTACTGCACTCTCTCTGTAGATAAATTCATTGTCTAAATCAGTACTGCACTCTCTCTGTAGATAAATTCATTGTCTAAATCAGTACTGCACTCTCTGTAGATAAATTCATTGTCTAAATCAGCACTGCACTCTCTCTGTAGATAAATTCATTGTCTAAATCAGCACTGCACTCTCTCTGTAGATAAATTCATTGTCTAAATCAGTACTGCACTTTCTCTTCAAATCAATTCAACAACTACTTCAGCACTTCCTCTTCAAATCAGTTTCACATCTAAATCAGCCCTGTACTTTCTCTTCAAATCAGTGTGACATCTAAATCAGCACTGCAATTTCTCTTCATAATCCCATCCAGTCCAACAGAAGACTGTTCCATAACTGTTTGGTGTCCCCCAGTCTTCCCGTATTCAGGTATGATTCCTGGTCTCAGCAGAATCATGGGACGTTGCTGACGGCCACGTCACCCTCCTGAAGATGCTGACACATCCTGCGTGTCAAAGTGCACCAACGAACAGAAAACATCAGAGATTGTGTGATATCTAAATACACATTAGATTCAACTCGTCGGTCATCAATACTAAACACTGCAGGCAGACTCCAGATGAATTTATGAACCCTGTTCCTCACCAGAAGCGAACTCATTGATCTAGTTTGACAGTGTTTTTATATTCCTTGTAGAAATGTGTTCATTTAGCTATTTATTATGTTGAAATAATAAGCTAGGATGAGTCATGAGGACTCAGCCTTGGTGAAATATAATTAATCAGAAAGAGGACAAGATCCCAGTACATCAGTCACTATAAAGCTTATGTCCTGTGCTTTTCATGCATAGTGTTTTGCATGTTTTCTCAATATAAAGGAAAATGCGAGATACAAACTTTACCTGAACTCTGCCGCTATTCTCAGACCCAAGAAGACGGCGTTCTGTGCAGGGAGATGCAATGAAAATTCCGTAAAATACAAAAGGGAATTTATCCAACCCACAAGGGTGTCACATGCTGAAGTCTCCTAAACAAGATTGCCATGCTACACGAGGCAGAACGACTAAATAAGGGCATGTTTGTGGATTAATTTAGCTTCCAAAGCACATTATTCCCAAAAAGCAATTTGACAGCACAATAAAAATATTCATGACACCATCTGCTCATTTGTAAGACAGGGTTCAGAAATGTCTGAATGTCAGATATTGCATATCTTCCATGTGTGATTTATTTTGAGGCTGTGATTTTAAAATCACCTAATATGCTATAAAGCAGGGGTGTCAGACTCCAGTCCTGGGGGGCCAGAGCCCTGTGTAGCTTAGTTCTTTCCCTTTTCCACCACAAATGATTCGGTTCAATAGCATTGTGGTAATTAGCACAAGGAGTTGAATCAAGTGTGTTAAATGAGGGGAATCCCAACAATGTGCAGGGCTCCGGCCCCCCAGGACTGGAGTTTGACACCCCTGGTGTAAACAGATGATGTCAGCATGGGCGTACCCCCCCCCCCCAATAATCAAAATCAGCCAATATAACCCCATGAAATGGGTGGAGACCCCAACCCCTCCAATGCTCATCCCAAAGTTACGCCCTTGGCTGTTAGCACCGTTTTGCAGTATTTTCATTTAGTAAAACAAAGCGCACATACACAGGGCTCAGAAATGACAGACCTCTCCTGCTGTCTGTCCCCTCGGTGCAGTAAGATTTCACTTCGGGGATCTGGAAACCAAACCCGCTTCTATCAGTATATAAATGTAAGAGATTTACCAAAAAGAAGTGTAGCCTCCTTAGCAGAATACTGGTGAAAATATAAAAAGTCAGATGTTTTTATTTAGATATTTTAACCAGATTGTAAGTAAATGTATCTGAAATAGTAACACTGTAGCCCTGATAGTATGAAAAGGACTGTAAGTTTGACTGCAGGTATTGTTGAGAACTGCTGAGTGTGGAATATGTATAAAATGTGAAGCTTTGCCTTTGTAATTGGCTACATGGCCATTTTAATTGTAATTATTCAATTCAGTGGATTCAATTAAGCAGCTGGAATTGCTGAGCCGGACACAATGGCGGGTCAGTTCTGCTGTGTGCCAAATGTGATATATCAGATTTCACGTTGTACCTCGCTACTGCAGGTTACTTCCTGATACTCTGTCCCCAGGAAAAGCGAGTAAAACCAGCTCATTCAACATTTTGGATTCTAAAGATGAAAAAAAAATGGAAAAAATTATCCTCACATTTCATTTTGGGAATTAATAACATGCCTAAATTCACTCCCGGGCTTAAGCGTAATTACTGCAACGGAAAAATGTTTCAAAATGTTTTTGCGAAATCGACATTTTCTAGCCATTTTAACGATTCATATTTAATGTCTGCAAACATATCTTGATAATGCTCGCGTTATACACGCTACCCATCCACCTGTCTATGCTCTATATCCGAAAAGTCACAAATAGTTACAATCCTACCATGATAGTTATATAAAGACAACACGACGTATCCCCATATTTACCAATAATTATTCTTGCTGCATTTTTAAAATCTGGTTTTGCATTAATGAGACGTAAAATATGAAATGGGCGGAAGATACTGGGGCGCCGGAAGGGCATAGATACCCTGGGGACACCTGACTGGGGACAAGGTAATTTGTCAGGGGTCCCTGGATGGATGGATGGATGGAAAAGGGAAGCCAGCTGAAGAACTCTATTTCCCAGGCTTCGCGGTGCGCACAAGGTCCTTGGTGACAGCGAGGCGTGGCAAGGCGTGGCGTAGCGCCGGGGTAAAGCCGCCTGATGCGGCGAGGCGGCGCTGCATTCCGGGCGTAGCGGCTTCGGTGGGACTGCGGTGCTGCCTCTTTGCCAAGGTCTTTGCCGTCGCTTTAACCGAGATCCACGCTATTTAAAACGGACACTTTAAGTATTGTCAGCATAAAACTTACCTGTGATTAATACCCGGGATGGCCTATTCATCCGCGTAGGGGAAGTTAAACAAAGTGTTCCTTAAATGCTTTATTGTACTGTTATTTACTTAAAGTTTATTTACTTACGTGATTTATATCTAATACTGTTGTTTTCCTCATTTTTCAGTCGGTTACATTTTTTTCCGCTGGGGACCCCAAAGTAATTGCAATGGTAAGTTTAAATAACTTTGTAAAAAGTTTCTAAATCTTACGAAGTTATCTTCTGACTGAGGGTGCGGCTGATAATCGACCTGCCCGGCGAGTTCCGCATGTAA
This sequence comes from Paramormyrops kingsleyae, assembly GCF_048594095.1. NCBI lineage: Eukaryota > Metazoa > Chordata > Actinopteri > Osteoglossiformes > Mormyridae > Paramormyrops > Paramormyrops kingsleyae. Next base: position 28,752,587 of record NC_132808.1, on the reverse strand, counting down.
CTGAACATTTGTAGGGGAAAAAAGGAAACTGGTTTTTCACGCACAAAACATTTAAGGCACGCATCTTAAATTTCTGCCTTTTAGTGTGTGCATGTTAAAGACACGGTTTAATGTTTTAAATGGCCGGGAATGGACAGTATGAATGTGTGTCGGTCTTTCTGTGTATGTGGGCGTGTGCACATGATCCAGTGTTTCACGTTACTTCTGGGTGAGAGGCTGTGACACTGTTGAATTTGGGTTGTATTTCGGATGTTGGGAACTGCTGATGAGTCACGTGCGTGGGCGGCCAGCCATGGTCCAGATGCTTCCACGTAGTCGTTAAATACGGCGGTCTGCTGAGAGACACCAGAAAGTTTGCTCCGTGCCCGAGAGCTTGGGTGTGGTCCCTGTCTTGGAGTGTTCACAAATGGACCATAACTGCATTGTTTGATTACACATATACTTTTTACTTTGCGAAGAAATGCTGTTAGATAAGAGTTCCTTTGCAGATTGCAGCATTTATAAGAAACAATGAGTTTGGTAAAACTTTGCTCTGGACCTTTTCTATGCTTTGCTCTATAATTGAGAGGATCACAGTCACCCCAAAGGCAAGACTGGAAAATGGGATTTAAAACTGCAAATGGAAATTATTAAACACAGACCAGAGTAACGTACCCAGAACACATCCAGATTATTTTGTTTTTCAGCCAAACCAGCGACTCATTTCTACTATTTCCACATACTCAGGGCTACATTGCTGATTGTCAGGATTCATCTGCAGGCTTTGCATTGTGGCGTTTAATGACACTAAAGGAGCCACTAAATCCCTTGATTAGCTTCCAGTGCAATCAGACGCCTAATGCCAATTAACAGCCTAGTGTTTGTTTATTGCGATTGCATGTCGGCTAGTTAACTAATTTAACACCAGTTCTAGCAATGAATGCCATCAGTGCTCATCCACTGTCGGACACACAGATTATGTATGAGCACTATGGCTAGTGTCTGGAGTGCAGTGCATTCTGGGATATGTTATGGTGTTTGTGTTCTACCTTTTGAAACTAGTCATCTTAAGAAGCACCTGAACCTGGGGTATAAGGAGTCTTAACCGCATGACTCTGGATGTGGCCTTTGAGAGAGAGAGATTGTGTAAAGATATTGTATCCAGTGACTCTTTTCCCCGTTGAAATAGTTATGAAATGTTTATAAACATCTGCTCCACTGTAGTTTTTTTCCTGGTTGTGATGGACTGGGAGGTGACATCCTCCACAGTCCCCTCTGACAAGCTGTCATCCTCGCTGGCATCTTTGTTCAGGTCCAAACCCTGTTAGCGACGGCCTTTCTTACCTGTCCACGGACTTCTCCATCTGGCATTTTCTCACGTTATCTGCCGGAAATTCCTCCGGCCGGTACCTGATGTCTCGGTGGATTTTTGAAGTGCTTGACAGAGTAACTTAAAGACAGACGCTCCCATACTGTATGATACAGAACAGCCCGTCACCCAGCTTTGGCATGGCTCAGTGCCCTCTGACAATGGAGCGATCGCTCAGTGTCATTTCGCTCTAGTTACCAAATTAACTGAATTATCATTCTACATTCCAAGCTCACAACGAAGATTAAAACTTAGCTCGGAAACTTAATTTAAAAAAATCTAATTTCTACTGTGTATTGCGTTACATACAGTTCAGCAAATAATATAATTTTAAATTAAAATATTGCTACTTTGTTCAATATGATAATTTATGTATGAATGTTTTGCAGGAGGAATATATCATTTATATGTGATCGGTGACTGTGGGCTCACGCTGCAGGGTTTGGTGTTTGAATCCTGCCGTGATGTATGTGCTTTTTCTTGAATTTCCTCTGGAACTCTAGTTTTCTGCCGCAGTCTACATGCAGTCAGGTGAACTGGCATCCCTGAGTTGACATTAGTTTGTATGTGCCCTGTGAAGAACTGGAATCCCATCCAGAGCTCCTCGGCCTTATGCTCTATGCTGCTTGAGATGAGCCCCGCCTCTCCCATGTGACCCTGTCCAGGAGATGTGATTGGATGGATGGGTCTTCCCTTTCATTTCATGCTTCTCTGTGGTGGTCTCTTTTGTTTTATGACCCTTATGATGTGGAAGTGAGGTGTTATGACAGCACAGCTTGTATTTAATCTGAAGGCGCATGTTTTCATTTTCACTTGGATGGGGTCTGTGCCCCAAGGAGAGACTGTTTACCAGAAGGTGATGGTTGCATGTTCTCTCAATAGGGTGTTAATATCTCACAGATACTTGCTCATCTGGCACATAAAAACTTTAGCTCCATTCAGTATAACTAATCTACTTGAGTTCTTTGAAGAAGCTACAAGAGAAACTGATCTAAAAAAGGCTTATGATGTGATCTACTTAGATTTCCAGAAGGCCTTTGATGTTGTCCCCCACAAACAGCTCCTGCTTAAGCTCAAAGCAGCAGGGATTTTCAGGAACTGTAGCAGCTTGGATCGAAAGCTGGTTAACTGACAGGAAGCAGCAGGTAGTAATTAGAAGCACAATGTCACAGTGGGCCTGCGTTTATAGTGGGGTACCGCAGGGTTCAATTTTAGGACCACTATTGTTCCTAATTTACATAAATGATATAGACATCTATATATATATAGTAAACTGGTTAAATTTGCAGATGACATCAAGGTGGGTGGTGTAGCAGATACTGAACTAGCAGCACAGAGGCTACAGCAGGATCTTGATTTAATTAGCGACTGATACCTGGCAGATGAAATTTAACATAGATAAATGTAAGGTAATCCATACAGGGAGCAGAAATATAAAGTACAGACATTTTATGGGTTCCACTGAAATAAAGGTAACTGATTATGAGAAAGACCTTGGTGTGTATATTGATGCTTCGTGTGGGGAAGCAATAAAAAAGGCCAATAGGATGTTGGATTACATCTCTAGGTGTGTGGAGTTTAAGTGAAGGAGGGTGATGCTATGATTATATAATTCCTTGGTAAGACCCCACCTAGAATATTGTATGCAGGTTTGGTCACCATACCTTAAGAAGGACATTGCTGCCTTAGAAAAAGTGCAACGGAGGGCTACGAGAATGTTTCCTGGTCTTAGAGGAATGTCTTATGAGGAGAGGTTAGCTGAGCTGAATCTGTTTAGCCTTGAGCAAAGGAGACTAAGGGGGGACATGATCCAGGTATATAAGATTCTAACAGGTCTGGATGCTGTTCAGCCAAATGGCTATTTCAATATTAGTTTAAATACTAGAACTCATGGCCATAGGTGGAAATTAGCGGGATAATATTTAAAACTGGATTTGAGGAAGCACTTCTTTTCACAGCATGTAGTTAGAGTATGGAATAGTCTTCCTGTTAGTGTAGCTCAAGCTAAAACCTTGGGTTCCTTTAAATCGGACCTAGATAAGATTTTAACAGTTCTGAGCTATGAGTTAAGTTCTCCCCAAACTAGCTTGATGGGCCGAATGGCCTCCTCTCGTTTATAAATTTCTTATGTTGTTAGTATAAATAGATTGCAAGTTAAAACAAAAGATGTGTGATGTTCTTTGTGGGCTATGGGAAATAATAGAAAATGCACACGATCATCTACACATCACTGAGAGCAGCCAAGGGAAGGGCGTTTTTATAACATGCACAGATACTTTTTTTCCTGTTGACCTTCCTGTTGCCAAGGAAACTGAGGTTTCAACGTGAGTCAATACTCAACTTGCGACTGCTGGATTGGCACAGAAGGCCTGTGACTTGAGACATCTGCAGTCTGTTTTATTTATTAGTTAATAATATGATTGGTGGGCTTAATTGCCTAAAATATTCTTTATAATACAGCAGGAAGGAAAAGTGAGGATTGTTTTCAGATGCGTGATTGCTGTATGCTGTCAGAAAACAGGGTACCAGTTTGTACCTTTGCTTGTCTCTGGGGCTGTACCGACAAGGGTCTGCCAATTGTACCCTTAGCTGTAGGTAAATGTACTTTTTAAGGTACAGAAATGGACTCTTTAAATCCGACAGGAGATGTGATTGGATGGATGGGTCTTCCCTTTCATTTCATGCTTCTCTGTGGTGGTCTCTTTTAAATGGTGTTTTATGACCCTTATGATGTGGAAGTGAGGTGTTATGACAGCACAGCTTGTATTTAATCTGAAGGCGCATGTTTTCATTTTCACTTGGATGGGGTCTGTGCCCCAAGGAGAGACTGTTTACCAGAAGGTGATGGTGGCATGTTCTCTCGATAGGGTGTTAATATCTCACTGATATTTGCTCGTCTGGCACATAAAAACTTTAGCTCCATTCAGTATAAATAGATTGCAAGTTAAGACAAATGATGTGTGTTGTTCTTTGTGGTCTATGGGAAATGATGGAAAATGTACATTATGCATCAGAAAGAGCAGCCGGGGGCCGTGTGTGTTTATAACGTGCCCAGATACTTTTTCCTGTTTACCTTCCTGTTGCCAAGGCAACTGAGTTCGGAGTCAAACCATAACTTTTGACTGCTGGATTGGCACAGAAGGCCTGTGTTTTGCGACCTGCAGTCTTGTTTTATTGATTTATTACTGTTAATAATATGATTGATTTTCTTCTGGGCTTAATTGCCTGAAATATTCAGTGTAATACAGCAGGAAGGAAAAGTCAAGAATGGTCTCAGACAGCGGTTTGGGGCCTCGAGAAGCACGAGGAAATGATTCATCGCATTCATGGTTTATAACGGTACCAGTGAAGCTGGAGCCTTTGCGGCTTCGATCGTCCCCAAAGATAAGTTTAGGCTTTGTTTTGCTTCCGGGGTGGAAAATAAGGAGAAGTGTAGAGAATGAAAGGCTTTAATCGTGCTGGTGCACTCCCTCGGCTTCCCCGAGCTTTTGTGTGATCGTAGCCTGGCCGTTTAACTGCTCAAGGGCAATGGAGATGCAGGGAATGGATAATCTGATTTAGAGGGAGGGACCCAGAGACTGCTCCGGTTGGTTCGATTTTGTTTCTCAGCCAACCCGCTACAGCCGCCCCGATTTCAGGAGGGGTCTGCCCCCAATCCCCCCCCCACCCCCCATCCAAGGTACTAATGTGCAGCAACAAGAGAAGGTCACAGTTAACATTTCTGATGTTTTATGTTGAATTTAAACGCCTGAATTTCTCTACAGGCTGCCAGAGGGACCGTGAAGCCGTTCGCCAACTTCAATGCGAACCAGGATGCTGAGGTCCTGTTCAAGGCCATGAAGGGGCTGGGTGAGTGTGCAGCCGCCCGCCTCGGATCCTGTCATGCTCACTTTGGACTGTTTGGATGCTGTTTGTACAAGTTCAGGTTTCTCATGCACTTTGTGCCGCTCAGTGAGGCCCTGCTCATTCGACGTCGTGTTGACACAGGCTGTTTAAATAATCGTGACAAGAGACGAGAGGCCGAGGATTGCTGAGACTCGGCAAGGGGGCGGAGTCTGGGAGTCTACGGAGTCCTTTGAGTCCCACCTGGACTTGTGGGGGGGGGGGACCAAAGCTTTTGATCTCTGTGGACTGGTTTATGTCATACAAAAAATGCACAGACCGGTCAAATGGGGGAGGGCGACGATTATATTTGCGGCGCGTAGGGTGGCATAAAATATCTACAGAAATATGGAACAAATCACTTATTTTAATGGATCACGGGGTTTTCTTTTTTCATATGGGATGATCCTGTGACATACGGGATGGGTGACGATCTACCGCCATCATTCTGTGGCCCAGTGGAACACTGGACCGGTACTGGGGTTTGGGAACCACTGTATTAAAGGGCTTGGTGTCCAGTGTAGCCTGCTGCTGTCAACTTTTCTGTGGATTCATGAGCAAAAGCAGCGGAATCGGCTTGGGTGGGGGATGTTTTGAGGGTGGGGTGGTGGTCCCTTGCAATCAAATTTGCCATTCATTTATTGTGAGGGGGGAGTTCTCCTCCCCCACTGTGAATTTTATCTGCAAGATGACCATCAAAATACCCCTTTCCCCCAAATAACTGCTTTTTAAGTACAGTTTTGAAATGTTTCCTGTAGCCTCAATGGCACGTACCATAATAAAGTAGAAGGTCCTCGCTTGAACGGACTAAATCTCTCGCAATGTACAGGTGGGTGTGGTGCGAGGGGGATAAATGTGTTGCAGGGTAACCAAGTAATTAGACTGCCTAGATAATCCAGGACAAGCACAGTTAATTACTAGGTTTCGGGGTGGCTGTTGGCCTGTTGGTGGTCTGCCAGTCGCCAGCTGCAGGAAGTATGGGAGGGCGGTGCTCTCCCAGGTGGCAGTTGATTGGTCAGGTAATGAGGAGGACCCAAACGGTGCTCTCCCAGGTGGCAGTTGATTGGTCAGGTAATGAGGAGGACCCAAACGGTGCTCTCCCAGGTGGCAGTTGATTGGTCAGGTAATGAGGAGGACCCAAACGGTGCTCTCCCAGGTGGCAGTTGATTGGTCAGGTAATGAGGAGGACCCAAACGGTGCTCTCCCAGGTGGCAGCTGATTGGTCAGGTAATGGGGAGGACCCAAACTGGGTGCCAAGTAACGTACAACTAAATTAGGAAGAAAACAAACGACAGAAATGCATTTTATGAGACAGGGACAGCTGAAAAGTAGCTGTTTATTATTATGGGCTGGAAATGGTGTTTTCCAGACCATGGTTACCAGTCACGCGTGGGTCTTCCAGAACCGGCTGGATGAATGGACAGCACTGGTTACAGCACTAAGGATGGTGCATCCTTCAAAGCTGATTTAAACCCCCCCTGGATCATGCAGACCGTTATTCTGGGTGTTTCCAGCCATCCGCCCTTCTGGCAGAGTTTGGCTGCTTTGTTCCACAGTCATTAGTTCTCATTAATACTCTCAACCACTTTTTCCATCAGACTGTTCACCTGTTAAACAGTATGTCTCCTCCCAGCCTAAGTCAGGGTCTGTTAAAGTCTCATGACTCTTAAACTAAATATTTCCTTACAGCACGTTCTGTTAATCTAATGCCGTGTCATATTTGCTCAATCTTCCTCCACCATTCCGATGGTTCACTGCATTTCTTTGTCTTAATGCTTGTCCTTATCACTTCTCATTTTTGGCATTTTTCAAAGAGCCTGGGTTCACGCCGCTTTGAGCGGCAGATCAGAGGAAGGACTCACTGTGGTGCTAATGACCAGCGAGGCCGATGTTTCACCTCGATGTATGACGCATGCATCATATCTGAAGTTGACTTTGACCTGTCATGGCTTTTGGTGTCTGGCTTTGGGTCTCCAGGCACAGACGAGGACGCCATCCTCCAGCTCCTGACCGCCCGCAGCAACAGCCAGCGGCAGCAGATCAAGGCTGCGTTCAAGACTCTTCATGGGAAGGTGAGACTAACCTGAGACCGAGAACGTCCAATGGTGGCTCTCCGAGAGGCCGTGATGACTGAGAACGGCCAATGGTGGCTCTCCGAGAGGCCGTGATGACCGAGAACGGCCAATGGTGGCTCTCCGAGAGGCCGTGATGACTGAGAACGGCCAATGGTGGCTCTTTGAGAGGCCGTGATGACCGAGAACGGCCAATGGTGGCTCTTTGAGAGGCCGTGATGACAGAGAACAGCCAATGGTGGCTCTCCGAGAGGCCGTGATGACCGAGAACGGCCAATGCTGGATCGACATCCAGTAGTGAATCAAATGGAAAAAACAACCAGTTTAACATATTTGCTTTAAAGATAACTTAGGAAACAAGGTTCTACATTCAAAAGATTAAAGTTATCACTGAGCACATGTTGCATGTTTGCTAAGTGGTATTAAAATCTGAAAAGGGTTTAATTCTAAGTACTGTGTATGTCATTTGCAACTTGCTGAGTGAAATCTATGACCTGGTATTATAATGATCAATTTCTATGATAAAAGTAAGGTTTCATTGTATTGTAATTGGTTTTATATCTGATCTAACTTGTTGCTTTACCCCATTGTCGCTCTCTGTCAGCACAATGGCAATCAGTATAACAAAAGGCAGATACATTCTTCAGTACTTCTCTCACATTTTGTGTGGGGAAACCAGACCTCTGCTGTATAATCCATGTGCTGTAAATATGCCCGGTATTAATATCAAGCATTCACAGGCTACACTTTTACTGATAACTGCTTTTATTCACTCTAAATGTAACTTCAGTTACAATGCACCTTCACAAAGACTTGCGTTCCGCCGGGTGTGTACAGAATGCTTACCGTGCTTTTGTTTGCAGGATCTCGTGGATGAATTGAAATCTGAACTTGGCGGGAAATTCGAGACGCTGATTGTCAGCTTGATGATGCCGCCGACCATCTTCGATGCGACTCAGCTCAGGGATGCAATCAAGGTAGTGAAGGGAGACGTTTCATCCTACTTTGTGATTTGTTTATTTTGCCTGTGAGATCTATCACACGCATGTTCCCGTCTCATTCTCACACCTAAAAGTCTGTGCAATTTATCCTATTCCGACATGCGTCCATTGTAACGTATGAATTGTGTGTCAGAATGGAACCCGGACAGTTCACCTGTTTCACCACCTGGGGTCTCCCTTACTCATGGTTTCCAGGGCGCTGGGACAGATGAGAAGGTTTTGGTTGAGATCCTAGGTTCCAGGACGCCCGCCCAGATCCGGGACATCATTGCAGCCTACAAACAAGGTGTGGCCAGTCATGTCCTTGATGACTGGATCAGACTGACGTCTGTTTGTGTGCTGATTTAAACCAGAACCTATTTAGATAGTCGAATGTGTGCATGACACTTTCTACGAAGAAAACTAATTGGAGAACACGCGATCAAAGATTTTCGGTCCTGATTTAGTCACGAGTTATGCAATCCAGTATTCGCGTATCTGGATTGAGAAGTGGAATCACAAGTGTGTGAGTCAGAGATAAAGTGGAAAATCGCACTTCTGCTTTTCAGAGTTTGGGAAAAATCTCGAGGATGATGTCACTGGAGACACTTCCGGCCATTTCAAGCGCTTATTGGTCATCCTCCTTCAGGTACGTAGCACCTGCTGCGCTGTGCGTGCGGGCCACTGGATCCAGTGAAGCTGAACTAAAATAAGAAACTCTACTGATCCCCAGAGCAAATCCTTGTGCATACAGCAGCAAGATACATAAAATGCAGACAAACAAACATATAATCCAAAATGAGACAAAGCGCAAAGATGGCACACCCATGGCATACAGGAAAATGTGCAAACGAATTTAAAAAATTACTCAGTACAAACAGAATAATAAGGAAATAGATGCATTTAAATTAGATCTAAATTAACGGAAGGTACATGTCTGGCACTGGCCATATAAAATATACATTTACTACAGGACTTTCAACAGAGTCGAGGTTTGCTGTAGAAAATGATGTTTTGGGGTGTATTTTTAGTGAGAATATTCCCCAGAAGGGGGCAGGGCTGAGCGAGACTCTGCTGTAGTGTAAAAGCAGACTGATTTTAATCTTCATTTCAGGCAAGTCGGCAACAGGGAGTTGACAATGGGGCCATCGAACAGGATGCTAAGGTCAGTAATTTGGCTGAGAATAACTTCATGTCCTTGAGGATCCCCTCTCCCCCAAAATGAGCCCTAAGCCCCCAAAGTGAGATGTAGCTGGAAATATCGAAGGTTTATATCACATAATAATGTTTATTCTTCACTGTATGTTTCATGCGATGCTATTCTGCGGGCCATTACTTTCAGTCAAGTATCAATGGATGGAAATCAGTCATGTGACACAGCTCCCCCCCCCAGGCCCTGTTTGCTGCTGGGGAGGCCAAGTTCGGCACAGATGAGGAGACGTTCATCACCATCTTGGGCAACAGAAGTGCAGAGCATCTCCGGAAAGGTCTGCGGCTTTTCTGTCTTGCTTTGTGCTAGAGGCCGCCGTGTTTGTCTGGATAAAACGGGGGCTTTGTTTCATATTGATCGCCATCTTAAAAATGTGGGAAACTGGTCTCAAGTCATTTCTAAGAGGAAAACTCATCAGCCATGTTGTTTGGTATTTTTCAGTTTTTGACGCATACATGAAGTTGTCGGGGTATCAGATTGAAGAAAGCATTCAGAGAGAAACCTCCGGGAGTCTGAGGGCATTGATGCTTGCTGTAGGTGAGCACACAGCTCTGCTCCAGTGTCCATCCATCCATCCACCTTCTGACTGCTCGTCCTGGCCAGGGTTGCAGAATGACCTGTCACTGAGCAGCACAGGGCCCACGGCAGGGACCCGCTCTGACTGGGATTCCAGTCTATCGCAGGGCATAAACATACATACACACTGGGCAATTTAGGCTGCCTGCAATAAAAGGTGTATTTTATTTTTCCAGCAGTTTGTGCTGACCCAGTGTTTCAGAGACTCTGAGTTAAAAATGCACATATTGATTGAACTCCTTTTTTATTGAATCAAACTATTCTTTTCTCCTCATAGTGAAGTGTGCGCGAAGTGTCCCAGCCTATTTCGCTGAAGGCCTGTACCACTCAATGAAGGTAGGATTCTCCTCCCATAACACTTTCTTTTCCCCTCTCACAGTGTGAGCCACTGATACTCGGTGAACTTTGCTAGATGGGCACACGTTGTGCTTCTTGAGTCATGTACGGACCCACCAGTGTGTTTTCGTTTGGGTTGTGTCATTGACAGCTTGCATGGCCAATCAGGGGGTGCAAGAGGACAGCCCTCTGTCCAGTTTTCCCAGAAGCCCTTGCTTCACAGATGGCAGGCATGATTAAATGGCATTAATTGTGCACCGTGACTAACTGTGGGGGTGTTTGCATTTATTCCACAGGGAGCTGGTACAGACGACCACACCTTGGTTCGAATCATGGTATCCAGGAGTGAGCTGGACATGCTGGACATCAGAGCCAACTTTAGGCGGATGTTTGCCAAATCCCTGTACTCCATGATCAAGGTACACTTCAGGCATAAACATTTAGCGGGGCGGCTCTGTGGGCTAAGCCTCTGTGCCTGTGATCAGAAGGTTGCTGGTTCGAGCCGGGGGTTAGTAGAATAGTCGCATGTCCGTGAGCCCTTGAGCGAGGCCCTTAACCCCCAGCTTCATGGGCGCCGCTGCAGACGGCTGCCCTTCACTGCCAAGCTCGCTCTCACCTGCATGAGTGTCATGGAGAGCCGGATGGGGCAGGGAAAGAGATTTTCCCCACAGGAATCAATTTATTATACTTATTCTTGATAAACATCGGTACGTTGCATTGTGTCTTAAACAGTGCAGGCAGGAACCATTTGGTCCTTACTGTGTTAGGTCAGGCTTGTACCTGGGTCATATTCTGAATGTAGAACAAATTCAGAGTTACTCCGCCAACGACTGACTGACACATTGCTGTGTTCCTTGCAGGGTGACACAGGTGGGGACTACAGGAAGGCGCTGCTTCTGTTGTGCGGTGGTGATGATGCGTAGTACACACCAGAAAAGCCACACACACACCAGGACCAGTGATACCTTCAAACACAGACCTGCTAATGTGTACTGCTACCTTAAGGTTACACCTAATGTTACTATAGCCATGTTACTATAGCCTTATAATGTTTATTGTCATAACTGACCTTTATACTTGGTTAAAAAAAAGAAGACATTATTATTGTCAGTAACAGTACTAATTAACATGTTAATGAAATAGCCTCACAAGTTACCGTTAATTATGTTGCAGATTGTTCGCATTAAATTTTGAAGGACAGTTGTTTCTATTTCCTCTATTGCGTGTGCGTTTAAACGATATTCAAAGATATGGGGATTTAATAACCTTTGACGCTCAGAGTGCATCCAAAAAGCTTAGACTATCATACAGAAATAGCATTTTACATTTAAGTCTAATGATCTCATAGGATGTGTAGATGTGAATAGAGAGAATCCTTTGGTTAACACCTATACATTTACGATCGTCTACGATAAGCCGTAAACATAGTGATAGTATCCTCCGTAAAACAGGAGTCCTTTTAACTGTACTTCTGCTGTTTGTGGTCTGTCAGATAGTTTGCTGTGTTACTCGCTGATGAGAGTATTTTTTTCCTTTTATTGAAAGTTTCGGTGCGAAATGAGAAATCCGTTATGGAAGCCTGTGTAGTTTATTTTTATGGCATTTTGCCTCAAGGCCAGATGCAGCCATACATTTTTTTTAAAAAAGGCCGAAATAGTTCATTTAAAATTGAAATTTTTCTCGCAACCTCCTGGATATTCCCGGTGAGTCTCGATCCCGGGGACCTCAAACTCACATATACCCGTCTGCCTGAATCTCCCCCCTGTCGGCATGTTCTAACGGCGTTTCCGTTATGAAAAGTGAAAGTAGGATAACTTTGTTTCAGAGACAAACCTACTTTTTGTTTCGGTCTACAAGCCGAAGGTGGCGTCGCAAAGTGCTACATGGTAAATATCACTCCTATTCAATAGGGGGCGCTGGGATTCTCTACCCAGGATATAATACGTACAAGCAAGCGCATCACGGACCTGCATGGAGTGAAATTTAAATGCTATAAGCAGCTTTAGTCATATCATTTCACGTTTGTCTTAATCTGGAGGGAAAATATCAGATCTGGATGTTTATTTTGCGTTTTCAGACTTCTCTCCTCGAAGTCCTTTGTATGTGATGAGAAGTTTTTAACTTTCATCCATCTTTGGGACAGTCATGGGAAACAATCAGCAGATGGCGCTACAACCAACAAAGCGACTTATTTAAATAATACACTATAGCCTACTTGGTTCAATACGTGCGTGGGGGAAAAGGTTCTGTTCATATTAATAAAATTTTCAGCACCTGGATATTTTGGTCAATAACATAAATGGCAGACTTACTTGAGGCACTCTGTACAATGATATAAGTGATGTATTTTTCTAATATCTGGTGAATTCTATTTCTACATTACCTGGGTGTATAATAATTGCATGTAATTATTGATGGCTTTATATCACCTGTCATTTCCCTGTAATCTGAATAGTAGTAATGTAAAGTAATAGACCTACCCAAATTACGTGCTTCTATGCCAGGCTGAGATGTGAATCCTCAGTGCTAAATACCTGGACAGGTAATATGCTTCTTGGATGGAAAGATAATCTTTGATCCATTCCATACTTTTCCAGATTTATCTGTTCTCTGACTGCCTTTTGTCAGTCACCTGTTCATACTTGTACATTTTCTTAGCCGTAAGCACCAACTGACAGGTGCATAAATGTGTAATTTGGAGTCGTTGGAATTCATCTTGGGTATGAGGTTTCAAACCACTAACTTCGGCTGTGTTGGAGTTCCATCATGGGGTATTAATTTCGCCCAGATTGTCTCCCACAACAGATGTAATAGGAGCATCTATGGAACCTCAAATATCAGAAAAACAGCCTAATTAGTAATAAAATTAAGGTGTTGACTGTGCCACAGAGACTATCTAATTTAAAGACTTCAACTCATTAAACTGTGGATGAGGGAAAGTCTCTTAAGAGTCTTTTGAAAAGACTAAGATGTATTTAGGTATTTATGTATTTAGGTATTAATTCTTGGGTATTTTCTTCTCAAGATGAGATGTGAATGAAATATTAGGCTAAACAGAATCCAAGTAAAAAGCAAACTCTTTCTAAATCTAACACATTTACTGGCTAAATAAAATCTCTATGAAAAGGTTTAAACACTTTACATGAAACATTCAGGTGACACTCAAATGCAGTGAAACTAGAGGTAAGTTTGTCTCTCGTTTCTAAGAAAAGACGTCTTTCATGCAAACTAAAGTCTCCTCTTCCCCCTTCCACCCCTGAAATCAAGCTAGTATGTGACTTTTTTTTTTTACATTATCACTATTGCCGAATACTAGTACATTTGACCTCATAATAATGCCATCATTGTTTCATATTAGTATCAGATCCTGAATATGTGATGTATTGACCTCTGGATACAAACAAGAGGGTAAAACAAGATCTATACACTTTTTAAGGGAGTGTTATCCATCCTGTTAGCATATATAGGCTCCTGTGCAATACTGCATATCATTCCAAAAGTGAAATATTCCGTTTAATTAACTGCTGTTGTAATGATTGTACTATTCTCCAAAATGTAAATGTTGTTCACCGCACTACACACAGTTATTTGTCAAATACCAATAGAGATTTGTAATCCAAAAAAATAAAAGCTGATGGACTCGGGGTCCTGAGTGTAAATCTCAAGTACTTCTCTAAACATTTATGAGCCTGTAAGAATTAGACACCAGCTTGCGTTTACTAGTTTCTGCATGGCCTGATACCCCAGCTTCCTCTGATCAGCTGATTGATTGGTTGATTGGTTGACTATCCAGGTGGGGTCTCAAATCCAACAAGCTGTCCTAATGATGGCCAAATGAAAGTTCAAAGTAAACCAAGAGTACCACCTACAGCATTTCCTTCTAATTTATAGATGCGATTTACTACAATTAGTCATTAAAAAGAAGTGCTATTGTAATCAGTTACTTAAGAATTTTTAAATGGAAGAAGGAAATATTTCTTAGTGCACACACTTGTCTTTCATGTTTTTAATTTTCATTAAAATATGCTTTTAGGATGAAAAATTTACAGTTTTTAAAAATACTTTTCATGGCATGTACTTGGTTATTCTGAATTATGCTTTCTGAATTTTCCCGATGTTTAAAAATGAAAACCAATTGGAAATATGTATTTTGTATTTCTGCACTGTGATGCCAAGTACGGATATATTTATGTCATTAGAAGTATTGCACTTTGTAGTCTGCTCATTATTTCCGCCAGCTCTGAGCGATTAATTAGCTGTACTTTACGTAATTTGTGGGTCAGACCTGGGCCTGGCTGCCCTGCAAGATGGTATGTAGCAGAAGGCCTAGACCGAGGCTGTACCTTTGGGAATAAGCCGCTTCGTAGTGTCTGCCGCCCTTGGACTACACCCATTCTGGCTGGTGTAAGGCACGTGGGCCAGGGGGCAGTATGAATGCCAGTTCGGGGTGGGGATCCGGGCAGGTAGTGGGACAGCCCCACAGCAGACAGAGCCAGCATATAATTTAGCTATTTGGGTGTGTCTGAATAGAGTTTGTATGTCCTCTTAAAAGGTATGGAGTTGGGTGACTTCACTCACAGTGTGTCGATATGTGTTTGTGTGCTCTGTCATGATCTGGCATTCTGCCCTGTGCCGTCAGGGATGGAGTTGTAATTTCAACGTCAATTCATTTTCCAAACTTAATATTTAATTCAATGTTAATTCAACATCGACGCAAGACCTAAATTCACTCATGTTGAAAAGACAACGGAACAATGTCGCGATATCAACGTTTATTCGATTTTCAAAATCGAAACAAAATTCAACAGCGATTCAACCTTAGGCCACTTAAAATTAATAAATTGTTTTACATGGCCGCCCGCCTCAATTTTTTGGTGCCGCCTCGATTTTTTTTTTATATTTTATATTTTTCAAAAAATCCGTTTTTTTCACCTCAAAAACTGTCAGAGATCGTCAATGTGCCAAATCCTGATATCCTGTGCACTGTGAGCAAGTAGTCTCTTGTAGGGTGGTCCAATAATAGTGACCCTCATTGAGGTCAAACAACAGCACTTCTATTGTTTGAAACAATGGAAGTGCTGTTGTTTTGCTATTGTCAGGAGGACGCTTTTATTGGGCCATTATGTGGCAAGACCATTAAACACTTAGACTAGGCATTTGTTTTGAAGGTTTCTCTTTTCTTGTAATTGTTTGAACTGTTGAGAGTTTAAAATGTTGAGATACTGACAAATTAAAGTTTAATTTTCTAGTTTTAGTATATCTCTGTTGCCGATCGTCTTTTCGCTAAAAATATAAAATGCCCTACTCACCAATATTTTAGAAGTTTGAGTCATGTAAAACAATTTATTAATTTTAAGTGGCCTTAGTCCGTGATGTTGATCCACTCGTGAATCAACGTCAAAATGCTGGGAAAGTAGCGTATGGCTTCAGCTTAAAGCAGAGTCCCAATTTAACGCGGCTATGCCGCCTTCTCTTAATAAAGGGAATGCTACTCCTATAGAAAACGAGCACTCAGATTAAATCAGTTATGTTTGCTATGCACAGCACAAGGGGCAGGTTTCTACATCAAATCATCAGTATTAAGTATGGAAAACAAAAAACAGTTGATTTCTACACATACATTATTTTCAGGGTTACAGACCCGAAGTTCAGAGGAGCTATTAAACGGGGCAGCGTGTATTTTAACAAAAATATGACATTAATCTACATCAGCAGAGGTGGACATTTCAGGTCCATTAAGTAAAAATCCAGACCAGGAGTTTCTTTTAACCAACCAGTTGAGCATAAAGAGTCATGATCGCATAGTACTCAACTGGATGGTTGAAACAAATTCCTGGTCTGGATTTTTACTTTCTGGACCTGAAATGTCCACCTCTGTACATCAGCAGTCTTCACTCTGGACCATGGAGAAGAAGAAGGTGCAGAAAACGGACCAGGCTTCGTCACAGTACTCCTTTGCCAGTTTCTTCTGATCGATCTTCTCGATCCGTGCATGAAATGCCCCCTGAAAAAGACGGTTCCGGTCCGGATCCCGGTGCTTCTGTTTATGAGCGGTCCAGCCTGAAATGGCCGCTCCTGGGGGCTCTCATGCACATCCCAGCTTTAATGAGCGCTTCTGGGTCCCGACACAGACTTTTCTGCTTCTTCAGAGATCGGCCGATTTGTTTCCAGTAAGTTCTCGCTTGGGACCTGATCGGGGGCACAGCGCGGGTCTGGCCGTGAACAGGTGTTCCGGGCAATTCAGTTTCCCTATGTTTCCCCTGTCGCGCGCTGATTTGTACACGGTTTCGCTGTTGTTTTTATGTATTTTTAAGAAGCCCTTGAGGTAAACAAGCCATATATTTTAAAACATCACATGCCTTTTCGATGTTTTTTGTTTTTACAGATAAGAAATTAAAGTATTTAATTCGCTGGATAGAGATAGGCCTATTTCTTGATGAAAACGGTATAGTATTGCTTATCTACTGTATTCACATGTAATAATGTACCTGAGTGATTTTCAGACATGTCACATAGGCTACATATTTGCCTAAATATTAGGAGAAACATTATTCCCTGATAGACAGGGGAAACATAGGGGAACCGAATTGCCCGGAACACCGGCAGGAGATGCTTTCCGGGCCGGAAGCGCACTTAACGCTGAGGGTGGCGGTGTCGCAACCTACTGCCACCCAGCTGCACTGCGCCCTGTCTTTGCCGGAAAATTTCTCTTTAAACACGACCTGCTGCTTCTCGCTCCACTTGTCGGGAACTGAAGTCAGGGGCTTCGCCGGCAGAGGGGCCCCTCCTCCTCTCTCTCTGTCTTTCTCCTCTTCCTTTCTCTGCCCTCCGGCGTCCCGCTGACAATCCCCCACCTGGAGAGCGATGCAGGCGAGCACCAGGGCAGCTGTGGAGTTTTCTAGAAGCTGCATGCCGCCTTATTTTTTTTGTTATCTTAAACCTGCGAATAAACAGCAGCGAATCTCTCGCCCACGTTGGAGATATACTCCGTTAGTGATAGAATACAATCAAAACAAACAGTGGACAGTTTGCATGATCTATTGTTTGTTAATTGAATAAATTACTAATATATTTATAGTGTTATAAGTAATCAAACAAATGTAAAATCTACTAGTACTTCTGCTGCTACTACTACTACTACTAGCAATAGAATAGAACAGAATAGAATAGAAATCGTCATCCTGAAATCGGTCGTAAGAAACACCGTTGAGTGCAGTCTCCGCTGTGAGTTATAATGTTTTGCCGGCCGAAAAGCTCTTTATTCTGCGCATGTGCAGAAATGGCATGTTGTATTTTTACCTACCTCACTCCTCACTCCTTCATGCCCGTCACCAGATCGCGTCTGCGGCCTTTCAGTCATCCCAAATGGTTAAATACCCTGGTTCAGAGGCTTAGTGGGGGGGGGGGATTATCCCCCTCAACAATAACATATATGACATAGGGCTTGGTTTACAAAAAAGACAAAAAAAAAAAACCCACGTACATATGACTTAATAGATCTCATCACATAGATCACATAATTAAAAGTTTTCTTTTTTCCCTGACAGTATTCACGTGCGCACTCAGAGACAAGAGTACCAGTTTGTGCCTTTGCTTGTCACTGGGCTCTCAAGGGTCTACCCTAACTGTAGGGAATTACTTCTGATGAACATTTTTGTACCATTGAGGGAATGCTTTTCTTCACTGAGTCCAGTCACCAGTCCACCTGGCCCAGGGCTCGAACCAGGGACATCCAGTTCCCCAGCATAGAGATTTAGCTCACTGAGCTGCTCACTGAGCCACTCACCAACCACGTAGGCAAAGGGAGGATCATAGAGCTGAACTAGTCAGTAGTCAGTTTGGACAAGATGAGTCTGAGCCACATTTTAACAACGAAACATGTTTTATTTGCACAAACATATTGGAATGCTCCTCTTTGTTGACCCCATCTTACTCTCCATAGCTTGTGGGGTCACAGTACAGGGCCAGCTGATCTGCAGTGTTTCTTGCTGAGGCCGGCATTTAAACCAACAACCTTCTGATCACAGACACAGACACTTAGCCCACAGAGCCACTCATTGCCTCTATTTGGCGCAGCTCTGAATTTAGCTTTTGACTCAGGTGCAGATACGGGCCAGTTTTCATCATATTC
This sequence comes from Paramormyrops kingsleyae, assembly GCF_048594095.1. Lineage (NCBI taxonomy): Eukaryota > Metazoa > Chordata > Actinopteri > Osteoglossiformes > Mormyridae > Paramormyrops > Paramormyrops kingsleyae. Next base: position 28,734,052 of record NC_132808.1, on the reverse strand, counting down.
AATGTAGATCTAGGCCCATATATGGTCCTTATCTGCTTCAAATCCAGAAAGTGGGTTTGGACCAGTATTGTTATGGCAATTTATTGCTATGTGGGGTGTCACCTCCTCCCTGTCTCCTCAGCCAGGTCTCCAGGAGGCGCAGCCTCACAGGTGAGATCCACGCCCGGACATTTCTCGGATGGACGGATCGGGCCGTGCTCAGAAATGCAGTGCAGGAAACCGTGCTCAGAAATGCAGTGCACACGCAGACGTGCGTGATTTTACAGATGGGGTAGGGAGCCCGGTATAACCTCCCCGCGTTAATGAGACACACATCCCTGCCATCTTAACGCATAGTAGCACTGTTAAATGTATTTGATCCTTTGATGTTTGTAATGAAATCCCATTCATTTAAAAGTACATTTCCTGAGTAAGCAGTGAGAAATGTAGAGCAGCGTTATAATTTAAAGGTGTTTTACAATTTATTTGCAATGGTTTATGAATTATTGTTGTGTAAAGGCTGAATGTAATACGTGTAACTTCTTAATAAAGTGCATGAAATAAGTATCAGTAATGAATCGATACACTGGAAGAACCACATTAGTTTTTAATTGAGTTTTACTTATGAAAATGAATCAATCATATCAGATAAGTAAAAATGTATTCTGGGCAGTGGATACTGCATTTCTGATACTGAACTTTCAAACCCTGCCAAGGAAAATCGATTTAGCATGAGTGGGAAAGGAGGCTCAACTCCTGCTACAACAGCGCCACCTGCCTGCCACTAAATGAATCACATAGAAATATTTCTAAAATGCACATTTTCCCCTCATATTTTAAAAGTGTGTTTCCAAGTTTAATAAAAAAAAATTGTATATGCGAACAGCACCTTTCTGAATTATTATTAACACAGTACAGGGAATTGATCATTTACATTTAGACTATTTGTTCAAAAACACGCTAATACATTAATACTTAATACAATAAAAAAAATCAATGAAACACTTTGAGACGTAGTGTTTTCTGTACATCTTGTTCAGTTTCACGTCTGACACGCATACAAATGTATTTACATCCTTCATATAGCCATTATTGTCTGAGGTGTTTAGCGCCCTCAGTGCTTGCATATATAAAACGGGAGTGAATCCGCACCGATAAACACGTCCTTTACTCCTGTAGCATCCTCTGCTAGCATTTCCGGTCAGATGGCGAAGCAAAACTGCGGAAATTGTGATGTGAATTATGAGCGGACAAAGTGGTGACGTCAGATGACGTCCATGTCAAACTTTAAGAAGAAAAAAATGCCCGGGGAGCAGCGTAGTCAGACTGAGTCAGACGCGTGGAAGATTTCAAGTATTGTTTTGCTGGGGACCTAAAGCTAGAAAAGTGAAAAATAATATTCATTAATGATAGATGGACAAACACGGCAAACACTAACATGCTTCCATGAACAGAACACATTATAAAGGAAAATTACACTGTAGAATCATGTATGCAAAAATTTCCTTTTGGAATTATTCCTTGTAATGCTCTAACATTCAGGTAAATGATCAATACAACAATGATGCTGAGAGGTGATTTTTACACAGTGCTGGTCCGTGAATCCCGCTTACCGTGGCGTTTAGCTGTGAAACCAGCCAATGACGGTGGCGCAGATGCCCTGGAGGGACTCCCAGCAGTAATCTTCAGCTATGGCCTTTGCACTTTCTTTAGTAGTCACCTCCGTGGGTCTGGCTGGTGTTGTTGTTTTGGAGGGTCTTGGAAGCAGTTTTTTGGTGTTGGTTCTTACTGCTGTCTTAGCTTGCTCGGGCTGGACCGGAGAAGGCAGAACCGGGGCTGGCTTGGCTGGGATGGTCTTGGCGGGCTCTGCCTTAGGTTGGATCGGCTTGGGTAGCTCTGGTTTGACTGGGGCAGGTTTAACTTGAACTGGCTTGACCGTATCTGGTCTGAGCGTTGTGGTTTTGGCTGGTTCGGGTTTTGCTTGGGCCGGGGGCCTCTCCTGAGGGGTTTTCGCTGGCTTCTGGGCGACGGGCTTGGAGCCTGCCGTCGTGAAGATCATCTGGGCTTCGTCCGTGGCCCTCTTGCACATCTGCGGCTTGAGCTGTTGCCGGCCCTCGCACGCGTTACTGAGCTTGCGGAGCTCCCACATGATCTGGGTGAAGTAGTGCCTGGGATTGGCGTTGTAGGCGCGACACGCCGTGGGTTTGCCGAGGTACTCACACCAGTATGTCTTGTTGGCGCTCCTGCAGGTGATCCTGAGCTTGGTGGCCTCCCCCTGCACGCTCACCGCCATGGAGCACGCCTCCTTTGCCTTGGTGCTGAACTGGATGGGCTCCCCCCAGCCGCCTTTGCCGCTCTCGCCCTGGGCCTCCGCCGCCCCCAGGAAGAAGGCGGCCAGCAGCAGCACAGGGATCCTGCCCTTCATGTCGAAACGGACGCTGGTGTAGCGAGAGGTTCCTGTTGAACTGTGAGAGATGTGGGCTTGATGCCCCCCCATTTATGGGTTCACAGCACAAAGGGGGCTTTCAGGTAAATCGCCATGCCTTTTCCTGATTGGGGGCTGCGGGGTGGGAGGGGGAGGAGGGGCAGTCCTTCTGCAACGTGACCATAATTCATGACTAACCACGGACTGTCAAGCACCCTGTAGGAACATAAGGAACCTATTGGGGCTGGGCTGGTGGAGTACCATGGAGTACCATGGAGTACCATATGGGCCAAGTAATTAGTACCGAGCAAATTAGGACTTTCAAAGGCACCGTCGTCGCTAGAATTACAGCTTGAGTCTCTGTTACTGTAAGACTGTTGAAAAACAGACTGCAGCTTATCTCCTGTGGTTGGTATTCCAAGTATTTCCAGCACGCATTTGCTAAAGTGGCAGACACACCATAAGTCTGGCTGCCCGTCTTGCTGTAGTTTGTTACGGGACGGGATGATCTGGCCGTTGGGTCCTTTGGGTTTTAGCAAGGAGAGTGTGGAGGAAACCTTCAACAGCTGCTGGCATTGTGAGGCGGGTGGTGGGTGTCGGGTTAGCGCATATGGGGGGGTGGGGGGTGGTGTACAGTCATTGACAAAAGTCTTGTCACATAAGGTCATAGTAACTTAAAAAGGTATATAACTTTATTTCTAATCAATCAATTGTTACGATAAATGGATCAATTTAATGCCAAGGGCTTTCATATTAATAACTGGGTGCAAAATGAAACAGTCAAAAAGTGTCCTGATGTTCCCAGCTTGTTAAAGTCCATAACACCTGTTTTTGCAAGGACAAAAGTCTTGTCATGTCTTTTAATGATTCAACCAATCACAGATTTGAGGTTCACCTGTGACAAATACTGTAATTAACATAATCCCAGGTGTGTATAAAAAGATCCCCAGCAAACCAGACCTTCACTTGAAGTGCAACCTGACTTCTGACAACATGCCAAAGATTCAACCACAGACCAAGTCTGCTGAGGTGTCAGACATCGTTAATGTATCCAAACGTCAAGTGGAGAGGATTAAAAAAAGATATGAAGAAACTGGTGATTTTCATGACAAACCCAGGTCAGGCAGACCCCGTAAGACAACTCTTCGAGAGGACCGTTTGTTGCTTCGAAAGTCCAGGGCCAACCCTTTTTCAACTGCAGCAGAGCGACATCAGAACCTGTCACCAGAATCCGCTGTGTCTACAAGAACAGTTTCTCGAATTCTCGCACGCAGTGGTCTCCATGGCCGAATTAGAACATAAGAAAGAACATAAGAAATTTACAAACGAGAGGAGGCCATTTGGTCCATCAAGCTCGTTTGGGGATAACTTAACTAATAGCTCAGAGTTATTAAAATCTTATCTAGCTCAGATTTAAAGGAGCCCAGGGTTTTAGCTTCCGCTACACTAGCAGGAAGACTATTCCATACTCTAACTACACGCTGTGTAAAGAAGTGCTTCCTCAAATTTGATTTAAAATGTTCTCCCGCTAATTTCCACTTATGGCCACGAGTTCTAGTATTTAAACAAATATTGAAGTAGCCATTCGGCTGAACAGCATGCAGACCCGTTAGAATCTTATAGACCTGGATCATGTCCCCCCCTTAGTCTCCTTTGCTCAAGGCTAAACAGATTCAGCTCAGCTAACCTCTCCTCATAAGACATTCCTCTAAGACCAGGAGTCATTCCCGTAGCCCTCCATTGCACCTTTTCTAAGGTATGGTGACCAAACCAGCACACAATATTCTAGGTGGGGTCTTACCAAGGAATTATATAAATGTGACATCACCTTCCTTGACTTAAACTCCACACACCTACTAGTAATTAGTGCACAGAAACCAGCATTAATGAGAACACAACAAAAAAAGCGTGTTGAATTTGCCAAGGCCCACAGCCTGCAGCAAGGATGGACAGTGGCAAAGTGGCAGAAGGTTGATTTTTCTGATGAATCATCCATTGAACTGCATACCAAATGCTGCAAATACTGCAGGAGACCTGTTGGAATCCGCATGGACCCAAGATTCACCCAGAAAACAGTCAAGTCTGGTGGAGGAAAAATCATGGTTTGAGGTTACATCCAGTATGGGGGTGTTCGAGAGATCTGCAGAATGGATGGCAGCATCAACAGCCTGAAGTATCAAGACATTCTTGCTGCCCATTACATTCCAAACCATAAGAGGGGGCAAATTGTGCAGCAGGATGGCGCTCCTTGTCATACTTCAGCCTCCACATTGAAGTTCCTGAAACTGACGAGGATCAAGGTGCTCCAGGATTGGCCAGCCCAGTCACCAGACATGAACATTATTGAGCATGTCTGGGGTAGGATGAAGGAGGAGGCTTGGAAGACGAAACCAAAGAATCTAGACCAACTCTGGGTGTCCTGCAAAATTGCTTTCTTTGCCATTCCAGATGACTTCATCAACAAGTTATTTCAGTCATGGCCAAGACGTATGGATGCGGTCCTCCAAGCTCATGGAAGTCATACATGTTATTAATTCTTTCTTCCAAGGCACCATGACTTTATGTTCTGATGTTAATGTAGCATGTTTGTGTATTCTAAATGAAGTATATGTATAATTTCTACATTATTTTTGTATATGACAAGACTTTTGTCCAGGCAAAAGTTGACCCTTCTGTCCTAATTACATGACAAAACTCAATGAGTGATGAAAAACTTTATTTTGGTATAATAAGCATAATCTAGAGGGCTTTGCCTTTCTTATAAGCCATTTCTAATTCCAACTGATTAACTACAGGTCAAATAATTATTTGTTGTTCCTACAAAGTGACAAGACTTTTGTCAGGCACTGTGTGTCCTCTGAGAGGTGGGCCTGTGCAAACATCTCAGGACCTTGTTTTCTTAGCAATCAGTCGCCCCGTGACACAAAGGCCCCCTTGTCGACGAAAACGGCTTGCCGGCCCGAACTTCCGAAGGAGCTATTTATTTTTTATTTTTTTGGTGCCTTGATGGGTACAATCAAAAGCTTTAGGCTGCTGGCCCTTCGCCAGCTAAGGGACTGGGGCAGGAATTTTTTTTCCAGCACAAAAAGCATTTGAGGAGCACTAAAGGGGCCAGATTCCAAAACCAAACCACGCTGGCACACAAAGCGCTAATATACACTCTCTGACGCGGGGAGACACTGGCTTGTAGACTGGGGAGTGCCGTTTGCTGCCATCTGCCCCCGAACGGATGAAAGTCCCCCTTGTCCCCGTAGGGTTAGGGTGTCAGTCCTGGGGGGCCAGAGTCCTGCACATTTTCGGGTTTCCCCTCATTTAACACACCTGATTCAACTCCTAGTGCTAATTACCACACAGCTCTTGAGCTGAATCACTTGTGGTGGAACAGGGAAAGAAATAAGCTACACAGGGCTCCGGCCCCCCAGGACTGGAGTTTGACACCCCTGCTGTAGGAGGTTTATATTTAATAGGTTATACAAGGGGAGGCAATCTGAAACGTGTGTGTGGGGGGGTGTTTCCAGTTGACCTTTGACCTCTGGTGAGCTGATCGTCCTGGTCTCAGCTTGAGGGATGTAGCTGACCTACAGTGAAATGATGCTCAGAGAAAGTCTTACCTTGAAAGTCAGGGCCGGGTTTGTTGTTCCTGGGGCCCCATTGGGCTCCTCAGGCTTTTAAAAAATTCAATAATTAGCTAGCGAGTGGAGTCATGGTAGCTAGCTGGTTAGCAGAACATGCTGCTTCAGCACCTCCTAAATAAGGAGCGTTTTCATTTAGCGTCTAGTGTAGTGACTCTGACCAACAGGGGCCCCGTGCAAATATGTGGTTTGAGTAGTGGTGAAGTTCAGGGGCCCCGTGCAAATGTACTCATAAGAGTAGAAAAAAGCGCTATATAAATGCAGTCCATGTACCATTTAAAACCCACACATGCACAATAACGACAAATCATGTTTATTCGTGTTTATTTGGCGGCGCCAATGGGGGTCGAACCAAAGACCCGCGGTTCGGGAAGCTAGAGCAACAGACGTCCCGGCACTGAAGCACTATAAGTGCTAATGTCAGTCTTACAGTTAAACCATTTCGACCAAAGTGAGGGAGAATTAGGCTAAAAGCAAACAATGAAGAAAAAAAAAGATTTATACAAATATCATGGTAATCAGGCATATTAACTTTGAAATGCATCTCTGGAGGGACGTTACGGTCATGGTTTTCAACGTGCCAAAAAACATTAAAGTAGTGAGCAAAACAGCAACATTATTGTAAGCAGCACCAGAGAGAGACCTGAGTAACAAGAGGTTTCGAGTAACAACGTAGTATGGTGACACTGCCTTATCTGTGGCAGAGTGTGTGTGTGGGGGGGGTCAACGGCATAGTTTATGAAACAGCTAAATGTTTCATGTATTTTACTCAAACCATATTTGCTATGCAACCAAGCCATTCTTTTTTCAGTGTCTTTGGGAACTTGTTTCTCCGTTAATTACTGAATAACAAACATCATCACCAAACGGCTGTGGTCACCAGAGGCCTGCAGTTCAGCGCGTTTCCGTCAAGTACCATATCATGCGTGTTCAGACACAATGTGGCTGCATTTTCAGTCTTGGGAAAAGATGCCGTTTGATTAACCCCTTACAGATGCACGTTTAAAAAGCCAGTGAACAGCTACCTGCATAGTGTATGGAAATAAAAGCATTTACACAAAGAAAGGTTCAGGAGATATTGACAAGGCTTAAAAAAACAAACATTCACAGCAATATAGAAAATTGTAAACTTTCGCAAGTGTGCAACATTTACACATTTATATCTGAAAGTTAGACGTAATTGATTTGTAAAAATGACTGATGGGTGACCATGGGGAAGTCCTCTGCGGCTGGAGTCTTATCTCAGACATTGGTTTGGTAATATTTGGTGACCTAAGGCAGACCGTAAGCTCTCCTTAGGACCAAGCGGAAGATGGAAGGTCAAACCGGGCCAGCTGGGGGGGGAGGAGGACAGGTGAGGGGGTCACGTTCGTTGACGTGGTCTTAGGTGGTCATGTGACTTTGTGAAGATAACATCCTTCTTTTCTGGGTACTTGAGCTAGACGTCAGAAAAGCAGCAATGAAGCAGGAGATTCTGCCCTCTTTATGATTTGTTATTTGGCGTTTGCGATACCTGACTTACCGTCTAATCTGCTTCAGTTCCAGGTTTCTATTGCACTTGGGAGGCAAATAACCAGAGAGAAAGAGAACAGATCATGCTTATTTAACAGGTTTGCAAGTGCTGCAGTGTTACACTGACATGCAGTGTTTCCTGGCTGACCTACAAACACTGCGGTGTTTCACTGGCATGCAGTGTTTCCTGGCTGACCTACAAACACTGCGGTGTTTCACTGGCACGCAATGTTTCCTGGCTGACCTACAAACGCTACATGAGTCAGACACCGTGGTTTCCTGATGGTTCCTGAATGACCTGTGAAATAGCGTGTGTCTGCATTTCAGCTACAGTCACCCTCCATTCATTCTGTAAGGCTGGATGTCCAAAACCCGATGACCTCTAAACCTACAGCAGCCACACTGGCTTGAGATGAAAGGGCCAGGTCCCTATACCCTCCTGGTATAAACGCTGGTCATCTGTGTGAATGCCTGTCTAGACTCATTAAATCATTAGTGAAAGGAGGCAAACAGGAGACTATGCGAGGTTATGGGAAAACAGCAGCATGTAGAGATGGAGCAGACGGCTGGAGAGGAAAAGCGAGACTGTAACTGCAGGAAGTCGGAGGCATGCAGGAGGAATGACATAAGGGCACAGATGTGGGACCGTCCAGGAGCTGCTGAGACCACGGGGTCCCGGCCCACTGGTGCCAGTACCTTGCTGGGTCCAGCACCACTCACCTTGCTCTCACCAGCCTGTCTTGTACGGAGGAACTGAAGCCAGGTGGAATGGAGTCAAATGGATACGGGGGTAGGGGCTAGTGGGTGCATAAAGAAGTAGGTCAGGTGATGTGGGCCTCGCTGGCGAGCCCCTCCCTCTCTGCACCGCTACGGCGCAGTGTCTCGTCACACAGTGCAAACCGTTAACCGACAAGGCTGCGATTCAGCCATACAGCACTGCGGGTCTTTCAGGATAATTGAAATAAGACACACAGATAAATGCTTCAGCCTTTTAAGGTGTTAATTCAGGGGTGTATACTGGGGGTGCCAGCTGAAAGCTGATTGGCCCCCGCAGTGCCCCCTCCGCTGCCACTAACCAATGCAAGACCTATCATTGGCTAATGATAAGGTAGGCTCCTCTGCAGGAATTTTGTCCCTCTTAAGCCCCTCCACCTTAAAAAAATCCTAGAATCGCCCCTCTTTTAATTTGCAGGGATGCTCCTCGTATCACACGTCGGTGTTCAGCTCAGATGGTCACAAGCACAAATGTGAGACACAGCAAGAGCGGCCTGTCCATTTCCGCTTCCATGAGAGGGTGGCCATCTTGGATGCCCCCTTCGAGGAGACCCTGCACTGGCATGCAGAACATTCTCCTGAGTGGCATGCAAGTGTGCGACATTCCAGGTGCACACATCTCCTTCCCAGCATGCAAGAGGCCGGACGCATTAACAGCATGCAAGAGGCCCGGCGCATTAACAGCATGCAAGAGGCCGGACGCATTAACAGCATGCACGCCCATGTCCTACCTCTGGAACTATTTCGCTCATCGGTATGGTGCTCTGCATACTGAGTGAAGGCTCGTTATGATAACCATTAATGCCAATTTCCATACTTTATCAGAAAGGAAAACATTAAAAGAGATGGAACATGTAATAAAATGGAAGATGGGATATCTTATATGATATATAATCACATCATATAATGCAATGTAAACAAGACTTGTGAGAACAATCAATTGTATGAATATATTCACAATGTATTAAAAAGCCCAATTGTCTATTATGTAATATACAAATTCTTTATATAACTTATAAACACAAATATGTTTGATGGATTTTCTTTGTAGGGACCCCTCCGTATTAGGGGCAGTTACAGTAGCTATATAAAATATACAGCACAAAGTAAAGGTTGCGCCCTTTACTGTACATAAACAGCTCATTTACACTTCAGCGAAATCAAGCACCAAACAGCAAGTGCCCTGTGACTTAACAGAACACGTGGTTTATTAAGCGGGAATCAGAGAGTTAAGTATGAGGGAGATGGGGGTGGAATCTTCTGAAGTGTTTTGACGCTACGAAGAAGCGATCAGCGTTGGCTGTTTGTTGGTGACGAAAAGCAAACTGACGGACAGAGTGGGAATGGAGTGAAGAGAAATGTACGGCTTCCATTAAAGTGCAAAGTGCATGGAAATGGAGGGGAAGGAAGGAGAAGGAAAGAGGAGGGAATGATTATCATAACGTGAAATGCCATGTGCCAGAGACGGAGGAACTGCCAGGAGAAGCAGAGAGAAGGAGAGAGAGAGAGGGGGCTGGTTACTGGGGGGCACTTTGGGCTGGGATGCAGAGGATGGGCAGAATTGGACGACGCAGTGGATTTTAGGGTTTACATGAAGAAGGTCCCCCATTCCCAAGCCGGCCTGTGGTTCCGCTCCGGAGGCACTCACTCGTCGTAGACGTCTTCCGTGTCCATCCGGCGGTAGAACTTGGCCAGTCTCACGGAGAGGATCAGGCTGGGAATGAGGAGCACCGTGGCCCAGCCCAGGCCAAACCAGAACAAGTTCTGAAGATGGAAGGTGAGGAAGATGAAGGTGAACGGGAAGACGAGGAGAAAAAAAGCATTGGGTTTACAGGCGCTGCTGCCCGTAACCAATGACATTAATGTGGAACATGCCGGAATTATGGCCGCAGAAGCATCAATGAACAGAGCCCGCTGATGGAACTGCACATGACTTTACTGGTACAGGTACTGGGGAAGTCACTAATGAATGACACCCTTAGGCTGTTTTTGAGGCTCTCTACCATCTCACACACTGTTGACTCAACACATCTGTTGTCCATTAGCAGTGAGGCACCCTGAACTGAGACTGAAGAACTGCTGCAGTGTGACGGACCTCAGTGAGGCCTCATGATTTATTTGTACCTGATTTTGTTTTTATACGTTCAAGGATTTCATGTTTGAAGGCTATTTAAGAGACTTATGGACTGACACAATGGAACATTTGTGCTGCCTGATTACAAATGAGGTGCTTCCTGCCCACTGAGGCCGCTGTCGGGCAGACGGGACTGGCGCACTGAGGCCGCTGTCGGGCAGACGGGACGGGCGCACTGAGGCCGCTGTCGGGCAGACGGGACTGGCGCACTGAGGCCGCTGTCGGGCAGACGGGACTGGCGCACTGAGGCCGCTGTCGGGCAGACGGGACTGGCGCACTGAGGCCGCTGGCGGGCAGACGGGACTGGCGCACTGAGGCCGCTGTCGGGCAGACGGGACGGGCGCACTGAGGCCGCTGTCGGGCAGACGGGACTGGCGCACTGAGGCCGCTGTCGGGCAGACGGGACTGGCGCACTGAGGCCGCTGTCGGGCAGACGGGACTGGCGCACTGAGGCCGCTGTCGGGCAGACGGGACTGGCGCACTGAGGCCGCTGTCGGGCAGACGGGACTGGCGCACTGAGGCCGCTGGCGGGCAGAGGGGACGGGCGCACTGAGGCCGCTGTCGGGCAGACGGGACTGGCGCACTGAGGCCGCTGTCGGGCAGACGGGACTGGCGCACTGAGGCCGCTGTCGGGCAGACGGGACGGGCGCACTGAGGCCGCTGTCGGGCAGACGGGACGGGCGCACTGAGGCCGCTGGTGGGCAGACGGGACTGGCGCACTGAGGCCGCTGTCGGGCAGAAGGGACTGGCGCACTGAGGCCGCTGTCGGGCAGACGGGACTGGCGCACTGAGGCCGCTGTCGGGCAGACGGGACGGGCGCACTGAGGCCGCTGTCGGGCAGACGGGACGGGCGCACTGAGGCCGCTGGTGGGCAGACGGGACGGGCGCACTAAGCTCTCAGCCGCTGGGCACTTCTACACAAGTTGCATAGATCTTCTAAAAATGTATCAAACTACAAGCAGTGATCCCCAAAGATACTGTACTAGAAGTGGCAGTATTCACCCCCACTGCATTTGTGTCGGGTCCCCAAGGAGCCCCTGGGGGGGGTCACAAACAGGGGTGTACATAGAAATTCTGCCCCATCCCCCCCCCCCGACAAAATGTCACCTTGGGCCCCCCTGTTCAATTTTATGCATAATGCCCCTGACCGCAAACTCTCCCGATGCTAAACATTAAACAAACACGTCCCTTACTTAGGAGATCCTGAGGCAGCACGTTCTGCTAGCTATTTATTTAGTTTTTTTTGGTTAGTTTTTGAAACATTCGGGGGGGGGGCCAAACTGGGTTTTTGCGTGGGGCTCCCAAAAGAACAAATCCACCACTGTGTAGCATATTAGGGTTCAACCCATTCTGTCGTGCGTCCAGGGGCTCTGTGACGGGCTTCTTCCCACTGCACCCAGTTCACACACACATACGCCATTAGTGCTAATGTGACAAACGCCACACGGTCCCATGGGTCTGACCCAAAAACCTGTAACCTCGGAGCAGAGAGTGCCCCCCTCCCCACCGGGGGGTTTTGTCTCCATGGCCACCGAGGCAAGTCTGTAGATGCACTGTACTCAGCACTGTACTCTGCACTGCGCACTTTCCCCACGTGCCGCGAGAAGCTTTTTCAACTTACCAGTGAGTCCACTACGAAGCTGCAGGCCACAAGGTCCACAGAGTCCACGAGGTTGCTGATGGGCTTGCAGGAGGCCACGTCCATGGCCAGCTGGGAAACGGGCACAGCGCACAAGTTTGTACCTCTGAGTCAAGGAGAAAAGCTCCTGGCAAACTGTGTAGACAATCGGAAAATGAAACACTTACCGATGTCTTGACCCAGTTGATGTACTGCTCAAAGTAGCCAATTAAGCGGTCCCTGTAATTCCCAGTTTCCTGAAGCAGGAGAACAATGATGGTGATGATTCTGAAACATTCCTGTTTTTTTATTGCAGAATAAAAACTGACGTAACTTTAGCTACCTGGGTGATGATGTGCGTTGCATTGTGGGTGATGTTTTGTGCACTGTCAATGGCCTTCAGTGTATCTGCGATTCTGCTCTGCAAAGCAAGAAAAAATGTTTAAAACATCTTAATAATTTTCTGTATTATCCTTTTGTCTGTCTGTCCATCTGTCAATTACTCTTACAGTGCACAACTATACCACCCTAATACTAAAAAACCAAAACTATCTTTGCAAACCACGACAGCAACGACGAACACTTAACGAACATAAAAAATCAGATATATACTTCTGAAGGTCTATCTGGACTATGTAGTGTCAGTCTGGCCAGTGAGGCTAAAGATATCAGGTAGAACTTACTGGAAGGTTGGACGTGAGACTCTGCAGCCGTTGGACACTCTGGCTCAAAGTGGTCTTTTGGGGGGGGGGGGGCGGTGACGAACGTTAACAAAAGAAACTCAAGTTATTATGGTCTACACATGCAAGGCACCCAAAGCATTTTGTTTTATAATAGTCCAGTTACAGTTGGACACGTGCTAATACTTTAACAGCGTGTATCAAAGGTCCAAGATCACAATGGGCTTCCCCAAATCCCTCAGATAAAGATTGCTTTGGGATATGATGTCACACACATGCGAAAGCAATACCAGGTAGCATTTTTTCCAAAGCTACTCATTAAAAGTCACTGATACAGATGAGCCTGAACTGTTATCAGAAAGCAGCATCCCTCACCTCACTCACAGAGTTAAAGAAATATTTTAAAAATGCTTACCCTCGCCTCAACGTATTTCTTTGCAAGCATTAGAAAGGATGTGAGAAATGTTAGGGAAGGTGAATATGGAAGAGAAACTAGTGTTAGCATTTTTAGCATTTTTGCATTACAGAAGCACAGAAATTTAATATGGAAACCCGTATCCACGGAAATCATCACTGTAAGTGACAGAGAAGCACGAGTTAGTGAGCAGTGGACCACAGATGACCGGCAGATTCCACAGATCTGTGCTCTTCCCACGACGTCCAGCTTAACGACTAACTGGTATGACCTGGATTCACACGTAGCCCACAGAAATTCCCGCATTGTCAGCAGCGATTCCTTACCGTGCTGTGCTGCATGGGGATTACTTGCTTGTTGTGGATATCCCGGATGTAGGACACTTGAGTTCTCAGGTCGCCCAGCAGTTCCTGTGGCTGCTGAGGGAAAGACGTTTCTTATGTCAAAACCTGAAGCTGCACTTTTACACATTTCAAGAGTTCAATCAGGAACCAGGACCAAAAGTGAAACAAAGTATTAAACTGGTGATATATTTGTAATCAATCTTATAGCTTCATCAGGATCTTGGGGGTGCTAGGGTCTATCTTAGGCAGTACAAGGCAGGGGTACACCCACTGCTGGGCTCATACACCAACATTCTCACTGCAAGTTCCACACACACAGAGCACAGGCGGGATTCGAACCCCCAACCCTGGAGGTACGAGCAAATAGCGCCACCTACTGGGCCACCATGCCGCCCTCAGAAACACACATGTAACACTTATTTTTTCAGTCTTCTTGTTTGTTGGACTTACCAGCTTGTTCAGCTGATTCTCCAGGTTGTCAGCGAACACCAGCAGATCAACAACTGTGATGCTCTTGTTAACCTGAGGAAAAACAGCGAAGGTGATTCTAGCATCACAGAGCACTGCAAAAACACCAAAGGTGATTCTAGCATCCCGGAGCACTGCAAAAACACCGAAGATGATTGTAGCATCTCGGAGCACTGCAAAAACACCAAAGGTGATTGTAGCATCTCGGAGCACTGCAAAAACACCAAAGGTGATTGTAGCATCTCGGAGCACTGCAAAAACACTGAAGGTGATTCCAGCATCTCAGAGAACTGCAAAAACACCAAAGGTGATTGTAGCATCTCGGAGCACTGCAAAAACACCAAAGGTGATTGTAGCATCTCGGAGCACTGCAAAAACACCAAAGGTGATTGTAGCATCTCGGAGCACTGCAAAAACACTGAAGGTGATTCCAGCATCTCAGAGAACTGCAAAAACACCAAAGGTGATTCTAGCATCTCAGAGCACTCCAAAAACACTGAAGGTGATTCCAGCGTCTCAGAGAACTGCAAAAACACCATGCTCCATATATAAGCACAGGAATTCAGTGTGATTTTGCGATTACGCATTAGATGTTTACATTTACGCAAATGTGGTACATTTAGGATACACTCTGAACACTGGCGTGTATGTGGTGCAGAGACATGAGACTTTACAAGCTGTACCAGTAATCCATTTCCACTGGGCTGAAGAGCACATATGCAGACCATCCCCACAGCCACTGGAAACTTTCATTCAGACTCACCTCAGCAAGGTATTCTGGGTAATTTATCTTGTCAACTCCCGTCTTGTTAAAACTCAATAGGTTCTCTTTCCCGCTGGGCTCCAGCAGTATAATGCTGTTCAGATCCACACTGACGCTGTCAAACTGTTTTGCGATGTCCTGCGAATGCTGGAAAACAAATGATCAGATTCATTTAACATTCTGAATAAAGTGTGTGTGGCCGTAACGTCAGTGACTGTCACTTGTCTGTCACACAGAGATGATTAAAGTAATTAAAGCGTTAACAATGGAGAATGTTTCCTTAATAAAAAATCTGGAGAAAAAAAAACACAAATGTTAAATTATTTAAAGAGATACCGGCTGTTTTAAGATCGTGCTGTAAGGGACTTTTGTGTTTACAGTGTTCTCAGGTGCTCCTTCAGGGACTTGGCCGCACGGAAATCCTCAGTCCTGGAAACAACGCGGCAACTGTGCCAGACCTCCCTGATTTTCCGGAGTCATGTGACTGCGTTAGGGGATTGCCCCACAAGCTGAACTAGCCAGTGTAGAACGTGGCGCATATTAACCTCCTCTATGCTGCAGAAGACACTAGGACCAAGTACTTTTGAGAAATTTAGCTGAAAAGCTCATTTTGGCTCTAACGGTGCCCTTGTCCTTTCTGAAGAGTGAATCCCCCTGTGATCATGGAAGTACCTGTGTGAACATACTGCTCCCAAGGACCTTCTATACCAGGATGCTATGATCCGTACACCTCAGGGGTGGGCAGTCTTACCCACAAAGGGCCGGTGTGTCTGCGGGTTTCTGGGTAACCTTTAGGTCAGCTGTTCAAACCCAGGTGTGAGGACTCTTCAGCCAATCAGTCCTCTGATTAGTAAACTAATTAGGGAGTTTCAGGGAAAACCCGCACACAGAGCGGCCCTTTGTGGATAAGATTGGCCACCCCCAGTACACCTTACGGTACTGAAACGTGCCCAGACAGAGGACCATTGTGAGCAGGTACAGTCAGCAGTGGTGCTTTACCAGCACTCACACTATTTGTAGTGATGGTTTGTTTCCAACAGAGGAGGGGGGGGGGGGCAAACCTTGAGGGTCCCCTGCTGGCAACAACCAATTACTACACTGGAGGTGCTACAAACAACAAGAATGCCTCTGGTTCCAGCCACACTTTGAGGGCTGGAGATACTACTCCAGCATCCACGCGACAGACCTGTGTGTGCGAGTGCACATTTCATGCCACGCCCATCAACAATTCAACTGGGGCGATTCTCCACAAAAACCCACAAATACCGTCCCATGAAGGTGGCCTCTCTCTCCGCGAGCTCCGTCTCTGTCGACCAAGCGGCGTTAACGTGACCCCGCATAGCGAATCACGGGAGCCCAGGACCCAGTAGCGAATCACGAGAGCCCAGGACCCAGTAGCGAATCACCGGAGCCCAGGACCCAGCACTCACCGCGCTGATGTCGAGGTAGGCCGTGAGGTTGAAGACATTGTCCAACTGCAGCGCTGAATAGATTCCCCTGTTTTCCTTGCATTTGCTGAGGTAACGACACGGTAGCGTCCGGTTAAAATCATTTACTAGTAAGAATAAAGATACTGAAAAGCATTAACATGCACATCTGTAAAGGCAGGAGAAGTGAATGAAGAGACGTGATTGCTGCTGTTGGGGTCACTGACTGCCCCCTGGTGACTCACAGCGGAACTACATCTACATGAACTGCTGGAATAGCAGCTAGAGCAAAAACTGAGTACTGAGTGGTGAATACTGAAGACTGACCCTTACACATATCTTCACCTCCTCAGTCCAACCCCCCCGCCCCTGTTTTATAGATAGATAGATAAATGCCTGTGGTCATTTATAACAATTTATAAAAACATAGTATGGTTTTATACACTATTTTGTTAATACCAAGTAAAATGTTGCTGTTTTACAAAGCTGCTTGATCCCTGACAGAAGACAGTCCTTCACCCGCCAACTTAACCCGTCACCCTCCATGATTATTTACCTGTATAGGCTCCCTGCAGTCAGGTTGACCTCTGGGTTGTGAATCAGCAGGGCAGGGATGAAGTTCCTTGCATTGTGGTTCAATAGATATGGGGTGTCTATAACCTTCCAGAGAAAAATGCCCGTCAGCAGCAACGCCAGCATGGAGGCTAAGGCACTAACAGGGTACGCTTCTGCCCCCTGGTGTCACTTAAGGTTATTTTTTCATTCCTGTCCTTCATTAATTATCACATATAAGACATTTATCATATGCAATTCTGTCAAGTCTGTCATATTGTATCATATCTGTCTTCCCTCTGAATTCCTCCTGAAAATCAAGTGCTAAACATAACTCATCATCATCACCGACCGATCTGGGGTAGGAGGCTATTCCTGCTTTCATCCAGTCAGATAAGATCAGCTATTATCTAACATCTGTTTAACACCGTCAGCAGTCTTAACACTTAATGTTATAAAACATAAAAATATCTGAACTGAATCTAAATTTCCAGCTGCTAAATAACTTCGTAACCACAGTTTTCTCGATCGCCTGTCATTAGGGGTTAGTAAATTCCAACACGTGAAGCCAACATCATAGTTTGTCGAATGTCAGAGATCGCAACAGACCCCCGCCTCACCTTAAACAGCTGCTGGGACTCCAACGGCTCGCAAAACAGCTTCTCCACGTTGCCTCCGACGACGAAGGTGAGCGTCACGAATGCCATCAGCACCCAGGAGAAGATGAAAGTGAAGCCAGCCCCCCTGCCATCAGGAGGAACACAGGAAACACTTGGAGACCCTGTGTCCATTCTCACAGGGAACCGGCCTGCCCCCGTGTCGCCAATACAGACTTTTTGTTTAGCTAGATAACATATCGGATTTAAGGTCCCCCAGTTTAAATGAACTTTATCATTCACTTAAATTTAGCCCAGACTAAATTAAATCCAGCAAGTTATCTTGCTAACTCAAAAATCCAGCTTCATCATACAGGTCCCTTATAACTGATGGGGGCACAACATTAGAAATTACCCAGGTCACTGTCTCAAATGACCAAGCACCCAAAAAAATGGAATGCCACCATTAAACCAATTAAATAGCATTAGCATTGACTATCCATTATTATCGACTAACGTCTGGTGGACCCTTAAGGAGAACGGTGTTTAGCATCACTCAAACAATGCATTTTGTGGTGCCCCCTGTTGGCTACAAACAGCCACTGCACTAAATATTAAATAAAAGCATTCCTTATTCAGGAGATGCTGAAGCAGCATGTTATGCTAACCAGCTAGATAGCTATGATCTTCTACTTACTAGTCAGCGTTAACATTACACGCACCCACAAAGCGATCGTATCTCAGCAACGCCATGAAAGCAAAGTAAATCACACTAGTTTATTTGAACTATGTTGCACATCGTCTTTTTGTGCCTCTGGTTTTTCTTCCATTCATTCCTTTCAGCATAACTTTTTGTTACTTGTGTATTCATTATACTGTTACTTCACTATTTTCATTATGGCGGAGCTGACCGCCGTTCCTTTCACTGCCTGACTGTAAACCTTGCGTGTGGCAAATAACAGCCATGAATCCTCGAAAAACAAACTGTGAAACATCCGAGGACACAGTTGTGCGTGGCCAACCAGGAGGGCTCCCTGGGTTTCTGTGTGTGTGTGTCCTATGTGTGGCCAACCAGAAGGGCACCCTGGGTTTCTGCGTATGTGTGTGTGTGTGTGTGTGCGCGGGTCGCAGGGAGGCGCTGCTCACGCCATAAGCAGGTTCCCGCCGGTGTTGGACACGCAGCCGCGGGTGGTGGGCGAGGCGTGCCTGTCGTAGCCACAGCCCCCACACAGCAAACCCAGGAAGGTGAAGGTCAGGATGAGAAGCACCAGGCAGCAGAGTGTAACGCAGCACGTCCACCTGTAGGGGGGGCACACGTTACGCTTATTAACCGCACAATACAGCGGCTTTCATAACAGACAACTTAAAATATATGTGGCTGTAAAGTAGGCATGTACAGAAAGCGGGCATGGTGTGTTTTAACTGCAAGTTACTGAAAATTAGTAATTGGTTACAGTTACTAATTACTTCATTCAAAGTGATTCAATTACTTTACCAATTACTGCATGTAAAAGTAAGGCAAGTAACCTGTATTACTTCGATTCTCTTATTAATGGATACATACCCAGACAGCACACATACGTGTGTGGGTATAAGATCGGAACGTCGTTAAATCATGTTTCTTTTTAGAAACAGTGAGTCTCCATGCGGGTTAAACAGAATAAAACTACCCTTTAGCCTGTATATGTATATGGTGTAACCATATTGTGGGTTATGTAGCCGAATGGGGAAAAATAACGGTAGGCTAAAGGTCGCATATCGATAACATCGTGTTGATATTGAAATACTGTACATCGTGTATACATTGGGGATGTCGATTCAGTGCTCCGTAGGGATGTCTCCCCTTGTGAATAGTGTTTTTTCACAAGGTCTGCCAGCCAGCGAGCAAAGGACCCCATAGAGATGCTTTGCCCTGGATTTTAAAACATCGCGGAGACATCGTGCTTATGTATGTCTGCGTTCTCGGTAGTTATATTATTTTAGTGTTGGTGCTGTGACAGCGCGGGACAATACAACTGTCAAATTTAGTCTCTCACTGTGCCTAATATCACCCATTCATTGCACCACCGTAAGCTCAGAGATCGTTAGATCATGAACAGAAAATTAGGGGAACAGGCTGCATCTGTCCTTTAATATTTTCACGAGTAAAGAGCCCATTTATATTTCAGTACTTCTAATTGCATTATTTCATTTGAAAAGGTAATTATATAGTTACATTACTCGTTACTGGCCAAAGTAGTGGAATTACATATTATATATTATTATGGTGACTATCAACACTAGTGGCGACGTGGGTTAGGACGTGTGAGCAAGAGCCCTGAACCCCCAATCGCTGTCTGTCAGTGGTTTCTCAGTTGTTCCTGGCTTTGGATAAAAGTGACTGCTAAAGAAATTCAATGGGAAGGGCTATAGTGTTTGAATGTGCTCCACTTTCGCGTGTGTCGAGGATAAAGGGCTGTCTGATAAGGTGAATCTGAAGCAGGAAAAAGAGCCCAGAATGACTTAAAGTATGTAACAGGAAGCAGAACGGCCGAGATCACAGTGTAGAGCGAGATTAGCACCAGGCTGACCTATAGAAGTCCGCTCGGTCGATCTGCGGGTAGACGTCCTCGATCCGGGAGTGGACTTGATTGACAAGATTGCTGACGTCCCTCAGATTGGCCTGAAGGGGGAGCTTCTTCGAGAAGCTGGTGATGTCAGTGCCGATGCCGTCCAGGAGGTTCCGTACACCTGCAGAGGGAAACGTGGGAAGCGGGCCGGCGAGATGTGAAAGACCACGTCCCTCTGTGATCCAGTGATTTACTGTAAAACACCGAAGGCTAATGCTATCAGCTACAAACTGACCAATTACACTTTAATTAGCAGCTAACTGTTTTACTCAAGACACAACAATTTACAATTTGCAAGACACATCAGGGCAATTTATTTTTTATTATTTTTTAAGGGGAGTTTATTAGGCACATTAATTACACAGGAATGAGAGAGAGAGCATCACTGGCAGACACGCAGGAATGAGAAAGAGCATCACTGGCAGACACAGGGGAATGAGAGAGAGCATCACTGGCAGACACACGGGAATGAGAGAGAGCATCACTGGCAGACACGCGGGAATGAGAGAGAGAGCATCACTGGCAGACACGCAGGAATGAGAGAGAGAGCATCACTGGCAGACACGCAGGAATGAGAGAGAGAGCATCACTGGCAGACACGCAGGAATGAGAGAGAGAGCGTCACTGGCAGACACGCGGGAATGAGAGAGAGAGCATCACTGGCAGACACACGGGAATGAGAGAGAGCATCACTGGCAGAACCACGGGAATGAGAGAGAGCATCACTGGCAGACACACAGGAATGAGAGAGAGCATCACTGGCAGACAGGGACCTTGCAAGAGATTTTGGGCCACATGAAGGTGCATCACATTGGACCCCCCAGTCCAGACCAATCCAATGTCACTCTGCCCCCCCACCCCACGGTGCATTACTGACAGCTAAGCGAATTAGCATATTCATTTTGGGTAACACACTTGCATACGATTTAGCCAAAGTAGCAGGATTTTATACACGTTATAGATCTATAATGTTTGAAAATGTTCATATTATATTTTATTATATTTCATACTAAGAAATTTGAGAAGGATCATTTTGGCCCTATGTAGTGGTTTAATTATTAATGCATAATTTATGAAGCGAAAATATGAATTTTTATGAAAATCGATGCAATCAAGCAGAGTCTACCCACTGCCCTGAACAGCAGTAAAAACACCATGTGGAGACGGAGTTTGTGTGGGAGCGTTTAAAACATTACCTGTCACCTGTCACCTGTTACCAGCATCTCCTTACCTTTTATTGTACTGTTCGTCTGGTTTTTTACCAAGTCAGGTATGTTATTGAACGATGCATTGCCCTACAAGGAAAAGGCATCTAAGTAATTAAAAACGTAGGAAGAAACGATGATGAGAGAACTAAACAACAGCAGACGATTGAAACAATAAAATGGAGAGTTTAGCCAGTTAGGATGCGATCTGTAATCTTGACGATGAGAAAATGCAATTGGAGATCATATGGGGACTAAGTGATCTTAAAGCTGAAGAAGAACTCACCTTTTGAACTATACTGCTGAGATTGGGCTTCAAGACTTCGGTCACATTAGTTAGCTGCTGATTTACGCTGGGCAACTGGAACACCAAGAAAATGAAATTATGCCCAATGCAGAGAGAAAAGGTCATCGCAAAGAGGAGCAGGGTGGAGGAAGGTGGAGGAGGGTGGAGTAAGGTAGAGGAGCAGGATAGGATGAAGGTGGAGGAGGGTGGGTCCGGATGGAGGGAGATGAAGCAGGATAAGGGGTGTAGAGGAAGGTGGAGGAGGATGGAGGAAGGTGGAGGAGGATGAAGGAAGGTGGAGGAGGGTGGAGCCGGATGGAGGGAGATGAAGCAGGATAAGGGGTGTAGAGGAAGGTGGAGGAGGATAGAGGAGGATGAAGGAAGGTGGAGGAGGGTGGAGTAAGGTAGAGGAGCAGGATAGGATGAAGGTGGAGGAGGGTGGGTCCGGATGGAGGGAGATGAAGCAGGATAAGGGGTGTAGAGGAATGTGGAGGAGGATGGAGGAAGGTGGAGGAGGATGAAGGAAGGTGGAGGAGGGTGGAGCAGGATGGAGGGAGATGAAGCAGGATAAGGGGTGTAGAGGAATGTGGAGCAGGGTGGAGGAAGGTGGAGGAGGATGGAGGAAGGTGCAGGGTCCGAGGGCGTCTACCCTTGAGAAGTTAGCGTGGATGCAGAGCTGGCTGAGTGAGTCTCTGATGGACATGCAGACATTCTTCACTGACTCCAGTTTGCAGACCGAGTCGTTCAGGACGCTCTTTATGCTGGTGTTCACCAGGCTCAGGTTGGCCTGCAGACTGCTGGAGCTCTTCTGCAGGACCTCCAGGGTGAGGTTCATGTTCAGCAGAGCGCGCTGGGTCTCCCGCATGTCTGTGCAAAGTCAGTGACATGAGTGTCTGTGCTCACCTCCCCATTCGCCACACTAACCCCAGGTGGGGGGCAAGACAGCCCAGGCGAAGAACATCTCAAACTGATAAAACCTAAAAATAAGCTAAAACTGCTGCGTAAATTCACAGTTAATACTCGAGTGCTCCAGTAAAGCATCCAGACACCATATTTGAATTACATAATAAATTACTATTTTAATTGAGCTCACTAATTAGGAGCTCGGCTGGACCGAAAACAGGCTCTTGTGTCTGCTGGGAAGAGCATGATTGAGAAACACTCCCAATAGCTGCACGTTCTTGGTGTTTTAAACCAGCTCAGAATGAGAGCAGAGCGGTATGATCACAGTACAGTGCGGTATGATCTCAGTACAGTGCGGTAAGATCACAGTACAGTGCGGTATGATCACAGTACATGAAATTTGTGTCTGAAATCCCACCATACTTAAGCAGCAGGGGGTAAACAGACAGAAAGCCAGCCTGTTTTATTTTATTGAAACACAAATATCTTTGGTGTTAACAATCTGCTCCGGCTATTGAGTCATTTACTGAATGGTGTGCGATTTTCCTCTCCTTTGCAAGCCTTTATTTTCCTACTTCAATAAGCTCAACAGGGGTTAAATGTAAGAAATGTTCTTTTCAGAATGTCCACGCTTATTTCCTTCGGAATAAATAAACGGTTTGTTTTGTGCGGCCAGTGGAAATAACAGCAGTAGATTTGAATCTAGAAATGAGAAACATGTAGAACATTCTGCTTATTGATAGTAGCAGTAGGAAGAGAGAGAGGGAGAGAAAGAGAGAGAGGAAGTAGCAATACAGATCTCCATACCTGACGCCATACTTGACACTCGATCAAGAGCGGGAAGACACTCGCTTGCCAGGTTATCATAGATTTCCCTGCCAAGCAAAGGGGCCACATCTGGCACAGGGGGAAAATCAGTCAGCCACAGACTTACTTAATCTCGGCTCACGGTCTAAGCCTGAGTTTCCCAACCTGGCCCTTGGGGAACCTCAGACAGTCAGAAATGCGGAGTATCTGGGGTCCCTGAAGACCAGGTCGGGAAACACCGGTCTAAGCGACAAGACGGACAGAAACTGGAGTGGGTTCGAGGGGCCTAACGGTTAGGCCGGACGGACAGCGCTTACTGTCCAGGTCTGAGATGACCTTCTCTTTGGTTGTGTTATACTGTCCAATGAGGTAATCGATTTGCTGAAAGAGAATCAACTTTGTGAGTCACAGTGATCTGCTTTCTTCATGCAGGAAACATGGTGACATCATGACAGCAGCATGGTACAGTACAGAACTGTAGCTGAGAGTCCAGAAATGCTCACAAAACAGCCCATAAAAAATACATACCACTGGGGTTTGGTTAACAAGTGTCTGCAGGTCCTTCATGTTGCTGTTGACCAATCTCCTCACACCCTTTAGCTGGTCGCTGAGGTTCTGATTGGCTGCGTACGCAATCACGACACCCGCCCTGCCGAATCAATGAATAAAGAACAGGATAGTCATTTTAATCAGCACACAGCTAGCTTAGAAACATTCATTGGTGTCCATAGATAGGACAAAGATGTACGCAGACAGAGACATGTCACATGAGCACACATCACACGGAGATAAGGCAAAAATCATTAAAATACCAAATGTACTGCAGTAACAGCACTGAAACCTGTAGGTGGCAGTGGCTGCAAGCAAACACATTAGCATAGATACCTGCTATCCGCTATGCTGAATGGCCACAGAGCATAACAGAAAAGTGCATCTCAAAACAGATCACAACTAGATAACTAGATAACTGTTTGATAGCCCAACGACTCACCAAATGACAGTATTTGGGAATTATATACAGTTGTGAGAAAAAGCATATTGAATCTCTGGAATTATCTGGATTTCTACATGACTCGTTTGTAAAATGTGATTTTACCATAATAATAATAATAATAATAACATTTTATATGGCCAACATCCCAGTCACCTACACCCACGTGCCCTATGCAGGGTTGCGGGGGGTCCAGAGCCTATCTCAGAAACAACGGGCACAAGGCTGGGAAGAATCCAGGATGGGGCACCAACACACCACACACTTATCACACACATGGACAATTCTGATACACCATAGCATGTTTTTCTGGCTGGGGGGTGGGGATGAAACATGAGGAGAGCCAAGGTGGAGACTCGAACCCTGGTCCTTGAGATACAAGACAACAGGATTAACCACTAAACCATAAGATAAAGGTCATCTATGGAAAGAGTATGTGATTCTATAGGATAATGATCTTTTGTCAAAGTATGGTCATCAGATTCAAGTGTTCTGATCAATTCAGGTCTAAGGTTTACTTGACTCAACAAATAGGGAACTTCTTAGTTAGAGGGATTGATGTTAATAAAACACCTTTGACAGATTTGTGTTGAATGTTGCTTTGGCTCTAGATCAAATCATGGAATGTAGTCTTTAATTTACTCATTGATTTACTCTTACTAAAAGCCGTGTTCTTAAATACGTCCTCTATCCAAGACAGATAGATCAATAGACAAATTATGGTGTTTCTACTACCCTGTTGTCATTTCTACTGTCCTGTTTCCTGGTACCTCGATACTCTTCAAGAGTGTCCACCTCCAGGCTCAGAAGAAGTATTATGGGATGGACTCTCAGACACACAGTGTGCAGACGGTGGGAAGCCCCTCCTGATGAAACTTGGTTTTTATAAAACGATGATGCAAATCAATTAAATTCATGAGCTTCTTTTCTGGCAGCTCACAGATGCAGACTGTTCGGAAGACGTCCCATGAGCGGCCAAACATTTTAGACTAACGGGTAATTATAACCTCGACTTTCAGCTGTTGGGCGTGAAACTGCGGGGAAGCGTGAGTGAGTCATCTTCTGTCGTGACACAGTGCAGAGGAACATACCAGGGATGGAGGGGCTTGTCCAGGTTCAGACTGGACCAGCTATCCTCACATTGAGCAGGTGGAACATTGGATACCAGCACACTGAAACCTTAAGATGGAACCGCTATGGATGCCAACACGCTGAAACCTTAAGGTGGAACCACTATGGATGCCAACACGCTGAAACCTTAAGGAGGAACTCTTATGGATACCAGCACACTGAAACCTTAAGGTGGAACCCCTATGGATGCCAACACACTGAAACCTTAAGGAGGAACTCTTATGGATACCAGCACACTGAAACCTTAAGGTGGAACCCCTATGGATGCCAACACGCTGAAACCTTAAGGAGGAACCCTTATGGATACCAGCACACTGAAACCTTAAGGTGGAACCGCTATGGATGCCAACAAGCTGAAACCTTAAGGTGGAACCCCTATGGATGCCAACACACTGAAACCTTAAGGAGGAACTCTTATGGATACCAGCACACTGAAACCTTAAGGAGGAACCCATATGGATGCCAACACACTGAAACCTTAAGGAGGAACCCTTATGGATACCAGCACACTGAAACCTTAAGGAGGAACCCCTATGGATGCCAACACACTGAAACCTTAAGGAGGAACCCTTATGGATACCAGCACACTGAAACCTTAAGGTGGAACCGCTATGGATGCCAACAAGCTGAAACCTTAAGGAGGAACTCTTATGGATACCAGCACACTGAAACCTTAAGGTGGAACCGCTATGGATACCAGCACACTGAAACCTTAAGGTGGAACCCCTATGGATGCCAACACGCTGAAACCTTAAGGAGGAACCCTTATGCATACCAGCACACTGAAACCTTAAGGTGGAACCCCTATGGATGCCAACACGCTGAAACCTTAAGGAGGAACCCTTATGCATACCAACACGCTGAAACCTTAAGGAGGAATCCCTATGGATACCAGCACACTGAAACCTTAAGGTGGAAGTCCTAATGATACCAGTATACCAAAAAAAATTAGGGTGGAACCCCTATAGAAACCAGCATACAAACAGTTTTAGGTAGAGCCCCTATAGACACCAACAGAATGAAACTTTAAGGTGGCACCTTAATTCTGCTGGCTATAGACATAATGCTTTGTTCCTCATAAGAGCAACAGAAACATTATTAGATTTTAGTATCCCTTTAAAGAGCAGGGCTAGGATTGACCCTGCCCAGAATGCCAGTCCCACGCAGGGCATATATACACACACCCACAACACACATTCACAGCCATAATGTATGGGTAAGTATCCTGACTGCAAAAAGCATCCCACACAACACAGTGAGAACATGCAAGCTCAACTCACAGAGCGGAGGCACGATTTAAATCTCAAAGCCTGCCAGTGCAAGAGAACAGCGAGTTACCATAACTCTTCGCCTCATATATAGAAAAGCTGAAATTTTAGACATAACTGCAAGAGATAAAACAGCGAATGTCTCCAAGTTAAAACACTCAAATATCGATCTTCGTTTCCATGTTGGGGAATTACCGGTGTCCTTAATAAGGCAAATATCAGTATCACAATTTAGCGACTAGATCTAGTGACTTTTTGGACAAACCTTAGCCGACAACAGACTAAAAAATGCAAATGAGAAAACTTCTATTGGAAACGCGCCAGTATTAATATACAGTTTGCGTGAGTACAGAGAGTAGGAGAGAAGCAAACATGCAAAAGGCTGACATCAGGCAGAAATTGCCAGAATGCAAATATGACCAGACTTTAGCTACTTTCCAACAAGGTAGGTGGCGACACTGCAAATGAGGGCTGCAACGTTTTAGGGTTTGTTGTACTGTCGTATACAGTTTTCTTTTTAGTTAAACTAGGATAACAGGCGAATGTTATGAATACGTGAGTCTACATTTCTCAAGTTGAGTAATGAATATTTAGTTAAAATTCATCATGTCTTCAGTGTTCAGATAGATTTTGGCTAGCATGGCGAGGCAATAAGAATCATTTGGTCTGTAAGTCTGCATGGATAAAAGTTTATAAATGTATGTGACTAATTAAAGACAAAAACATTTGGAGAAAAAGAAAATCACCCCGACCTAAATTTATTGGCATAACATCTCTAAATTTTTGTACCAAGATACTATGACAACTTCTGATATACTGTAAATCCTACCGGAAATGTCATACCTTGCTCCCTTCTGCATCGCAAGCCTGAAAGGCATGTAACACACCACAGGCGATCTGGGCCAGTGTGAAGCAGCTTTAAAAACTAATTTCAGCGATTGCTTGACGCCTTGTTGGCAGCATAAAACATGCCACTGTGACCTGCAGACGACGGCTAACCATGACGTGACTGTGTGTCCCGCTACTTACAACAGTTTGCCTCACTTCTGTCAGCTGACTGGCGTGAGATTTTCAATTCGAGACAGTTTGCACACACATGCACACGCATTTACATGTATGTAACAGTTTTATTACCTTGTAAATAGTCTGTAGGGTTTGAAAACTACCCTTAATTGCTTATTAATTACATGGCCATTCAATACAGCCTTGAATCCAGCGCTTGGATTTTGGGAAGTGCAGCTGACTGCGATGTAAAATGGTACAGATTTTAACTGCTTAAACCCAATTTGCTCTGCATCTTAACCTAAAAGCCTCCATAAAACGATCGTGTGAATGTAGCTCATGCGATCCCCAGACGACGCCCGAAAGTGTCCGGCGATACGCACATCCCCCGGGGGGGGGGCTTCGGCTTCCGGCACTAATGGGATCCTTACATAAGCAACAAGCGAGACGTGGAGGAAGGAACCGCAGCAACCTGACACTACAACGAATGTCATATAAAACACATCTGAGTGTTTCATTCTGCAGAGACTCTGACTCAGATCCTGCGACCCCTATCTCGAGTGCTGCATCCAGATCTTCAGGCTGTATATTTAAATATATATATATATATATTTAAATATATATATTATATATATATATATACACACACACACACACACACACACACTCACCTAAAGGATTATTACGAACACCATACTAATACCGTGTTTGACCCCCTTTCACCTTCAGAACTGCCTTAATTCTACGTGGCATTGATTCAACAAGGTGCTGAAAGCATTCTTTAGAAATGTTGGCCCATATTGATAGGATAGCATCTTGCAGTTGATGGAGATTTGTGGGATGCACATCCAGGGCACGAAGCTCCCGTTCCACCACATCCCAAAGATGCTCTATTGGGTTGAGATCTGGTGACTGTGGGGGCCATTGTAGTACAGTGAACTCATTGTCATGTTCAAGAAACCAATTTGAAATGATTCGAGCTCTGTGACATGGTGCATTATCCTGCTGGAAGTAGCCATCAGAGGATGGGTACATGGTGGTCATAAAGGGATGGACATGGTCAGAAACAATGCTCAGGTAGGCCATGGCATTTAAACGATGCCCAATTGGCACTAAGGGGCCTAAAGTGTGCCAAGAAAACATCCCCCACACCATTACACCACCACCACCAGCCTGCACAGTGGTAACAAGGCATGATGGATCCATGTTCTCATTCTGTTTACACCAAATTCTGACTCTACCATTTGAATGTCTCAACAGAAATCGAGACTCATCAGACCAGGCAACATTTTTCCAGTCTTCAACTGTCCAATTTTGGTGAGCTTGTGCAAATTGTAGCCTCTTTTCCTATTTGTAGTGGAGATGAGTGGTACCCAGTGGGGTCTTCTGCTGTTGTAGCCCATCCGCCTCAAGGTTGTGCGTGTTGTGGCTTCACAAATGCTTTGCTGCATACCTCGGTTGTAACGAGTGGTTATTTCAGTCAAAGTTGCTCTTCTGTCAGCTTGAATCAGTCGGCCCATTCTCCTCTGACCTCTAGCATCAACAAGGCATTTTCGCCCACAGGACTGCCACATACTGGATGTTTTTCCCTTTGCACACCATTCTTTGTAAACCCTAGAAATAGTTGTGCGTGAAAATCCCAGTAACTGAGCAGACTGTGAAATACTCAGACCGGCCCGTCTGGCACCAACAACCATGCCACGCTCAAAATTGCTTAAATCACCTTTCTTTCCCATTCTGACATTCAGTTTGGAGTTCAGGAGATTGTCTTGACCAGGACCACACCCCTAAATGCATTGAAGCAACTGCCATGTGATTGGTTGATTAGATAATTGCATTAATGAGAAATTGAACAGGTGTTCCTAATAATCCTTTAGGTGAGTGTATATATATATATATATATATATATATATATATATATATATATGTTACTTTTAGCACTTCACTGATTCCTGAAAAGAGTTTAAGCCAGGACTCTTTCTCACTATTAATTGCTACTAAAAGGTACAGAAGGAATGAAAAGTAAACATGTTCACTCCCACTTTGGTACAGATTCACCATGTATCTAAAGTGTAAATTGGGTTTCTGTTGCATACCTGAACTTAAACCCATTGGACAACATGTATTGCCAAGTGTTCCTGTTAAACGCAGATGGAGACATGGGGTCCTGATGAATGACTTCGTTATTAAGCTTAAATCTGTTTTGGTAAATATAAACAACTTGTACTGCCCTCAGTCTGCAAAAAAGTGATATCTAAACTTTATATTTGGATAATATTCAGGTACATTTTGTGGCGTGGTTTCCCGTCAGAGAATCCCATCAACTCTGACCCTTCAGTTCAGCGGGTTTCTTTTGTGTAATTTTCCCGGTAAAGTTAGGGAGGAACCACTTTGGAAAATGGGGAATGCTTTCTTTATCATTTCATTTCATGCCGTTTTTTAAGTGAACATTTTTAGTTTCAGCATATTTAAAATAGGTTTTATCGGGGTGGGCTTAACTGAGGTGTAATTCTTTCTGTTTATTTGTAATTAATTTTGGACTCTCCCTCCCCAAATGCTTTGGGTGTGCTGCCTTTCTCCAGTCTGTCTGGACCGAGACAGAGATATGCACGCTTTGTTGTCAGTAGTTAAGTTATAAAACAAGATTTATGTATGTGATCCTGGCCACTCACAAATGTGTATTTCCTTCCGTTCCTGTGAGGAAAACCGAGTAATCACTATATGTTGCTGTCGCTTACAAGTCCGATCTTTTTAGTGTGTGATTAATGTAGTATTGTGTGATTTTCGTTTATATCCATATACTAAATCCTGCAAAGTAGTTTAAGTAATTTTTTTTCTTACGTGTTAATTTTGTGTTTTCCTCGCTCCTCCTTTGTCGGAAAAGTGAAGTATGTATCTGCCTCTACGATGTAAACCGCGGCCTGAAACGGACTGAAGATTGATTGTTTTATGTCATTAAAGGATTGAAAAGAAACTAAGGGCCGGCACGTCGACTGCTTCTTACGCCTGGAGTATCGGAAGAGAACCGCTACAGAATTCATAATAATCTACTGAGGCAGATAAGTGCATAGGAGTAAGTGTGATATGGGGGGGGGGGGGAGCACAACTTCATAATTCGAATGTAAAGGTCTATTTTAGGGGGGATAAATGAAGAAGCATTAAATACTGGGGGTACTTGCCACCCCAGGGGCTTCAGAGGGACATGGAAATACGGGCCCCAAAATCACCCCCCGTTCAGCAAAACCAACTGCATGATTGACAGTGCCAACCAATCAGGGGGCCCAAGGTGACATTTCCTCCGGGGGCCCAGGATGTCTTGCTACTGCTGTGTAACACCCCCCCGCCCACCCCTTTTCATACGCCCCCGGATGCAGGGAAACGTGGCAGCAAGACAGACATTATCGTTTTTAAAACGCAGATTTTCAGGCGGTTACCTTAAACCCATAAAAGCACGGCTGTGAGGTGGGTTACCAGCCAGTTCTGGACAGAAAGATCCTCAAAACACTGCGCCTGAATGAACTAAATGTGGACCCTGCACTGCATGTTCTGCCCACGCCCTGCATGGTCTCCTAGTAAACATCTACCATGTCTCCCAGAAGGCTTTGGCACTGGAGACGTAAGGACACTGAGAACTAGGCCAGGCTGATAAAAATACAGATTCTGTGGTGCAGATGAAGCAACTGCTCGAATTTTCCAGATGCATTTCCAGGAGAAATGGCCCCCTTGCGTTTTCTTGATGTAAAGCAGTTGTGTTTGTGGACGACTACAGTAAACATCATGTCAGAGCATCATGGAAACAGCATCCCGTCCTTTCCAACGCAGAGGTGCCGCATGTCCCATCCTAGGGCATTTACCACCACTCAAACCATGATCTGCACTGGGCCCCCTGTTGGCCACAATCAGTCACTACACTATTCAGTTCTGCTAACAAGCTAGCTAGCTATGATATTCTGACTTTACTCTCTAGCCATTTATTTAGTTTTTGAAACATCTGAGGGGGGTGAGGGGGTAGTCTGAGGTGAGCATCCTTTTCATGGCAAAGGACTATGAGGGGTTCCAGGGATTGTGTATATAAATACATAAAGTGTGATGTTATGATATTCTTCCTTATATTGAATTTGCATTGTCCCGATGGTGAAACTTTGAGTAAACATTTCATCGCAATGTGTATGTACAAATATGACCTCATGTATTGCATGTGCATGAAAACTAAAGATGAAACTTGAGATATGACATTTCTGGATGACATATAAGGCAGTCATCTAAATCAGTCAGAGGGTGGCACACCTGTACCTGATATCAGTGGCTAAGACATTTATATTTTACTTAGCATAATTAGCAGGTGCTTTTGTACAAAGTGATGTACAAGTGAAGGACCGACAGCAGGGTAACCCAGTGTCCCTGAAGCAATTTGGGTCTTGATAAAGGGTCACGGGGAGACATTGTTACCATGTCAGCTATGGGATTTGAACTCACAACCTAATGGATATGGGCACAGACCCCTAATCCCCTGAACTATACAGACCCCTTCCAGTTAAGGATTGACAACTGAGACGGATATGAGAGGCTCTTGGGTTTGAAGCATCAGGACTCACGTAATGAGGAGTGAGGTGACGAAGAGCGCGCCGGCCAATGCGCTTCTCCTGCAATCGGCATTCTTCCGCTGCCGCTGGTGCATCTCACCGCCACAGTTCTCGCAGCAGCGGCACACGCAGAAGCAGAAGCCCACCAGCGGCATGAGCACCATGAAGAGCAAACCCAGTGCTGCACACACCAGGAAGCCCATCTCGTAGTGGGCGGCCTGCGGACACAGGAACAGGTGCGTAGCATCCCAGACAGTGACTGCTGTTACGGTACGCATATCAGCTAGCGTAGCATCCCGGACGTTAACTGCTGTTACGATACGCATATCAGCTAGCGTAGCATCCCGGACGGTGACTGCTGTTACGGTACGCATATCAGCCACCATAGCATCCCGGACGGTGACTGCTGTTACGGTATGCATATCAGCCACCGTAGCATCCCGGACGGTGACTGCTGTTACGGTACGCATATCAGCCACCATAGCATCCCGGACGGTGACTGCTGTTACAATACGCATATCAGCCAGCGTAGCATCCCGGACGGTGACTGCTGTTACGGTACGCATATCAGCTAGTGTAGCATCCCGGACGGTGACTGCTGTTACGGTACGCATATCAGCCACCATAGCATCCCGGACGGTGACTGCTGTTACAATGCGCATATCAGCCAGCGTAGCATCCCAGATGGTGACTGCTGTTACGGTATGCATATCAGCCACAGTAGCATCCCGGATGGTGACTGCTGTTACGGTACGCAAATCAGCCACCATAGCATCCCGGACGGTGACTGCTGTTACGGTATGCATATCAGCCACCGTAGCATCCCGGACGGTGACTGCTGTTACGGTACGCATATCAGCCACCATAGCATCCCGGACGGTGACTGCTGTTACAGTATGCATATCAGTCACCATAGCATCCCGGACGGTGACTGCTGTTACAATACGCATATCAGCTAGCGTAGCATCCCGGACGGTGACTGCTGTTACGGTACGCATATCAGCTAGTGTAGCATCCCGGACGGTGACTGCTGTTACGGTACGCATATCAGCCACCATAGCATCCCGGACGGTGACTGCTGTTACGGTACGCATATCAGCTAGCGTAGCATCCCGAACGGTGACTGCTGTTACGGTACGCATATCAGATAGCGTAGCATCCCGGACGGTGACTGCTGTTACGGTACGCATATCAGCTAGCGTAGCATCCCGGACGGTGACTGCTGTTACGGTACGCATATCAGCCACCGTAGCATCCCGGACGGTGACTGCTGTTACGGTACGCATATCAGCCACCATAGCATCCCGGACGGTGACTGCTGTTACAATACGCATATCAGCCAGCGTAGCATCCCGGACGGTGACTGCTGTTACGGTACGCATATCAGCTAGTGTAGCATCCCGGACGGTGACTGCTGTTACGGTACGCATATCAGCCACCATAGCATCCCGGACGGTGACTGCTGTTACAATACGCATATCAGCCAGCGTAGCATCCCAGATGGTGACTGCTGTTACGGTATGCATATCAGCCACAGTAGCATCCCGGATGGTGACTGCTGTTACGGTACGCATATCAGCCACCATAGCATCCCGGACGGTGACTGCTGTTACGGTATGCATATCAGCCACCGTAGCATCCCGGACGGTGACTGCTGTTACGGTACGCATATCAGCCACCATAGCATCCCGGACGGTGACTGCTGTTACAGTATGCATATCAGTCACCATAGCATCCCGGACGGTGACTGCTGTTACAATACGCATATCAGCTAGCGTAGCATCCCGGACGGTGACTGCTGTTACGGTACGCATATCAGCTAGTGTAGCATCCCGGACGGTGACTGCTGTTACGGTACGCATATCAGCCACCATAGCATCCCGGACGGTGACTGCTGTTACGGTACGCATATCAGCTAGCGTAGCATCCCGAACGGTGACTGCTGTTACGGTACGCATATCAGATAGCGTAGCATCCCGGACGGTGACTGCTGTTACGGTACGCATATCAGCTAGCGTAGCATCCCGGACGGTGACTGCTGTTACGGTACGCATATCAGCCACAGTAGCATCCCGGACGGTGACTGCTGTTACGGTACGCATATCAGCTAGCGTAGCATCCCGGACGGTGACTGCTGTTACGGTATGCATATCAGCTACTGTAGGATCTAATACAACACAGACATCAGCTATTCTGGGATCTCATATGATATAGACAGTAACTGGTGATACAGTACAGATATTACGATGTAATATGATGTTTACAGTAACTACTGATGCAAGGTCTATAACACACCCCTTAATTTAAACAGCTGAATTTTACTCGCAATTATTTAAATGTATAATAATATTCCACTTTAACGGATCTGATGTTTCTAGACCTGAAACACTAACTGTAGCATCAGACTTTATTTTGCAAAACAACCCTAAAATGGCAAGACAGAAAAGCTTTTTTCGGAAAAAGGAGGGGAGTAGGCGGGGTCAGCTACACGGGCATGAGGGTCTACGCCAAAGCACCAGTGTCATAAAGTTAAAAGTATGACAGTTTCAGCCTCATTCCTGAGCTATTTCTGAGCAGTTTCCTCAAAGCAATTTAATTCCTAATTTATTTAACCTAATTTCTTCAGTTTGAATTTATGTCACTTTTCCTAGTTTAAGGAAATAAACATGTAAACAAAATTTAAAATGTGATGCATCTATAGTCTCCTGCGCACATTTTGGATTGGAAACACAAGTGTATTACAAGTGTATTAGCAGGGATAAAATTAATAGTGTAACATTTTATTTAATTATTAATTAGTGGAAAATTACAAATTGATAATCAAGTTCTAAGCATGCTTAAAACAAACACTATCTGCAGGGCTGATTGGGGGTGGGGGGGGGGGTGCTGACAGGGGGACAAGCAAGTCAGTTTGGAGGGGGAGCAGTGAGCATTCAGAGTTACCTGGAGCATCAGAACAACGTTCTCTGGCTGAGGAGGGCGGAAGGAGGCACATGCAGCGGCATGCGAGGGGAGAGAGCATTGTTATCAGGTGGGAGAGAGTGAGAGAGAGAGAGAGAGAGAGAGAGCCAGAGAGACAGAGACAATGAGGGACTTGACTTTTAAAAACCCTTTATTGTTACAAAAACGGAAACACCAGTAAAAACAAGACAGACAGAAAGACAACAGGACAGAGAGACAGAGAGAATGTAACTACTGTAACTTCACAATCACAAACTACTGCAAATCGCAAGATGGGTGATTAACACAAAATCAGACAAACGGAATGAGAGAGAGACAGAGAGAGACAGAAAGAGAGAGAGGGAATGAGAGACAGAGAAAGACAGACAGACGCAGACAGACAAAGAGAAAGACAGAAAGAGAGACTGAGAGAGAGACAGAAACAGATAGAGACAGAGAGAGATCACAGCTCAGGCATCAGACAAAATGGCCACAAGCACGGATTTCAGCCAAGATAGAGCCGGTATGCAGGAAGGGCCTTTCTGCCAGACGGCCAAATCAGCATGAATCACTGCAGCCAGGTGTCCTGCCCTCTGTCCTCTCTTTCATATAAATACTGTGCTATGTATCCAGAGGCGGATTAACTTACCAGAGGCCCCAGACTGACATCAGCACTGACACTCAGGTGTGGCCGATGCAGCTGTTGCGTTCGTCCCGGGGGCCCGGGGTTACAGCCCAGAACAGCCTACATATTAACCCTCCCCTGCATCTATTCTATCGCAGTGCTCATTTTACGGGACACTTCAGTCTTCAAAAGGCAACATCGTAATTGTCCTTGAACAGACATAGGAATCATTTTGGCTGAAAAGTGACACATTTAAGGGGCAGGATCTGGCCCGTTGCCGATTGTGGATCACAGTGGACAGCGACGCCGTTACCTTGCTGTACTGGGACTGGAAGTCTCCTTGGATGATCTGGACGATGATTTCTGTGAGGGAGAGGAGAACAAGCACAGTGTGAAGCGGCAGGGGGTTTCGTGTGAGGGCCTGGCTCCTTACAGGAGAGGGAGGCAGGCAAACATGTTCTCATTAATTATCAGGCAGAATTAATTAGTGCTCACAGTCAAAGTTGCTCAAAATCACACAAAACCATGACATGTTACCTGTAAAGTTATTCTTGTTTCAAATGCAAACTGTGACATAAATGAAAGCTCAACATGGATATTTATTACACCCCTATATTTTCAGAATGGGTCATTCCAAAAGACATTTCTGACCGTATGCAACCCTGTATGTTGAGAATGAGAAATTCCAAAGGACATTTCTAACCACGATGGTCAGAATGAGCCTTTCTAGTGAAGGTTTGGGCAGACATGCACACAGCCCTGCACTGTGGCACCTGATTAGACGTGTTGACGAGACATGTGAGACCAGCAGTAACCGGGGATAAAATCCCTCTGTTTTTCGGTCTGAGGTGTTCGTGCTGACATGCTGATGTGAGAGATGCAGGTTCCCCCTGACGACACCCTATACCAGTGCTTCCCTATCCGGTCCTCAAGGGGCCCAAAGACAGTCCACTTTTTCTCTCTCTCCAGGCTCCCAGTAGGGAGCAAAAATGTGGACAGTCTGTGGGTGCCTGAACACTTGGTCGGGAAGCATTCCTCTATGCAGCTCTGTTCTGCCTGATTCGAGGCCTTCCCTGAAAAAGTCGTTCTTCCCATGCAATCTGAGCCCCCGATGCTGTTAGCGGGCCCCTCGCTACGGCGCGGTAGGATCGGGCCCCTAGCTACGGCGCGGTAGGATCGGGCCCCTCGCTACGGCGCGTTAGGATCGGGCCCCTCGCTACGGCGGGGTAGGAACGGGCCCCTAGCTACGGCGCGGTAGGATCGGACCCCTCGCTACGGCGGGGTAGGATCGGGCCCCTCGCTACGGCGCGGTAGGATCGGGCCCCTAGCTACGGCGGGGTAGGATCGGGCCCCTCGCTACGGCGGGGTAGGATCGGGCCCCTAGCTACGGCGCGGTAGGATCGGACCCCTCGTTACGGCGCGGTAGGATCGGGCCCCTCGCTACGACGGGGTAGGATCGGACCCCTCGCTACGGCGCGGTAGGATCGGGCCCCTAGCTACGGCGGGGTAGGATCGGGCCCCTCGCTACGGCGGGGTAGGATCGGGCCCCTAGCTACGGCGCGGTAGGATCGGACCCCTCGTTACGGCGCGGTAGGATCGGGCCCCTCGCTACGACGGGGTAGGATCGGGCCCCTAGCTACGGCGCGGTAGGATCGGGCCCCTAGCTACGACGGGGTAGGATCGGACCCCTCGTTACGGCGCGGTAGGATCGGGCCCCTCGCTACGACGGGGTAGGATCGGGCCCCTCGTTACGGCGCGGTAGGATCGGGCCCCTCGCTACGACGGGGTAGGATCGGACCCCTCGCTACGGCGGGGTAGGATCGGGCCCCTCGCTACGACGGGGTAGGATCGGACCCCTCGCTACGGCGCGGTAGGATCGGACCCCTCGCTACGGCGCGGTAGGATCGGACCCCTCGCTACGGCGCGGTAGGATCGGACCCCTCGCTACGGCGCGGTAGGATCGGACCCCTCGCTACGGCGCGGTAGGATCGGACCCCTCGCTACGGCGGGGTAGGATCGGACCCCTCGCTACGGCGGGGTAGGATCGGACCCCTCGCTACGGCGGGGTAGGATCGGACCCCTCGTTACGGCGGGGTAGGATCGGGCCCCTCGCTACGACGGGGTAGGATCGGACCCCTCGCTACGGCGCGGTAGGATCGGATCCCTCGCTACGGCGCGGTAGGATCGGACCCCTCGCTACGGCGCGGTAGGATCGGACCCCTCGCTACGGCGCGGTAGGATCGGACCCCTCGCTACGGCGCGGTAGGATCGGACCCCTCGCTACGGCGCGGTAGGATCGGACCCCTCGCTACGGCGCGGTAGGATCGGACCCCTCGCTACGGCGCGGTAGGATCGGACCCCTCGCTACGACGGGGTAGGATCGGGCCCCTCGCTACGACGGGGTAGGATCGGGCCCCTCGCTACGACGGGGTAGGATCGGGCCCCTCGCTACGACGGGGTAGGATCGGGCCCCTCGCTACGACGGGGTAGGATCGGGCCCCTCGCTACGACGGGGTAGGATCGGGCCCCTCGCTACGACGGGGTAGGATCGGACCCCTCGCTACGGCGGGGTAGGATCGGGCCCCTCGTTACGGCGCGGTAGGATCGGGCCCCTCGTTACGGCGCGGTAGGATCGGACCCCTCGCTAGGCTCAGATACCAGCTACCTTGTCTGATGCTGGTACCTGTGTAGATGTGAAGCTAATACTCAGTCAAGAGGAAAGACAGACGTCGTCTTGGCTATTCTGCTAGACGCTTCCCTGATGACCTGGTTTACATTCCTGCTCCTCTCTAGCCCTCAAGCTCGCTGAACCAGAGAGCAGAGAGGCTGTCTGCCAGCTGTGAAGTCAGCCTGTCGATAGCAGAAAGCCTGCGGTGGTCTCTCCGTGCCTCTAAGCGTGGATGCCTCCCTCACGAGCTAAATCACCTCTGTTTTACATCCAGACTCATTTAAAGGGGCCATAGAAACGGCAAGCAGTGCAGCTCTGTGCTGATTGGCTCCCACCTTACACAAGGGCCAATGGAGAGCCAGCTGTGATGTCAATGACTGTGGGAAGGAGTCCAGGTGACTCAATTGATGGGATTACGACTGTAGTTTAGCACCTCCAAGAGTCGGTCAATCATCTCCCTCCATCTCTCTCTACACACACACACACACACACACACACACACACAGACCTGCCTATTGTGACAGGCCTGAGTTACACCATTTGACGTGAAGAGGGGGCGGATAGACGGTTGTTATAATGAGGAGCAGACTAGGTTCAAGTTTATGCTTAATTTTTGATGCATTTGGTAATGAGTTGCTTTTTAAAAATCAGGACTGTGTCCCTTCTGTTCTGCAAAGTCGACGTGACAGTCCCTTGTCAGTAATGATCATATTGCTGCTGGTGTGGTAATTTCAGCCGATTTTTGTCTAACGTTGCCGATACTGATAACCAGCTAATCTCTGAACCCCTTGTTGAGTGGGGGGTTGGGGGTGTGGGGGGGCAGGGGGCACAGGTTTGTCGGTGATGAAACTTGCTGTGATTGCCGACGCAGATTCGCAGACTGACGTTACATGTTTTTTTTTTGTTCTGTGGAAAATGAAAGATCGATCTGCGGGGTCCTGATTTAATAATGAATTATAAACGTGTCACGGGCCGGTGATTATAGACCTGTTATATGTGCAGATTGAGCTGACAAAGTCCCTTGTTCTCCACTGAGGAACGTGACCGATCATCTGGTGCCACCATCTCCATTATCACTGCAGTTGTACCTTCACCTTTGATGGTGCTCACTTTGAATATCGATAAGGTTTAAAAAGTGGCCGGTAATATTAGCATGTTAACTGATATATCGTGCATCTCTACATATTGTTCATTCCTTTTTTATAAAGGCAATATGTAATGCAAATTAATGGTAAAGAGTGAAACATATTGCTGCAGAACGGGGCCAGTCCAGGGTGTTCTGGTGCGAGATTCTGCTGATCGCGCCCCGACGTTTTCGTCAGTTCATTTACATTAAAAACATTTCAGTAGTACTGTGTATATGGCTGTATATACTAGCCAGCTTGCCTCTGTTTCACAAGTACTGAAATAAAAATTTAGTGTAAATAACTGTAATGTCAGTTTAAATACTGACTCGTGGTCTGAGTCCTTTGCTCATCATCTTTTGATTTTTTCCACTCGCTCTTTTCCGCCCCTAATCTCAAGAATAGTGAGATTCTCAGTAGAATAAAAACTGGGATTCACATTTTACCCAGAATCCTGCAGCCCTGCCACTCTTCTTACATTTCAGTTGCAGAGATAACCAGGCAAAACAACCATATATGTATCGTTAGCCAAATAATAACAAATCTAAATGGCAGGAGTATGCAGAGCATGCACAGGCATGCAGCGCCAGGAACCGCTGGCAGGACACGCACCCAAACCCAATTAGCGCCAATTAGCGTATAGCCTCATTAAATAAATGACGGTCTTTAAGCTGCTGGGCTGAATTAGAAAACTGAGGCAAACTTGATTGCATCAAGTCCCTTCAGACTCACCCTCAGCACTAATAATGCCTCAACAAAATCACTCACAGAATGTGAACAGATGGACCATGTCGCTTCATCCCACTAGATGTCATTAGAAGGAACTTGTCTTGTTACGTTAGAGTCTTTTGGGGCAGTGTAGCCAAAGCGCATCTATTAAGGGGGCAGATGTGAAGGTTATATTGATGTGAGCCCTAAGCAGTCTGTGTCGTGGCACCAAAACCAACCGAGTGTGGAGAGTTTATACCAGGGTGTGAATGTGAAGCATGAATGTGAAGCGGGCTCAGTCCAAGAGGACAGAGATCCACGGCCGTCCGACAGACTGAGCACCGATTCTGTGGGGCCTTTGCCACTGCCACCATTAACTGACCCGTACTACGAGCTGAAGGTTTTCAACCGCAAAGCATGCAAGCCGTATCCGACCCGTATCTTACTAGCAGGGCCGAAAGTGTGTCTGTACCGAGCTGGTTAGGTCACCACCACCTGATTGGTCAAAATACACGGGGACAAGAAATAACCAGCAGTCTGCCACCACATGCACGGGTCATGTGAAGGGGAAAGGCCATATTCTACGTATTATTCATTATTAGCAGTATCACACATTGCTATGTATTTATGCATTCCAGATAACTCGGAAATTTTCTGCTTAATAAAGTGCTATAGAAAGGCTGAATGGAATGCATTCGTAATGCCAATTTTCACAAGATAATGCTAACTCCACTAGCGTTCGATGCTAACACAACGGCGATTCTCACAGACGTGCTATAGCAGGTATTAGCAC
The DNA here is from genome assembly GCF_048594095.1 of Paramormyrops kingsleyae. Classification (NCBI taxonomy): domain Eukaryota; kingdom Metazoa; phylum Chordata; class Actinopteri; order Osteoglossiformes; family Mormyridae; genus Paramormyrops; species Paramormyrops kingsleyae. The sequence continues at coordinate 28,693,090 of NC_132808.1, read as the reverse complement.
ATAAATCATGCTGCACAGTGTGAACAGTAAATAAGCATCTCTTCAGTTTTACATCACTGTCGCTCCCCAAACCCGGCAAGGCCTTTACGGGGCCGACCCCTCTGCAGTGGAAAACTGAAGTGAGTGGGAACTGCATTGTAACTACTGCCTCTTTGCAGTGCAGCTCGGTGTCACTAACAGCAGAGACACATGCAGACAGACAGACGGCATGAAGGATGGCGCTGTAACTTCAGGGTTTTGTATGGTTCTATTTTTGAGCAAATATTTACACTTTAATTCACTGAGCAGATGCTTTTATGCAAAGCAGCGTTCTTTTCTTCCCCTGAGGAAACCACATCCTGGAACAATTGGGGGGGGGGGGGGGGGGGGGGGATTCAAACCCACAACCTTCTGATCAGAGAGCCACACAGCTCCCCCCTTAAGCTGCAGGGGGGCAGGCACTGGGTATTTGCCATGCAGCTTATGTGAGGCCGGGGTAGCGACGCAGACGGTTGACATTAAATGGTGACGATGGACTGAGACTGAGGTACTCAGAGGTTCTGGCTCAGCCAGACAGGAGCTCTGTACCCCACAGGCCCCAGCCCCACATTTAGCGCTCAGTGGTGGGCTGACTGAACACCAGATGATAGCAGTTTCCCTTGGAAACCTCTGTAACAAGTACGCCCGAGTTTGAAATGTTCCTTTTATTTTGGTGAGGCTGCTCCCCGGTGATTAATTCTCGCTGACGATTTCACAGCTCCTACCACGCATGGCGTGTGGTTCTCTTCAGTTATGTTCCTGAAGGTTTTGTACGCTCATCTCGCCCTGAGCTATTTTGCTTATCATTTGGATGTTTGTATCAATACCCAACTAGTAAACGTGTTTAGAAAGTTCTCTGGAAGTCTTTTTGCTGAGTGATTGTCCTGTAGAGCAGCGGTGGCCAATCTTATCCGCAAAGGGCTGCTGTGTGTGCGGGTTTTCGCTGCAGCTTCCTAATCATATTACTGACTGATTGGCTGAGGAGTCCTCACACCTGGGTTTGAACAGCTGACCTAAAGGTCACCCCAAAAACCAGCATAGACACACTGATTGTGTGAGACAAAAGCATTGGCATTCTTCCTTATTTTGCTGCACCAAGAACAGAAGAACTAGCATCGGATAGATAGATTATGAAGAGATGATAGATGTGCCGTAATGCAATGAAAATAAGTAACATTTAGACATTACGTAATGCATGTGTAAATAATAATGCATTAGACGAGGTATAATGACCTATGAAGCGGACTGATATATCTGATGTTCGAGTGAGGTTATTCTCTGATAACATCACTCATAGAATGCATCTGGCCAATCAGATTTCTTGGTCAGGACTAACTGTTGTGGGCAGAGTGTGGCTCAGTGGGGTAAGGGTGCTGAGCCTGTGAGCAGAAGGGCGTTGGGTCAAATCCCAGACTCAGCAGAATGACAATTGAATCGCTGAGCATGGGCCATAACCAAATTGCTCCAGGGACTGTCTGACCCCGTGTTCTCTCAAAGTGGTATGTTTGACTAAAAGTGCTAAATTAAAAATGTAACATAAATAAGATCTGCATGGAGAAGCTGGTCTGTCTAGATGTTAAGCTGGTCTGTCTAGGTGTTAAGCTGGTCTGTCTAGGTGTTAAGCTGGTCTGTCTAGGTGTTAGGGTTTTTAAGACTGTGGGGATACTAGTGTATGGTCCGGGGAGAAGCAAATTTAGTGCTAGTTTACGTCCAATAGTCATGTCCTGAAAAAACAATGTGAGTCTATCACAGCAGCCTGGCACCAAATATTTACTCCTCAGATCCATGGTCATCATTGCTGAACCAAAAGGAAGGTCGTGGTTCAGGTGGAAAAAGCTCTTGCTTCGCACAAACACTCTGACAGCTAAACACATGTGCAGACATGAAGCTAAAATGAAGCATATTAGCATGTAGCCAAGTCAGACATTTTTCTTCCCCGTCACGTGACGTGGGCATTGGGCCTAATTAAACGACAGCACTCTGGAGGTTTCCATGAGCAACCAGCTCATTGATCAAAGCTGAGCACCATACGATGTCAAGCTGCAACAGAAACTCAACGCAAGACTGATCTTGCAGTAAGGTGTAGGAAAGGGAACCAGGCTATTTAAATCCGCTAGTGTTAGCCTGCCGGGTGGTGTCCTCTGTTAAACATTCCTGTTCAGCTCCCGGGCCTCTACTGTTATCTCCGGCATGTGCATAGACACGTTTATAAGGGTGAAAATCGCAGCATTATCTGCGCACTGTGGCACCACAAAGACAGTGCAGGTCTTATGAGAGGATTGTCCCAGGAGACAACAGCATTAAACGATGACATCACAGAAGACACCATCTTAATTCCTTGGGCCTATTTACAGAGCAGCTGCTTTGAAACATTTATTGATGAGATTTTTTCTTTTCAGCAGACAGCTGATTACAGTTCACGTTCATGGGTGATTCAATCGCTATATATTGCTATGAAATATAAGCAAACAGATTTTAGCAAAGCTTCCCAGTGATTGTCCTGTTAACACACAGAGAGATACGTGCAGAATTAATTAGAAAGGGCACTTCTGGACCACCCGGGGGATTATGTCCAACACCCTGTTACACACCGTCCTGTGTTTAGCACTTTTAGTTCTGTGAGACCCCCCCCTCCCCCCCCAGGAACGCCGCTTCATACGACACTCCTATATATGGGTAGCATCACATTAAAGGCCGCTTCACTACATTTCAGCAAAAGATACAGTAGGTTTCTCTCTGAACAATGCAGCCCATACAACTGCCACTTTCTGTGGTTTCCTTCTAGAAAAAACAGGGAACAAGCCCAGTAAGTTTGACGTGTTACATATGCAGTTATAGAGTGTGCAGCGAAATGTTTGGATCTCAAGCTCTAAGACTGAAACAGGGGAAACAAGTACAGAGAGACCTTTAAAATTCATTTCCCAAATTTGTGTTATTACCCTTCAAAGTACAATTTACTGAGCAACAAAATATATTATTATGTTCTTTAGCATTCAACTCTGTGTCTGCTTACATGCCCAGGGTGAAATATGAGACACACACACACACACACACACACACAGAGAAGGACATCTTGTCATTTACTGTACTAGAATGGCCATGTGTAGTTTTTGCTGTTTCTAACTATAGTTTGCTATACATAGACTTCTAGGAACAAAATGTAAGATGTATATAGAATATATACATTTATAGATCAATGGATGCAGCTAAATTAAATAACACAGAGATAAATGTTAATTTTTGGCAAACTTTCACATCATTTTGTCATCTGACTCAAGAGGGGAGAGTCTAGCTAGTTAAACAAATGAATAAAAAAAATGTTTAAATACTGACTCGTGGTCTGAGTCCTTTGCTCATCAGCACCTGCAAGGCTGGGCCTCCCAACAGCAGCAGATTCAGGATGTCCTGTAACTCTTCATTGCATCAGGCCAGTTTAATCGTGTATGAGTGCGTGCATCCATCCCTGCGTGCATGCGTCCGTGCATCCATGCATGCATGCATCCATCCATCCATCCATGCATGCATAAATCCATGCATGCATCAAAATAGATTAGCATCACGGATATGTGAACAACCATAGGCTGTGAACAGAAATAACAGACAAACATTTGCTTTTCACCTTGTGTCACGGCCGGCTTGTGTTTGCAAAGAAAATCAAATGGAATGTGGATTCAATACAGTTTGCATCGCTGAGGATATCTGTTCGTCTTTCTCATATAGCTACCATAACGGCACATATACTGTTACATAATGTGCCTTCTAGCAGAATTCAGAAGCATTTCTTTCCGAGCTCTCCAGCCCTTTGTGCAGTTCTCCAGCCCACACGGCTTACAGAAAACTAGTTCTCCTAAAAATAGAGCTTTCATTCAAAGCGACAGTCCAGCCACCTTCACTGGGAATATAATGACTGGAAGCGCTGCATGTAATCCCTGACTGGGCTGCTCTAAGACTCTGGGGATGCTCATCCCAGATCCGAAATGCGGGTCTAACCAGCCAGGAAGAACACAGGGGTTCATCTGTAATGTTAAACAGGGAAAAAAAAAAATACTGCTTGGACATGCTTGGAAAGGCAGGCAGCCCCACCGAGGTGTAAACAGCAGGAACCCACTTCCTGTTGATACTTATGCGAGGTGTTAAATGAGTGCAGCTCCTGCACACGTTTACCAGAAGAAGATTACATCATCCTGCAGAGTTTCTGCAATGACACCTGCTCAATGCTACGAGGAGCCGGATATATCGCGCCTCCCGAATACTGAGCAGCGCTCGCTCACCTGTCGCCCTTTCTAGAGAATTCTGACCGCAGCCCGCAGTACTGACACTTTGTACAAACACATGAACAGGTTCATTGGAATATTTTTGCTTACATGTCTCGCGCCCCTTTTTTTGAGACGGACACAGACACAGAGGTGAGAGTGAAGCTGGGGCTCCGAGCACAGAATAGCACTAACCAGCACCCCAGGAGTGTTTTTCAGGGGGCTTCTTTGCCGAGCATGGGATTCAAACCGACAACCTTCCGGTCACAGAAGCCTAAACTCCTGAGCGACTTCCAATGTGACGTGAGGTTACAGATTCAGTGCGCAGGTGGACAAACAATCATCTTCCTGTGTCTATCCCCAGGCATCAATTTCCAGGTGTGACACACTGGTTAAAACTCTGCTCATTGTCTGACATGTTTAAATATGACAATATGAGCATTAAACATGTTCCACTTCCCCCCCTTTTGGTTAGCAAATATTGCACTTTGGATACGTCGCCAATGTCACAAATACTCACTTCACAACTTACATTTTCACTTCATTATCACTTACTTTGAATTGCAGTCGATGAGGTTTTTATTCCACACTTACTGACGTGGCAAATTCATAGGACTTATATAGAAAATATATAAAAGTGATAAACATAATAACATTAAAAAAAGTTATTAAAGGTTATACACTACAGGACTATAAGTATGTTACCACCATCCTGTCCAGCGCCTCACTCTGAATCACAGGGTATTAGCATGAAGCCGGCTAACCCTTATTTGCTATGACAGCCTGTACTCCTCTGGGGAGGCTTCACATTAGATGCTGGAACATTGCTGGTGGGATCTGCTGCCATTCAGTTTGGGCATCAATGCTGGGTGATCAGGTCCCCCTCTGTGAGCTTGTGTGGTTGCCACTTCGCAGCTGGACTTGCTCCCAGATGTTCTGACCTTTGGAACCACTGCACTTGCAGTGAGCAGGACCAGGGCAGCTCTAGCAGACGTGTTGCAAAGATGGTGGATGGTAGAAAGTCACTAAGCGGTCCTGCCCACTGCAATCTGCTGCTAATGGTTGCTGTGGGATATTGTGTCACTGTGTGCATCATTAAATTCCTATGCCAGCAATGGGTGTCAGTTTATTAGAGATTTCCTCAAATGAAAAGGGGCATCGATATACTTTTGGCCATTTTGTGCATTTTAATCTTATTTCACAACAGAAAGGGGACGGATTGCAGAATTTCCTGCAGACGAATGGCCAGTTACGTGAGTAAATGACATCAGAGCATGAAGACCACCATTCACCCAATGCAATGACCCAAAAAGACGACGATTCAAATGAAAAGATGGAGTGCAGAGAAGGGTAATACCAACGGCATCCCTCCCCTGAAAGTCAGCGCGGATCTCAGCTCTCAGCTCCTCTCAAGGTTTACGTGACACGAGATTCTCACACGCGACACGGGGAAGAACCCGTGACTAAACCGTGGAGAAGCAGGCAGAGAACCAGATGGTTCTTTTCAAAAACGGCTGACTGCAGCTCACCCGGCTGGTGTCGAGCCCGTCTGCCTGTGACAGGCTTCTGGGTAAAAACACCAGGACGTCCTGCTCTCACTGCACTCGCTATAAGCAGAGATATCAGAACCACGCGATGAAGTTTACAGCAACCTAGGGGGCGCTCCTGCTCACTGTTCCTTGTACCTGTGTTATGGGCGTGTCTCCAGTCTCCCACTCCCAGAGATCACCTGACTGCAACCACCAATCAGCATGTTTAATGACTCAATGACTATGTACCCATATCATAAAAAAACATAAGGCATATCGACATAAATTTTTTATATAATATATACAGCACTTTCTTAGCAATCTTTCACACAGATAAACGCCCAATTTTATGCTAGCTCTAGAGGGCAGAGCCTTCAGGTTCAGGGTTCGAGTTGCCTGTCCCCCAGTCAGCCCATGAGTGCGTCTCCTAAGTCTGGTGGCCTCCCATTAGGGTGAGAGAAACTAGCTGTGGTAGGAGGAACTCCACCATAAAGCAAGGAAATACAGCCAGGCCAAGAAAAACGAAGAGAGGGAAATGGGAGGTATAAATATCATCACTGCTCTCTGACAGGCTGGAGTCCCGTCCCGGGGGGGGGGGGGGGGGGGGCTCTCTCTGTCCCCTCTATCCTGAATCAGGTTTCCTGCCTGACTGCAATTATTGAAAATATTGCTTATTGCTGCATATATTATTTCAAGCGTAATTTAAAGTGAATGTCTGAATACAGAGGTAATATGTTTAATAAGATAACAACAGAAAACAATGATATTCTAACTATTATTCTTGACTAAAAAATGTCTGAATTTCAGAAGTGCACAGTGCATAACACATATACATAACATGCAGGAAATGGATACTGTATACATGACAGCAAGGCTAACTAACACTGTGCTAAGTGTCCCTTAAGCGTGCCCCCCTCCACAGGGGCAGATTGGAGTTGGCCCCCTTCCAGCTGAAATAGGCCATCCAGGCAGGGGTATCGTCACACTGAAGATCCTGATTCACGCTCTAACCCAGATTCATCGCTGTAAATTTATACACACGGATATTGCGGCTCAGGGCGAGAGATTAAACAGAAAACGCGTTTGCTGGAGGTGTACAGCCAACGCTTTCTAAGGGCGATTTTAGAGCGTAGTGTTCAGACACGCCCGACATGCTGTTCTGCATTTCAGCATCCGCGTTCAGGGAGGACGGACCTCGTGTTGACAGTTGGGTGGCTCCTGAACGCTCTCGCTCTGCTTTTATGATCAGGGTAGGTGTCTGAAATTGCAAAGCAGGGCTGCAGAACCGGCAAGTCAGTCCGGGTCTATCGTGGAACAAGTTCCAGTCTTCCTCCCGGTCGTCAAAATTTACCCTGACCACCCGAGTAATCAAATGAATCGTCGCGTTTCAGTAGCTCTCCAGAGTATTTTCTCCATAAAAGTAGCTCTCACTGCGAAAAAGGTTGGACACAACTGCAATAGCGGACCTTGTGATTCATTGCTGAGTTTGACATAACATAATATTACCAGAAGGTCCCATAAATGGTTTTAATAGATTTTATATATTGAAGTTCTGAAGTAATTGTGAGAACTATAAACTATGTGTTGCGAAATATGCATGTATACATTGCCAGATTTCACCAAGTACCGCTGAATTGCTCCCGGATAAAATGTTCGTTTGTCAAGCTGGGAAATAAAAGCAACATATGGCAGTGAATAGGATTATGCAGTCGCCCCCCCTAATCGCAAGATAACTGATTATAAACACTAAAATGGTACAGACTTAAAAATAATCCCCTCACCCCCCTCTCCCCTCAATGCCACTCACACTCATGCTGTTTTTATGCAAAAAAAAATAAATAAAATAAAAATTCCACCTTGCTCAGACTGGGACTGAGGAATCCTGACAACAGCAAAATGTGCCGAATCTCAAGAGACGTCAAACTCGCGTGTCACCCGGAGACAACTCCAAACACAACCTCAGCGGACATCATTTGGGTTTATTTACATCCTGCACCTTACCGCCTTGTCTAATTTCAATTCAGGGCCGTTACTGCAGGTGCAAGCGTGCAAATTCTTGCAAATTGTCCCTTTCAAGTGCTCTGCAGGGTGATGTTGTTTTTCCTCAAACACCGTGAGAATAATTTAGGGTGAAATAGCCTCGACGTTCGGACAGACGTGGTAGTGGTCCGTGGCCCTGGAGCAGAGGGATCCCACACCTGCACCCCCCCCCCCCCCGAGCCACAGCCATAGGGGCATCCGGGGGGGGGGGGGGGAATGTGACCCACGTATCAGTGCCGGTAAGGTGGGGGCTTACCTTCAGGGAAGGGGTTAGGCTGGACCACGTGCAGGAACGTGTGGACCATGTAGAAGAGGGCATCCATTGGCCCGGGATTGTAACTCGCCGGCGTCTCGTAGACCGCGGGGGGGACGGACTCAAATTGCAAAGCTGCAGAGTCTCCCTGCTGTGTGGTGGCCTGGAGCTGGCCAGATATGGCCCCCCGGCAGAGGAGGAAAAGTAGCACCACCTTGGCCACCATCGTCGAGAGGAGGAAAGGGAGCAAGATGACAGGAAGGAGGTGTGGGGGGCAAATGTATCTTGCTGTGTCCAAATCGTCTAAGGAAAGCAGGAAAAAAACACAAGCCGCCAAGCTGGAGAGGACTGCAAAGTTCAAGTCTGGCTCCTCGGGGCCGAACTCCTGGTAAACATCTCGCCCAGTTTGGCACCTCCTCAGAAAACGGCGGTGCTGCTCCTGTCCTGCTCTCCTCTGCCGCGCGCCGCCTCTGAGTGCGGAAGGAGCGCCAGTCTGTGTGTGTGCGTGTGTCTCGGCGCTCGTGTGTCGCTGAGCGCGCGTGCGCACGCTGGTGAGAGTGAGAGCAGCGCGTCTCCCCGTAACGGTTGCCGTGGAAGCCGCGGCAGGATGGAAGGCCAGCTCGTGCTGGGGGGGGGAGCAGGGGGGCGGGGGAGGAGCAGGAGGAGGTCGTCACGCTGGAGGCAGGGCAGCCTGCGAGGGAGTAGAGGGAAAAGCCTGTCGCTATGGGGATTTTCACAAGCACAGGAGTGCACAGGAGTGCTTGTGAGCCTGTAAGGTGGGGAAACAGAGGAAACTAAAAAGATAAACAAAGCAGGAGTGTGTTTGATATCAGTGATACGGGGATGTCAGGCACTGACCAAGTGCTGTATCACAAAGCTGGATTTCTTGCTTAGCTGATAACTTTTCAGAGTTAACATAGTCTGGGCTAAATTGAAGTGAATGAAGATAAAGTCCATTTAAACTGGGGTGACAGGCGGTTAACCTGACAAGTTATCTGGCTAAGCAAGAAATCCAGCTTTATGATACAGGCCCCCGGAAAGGTGCAGAATCTCCCCCGTGAATGTTGAAACGAACACAGTATGAATCATCAACAAATCATAACACGCTAAGATTCATCCTGCATCTCTCAAGCTGCAATCTGTAATCTGGGAATTACTGTAACTGGGAACTGTGGAGGGTCAACTGAAGATGTGTCATGCGTGTGTGTCTGGAAGTCAGGTCAGGGTGGAGACGTTGTAAAGATCATCACGGAGAAACACTCACTGACAATGAGGCCCTACAGCAAGCAACATTTAGTTTTGATAAAGCAGAACCAGGCAGTGCCTGGATTAATTAGGGGTTAAGTGCCTTGCTTAAGGGCTCGATGGTGAAATGACTCTGATGACCCTGGGATTTGACCCAGCGACCTTCTGATCACAGGCACCGCATCCTGACCAGCTAGGCAGCGCATGGCGAGTTTCGTGTCGTCGCTCCTGTAATTTCAGCAGGCCGGCCGCACAAAGGGGGGTTTTGTCAACGTCCCAGACGATCTCTGCTGGGGGGGGTGGGTGGGACGCCCATGACCCACAACGGGGAGCTTCATCTGCCGTCTGCGGAGAGAGTAAACAGACATGAAGGAGACCCTGGAAAATGGGGCAGCAGAAGCAAAGAAATGCAGCAGCAAGCAGCAGGAATATCCAACCGCGCTGGCTGGTCAGGGGTTTTACACCCCAGGCAGTGTACAGTGCTTCACACGCCCCAGGCAGTGTACAGTGCTTCACACGCCCCAGGCAGTGTACACTGCTTCACACGCCCCAGGCAGTGTACACTGCTTCACACGCCCCAGGCAGTGTACAGTGCTTCACACGCCCCAGGCAGTGTACAGTGCTTCACACGCCCCAGGCAGTGTACAGTGCTTCACACGCCCCAGGCAGTGTACAGTGCTTCACACGCCCCAGGCAGTGTACAGTGCTTCACACGCCCCAGGCAGTGTACAGTGCTTCACACGCCCCAGGCAGTGTACACTGCTTCACACGTCCCAGGCAGTGTACAGTGCTTCACACGTCCCAGGCAGTGTACAGTGCTTCACACGCCCCAGGCAGTGTACAGTGCTTCACACGCCCCAGGCAGTGTACAGTGCTTCACACGCCCCAGGCAGTGTACAGTGCTTCACACGCCCCAGGCAGTGTACACTGCTTCACACGACCCAGGCAGTGTACAGTGCTTCACACGTCCCAGGCAGTGTACAGTGCTTCACACGCCCCAGGCAGTGTACAGTGCTTCACACGCCCCAGGCAGTGTACAGTGCTTCACAATGCTTACAAAAGCCAGCTTTTATAGAAAGTAAGTCCAGCACCTGGGCCCTAAATCGGGCCTCTCCAGGGACCTCAGATCCTGTTTTTTAATCACACTGTACCAGCCAGCTTTTAAAAATGAGCATAAAACCTCCCACCGTACAGCCTTAGTGTTTAACGAGCCAGAGATCGCAGCATTTAGCCGCGACCCGAACAGAACAAAGCTCAGCAGTGCCCATGCCTGGCTGCCCTCACAGTGATGCCGAGATGGATCGGGGACCGCCCCCCCATAATGACGACAACATTTTAGCTTAGACTACAGAAACAGTGGCTCATCTCAGTATCAAAACAATTGCATGCCTATAAGGTGTCTTACTCTAAAATAGCTTGAATGAATCCCATTTTTGGCAACAATTAGATTTAAATTTACAGTGAGGTGAGGAATCTAAGCTTAACAGACCAATAAATTAGGCTAAGCTTAAACCAAACTGGCATTCGGCGTCCGTTAACACACGTCCCCTTCAGGGTCGCGCTGGGTGACTGGCGCCTCGCTGGCCGTGACGTTCCTGCATCCTGCACCCGCACCTGAAAGCCGCTTACGGCACGTCTGACCTCCTTATGCTCAGAGGGAGCTGGGAAGATTAAATTGCTCCGTTTCTCCCTGACAGCAGCTGCCTGCTTCAATCTGCCCGACACAGACTGACTTACCATCATCCCGCCTGAACTGTCTTCGCGTTGGGAGACGAGGGGTTAGACAGCAAACAGCTTCTACAGCAAGCAAATGCCCTTGAGACCAACAGCCTGGGACATATCTCTACTCCCATGTGCAGGCAGACTTTGAAGGGCTGTCGTTTCCATACATGCTGACAATAGGCTGGATCTGGTTAAACACCTGGGGGGTGTTCCACAAAGCAGGATTTCCTGGTTAGCGGGATAACTTAAGCCAAAACTGCCCAATAGGAGGAGAGGTAAGAGATATCTCAGTTGGACAATCTTTACATTTGGCTTAAGTTATCTGGCTAATGAAGAAGGCCTGTTTTATGGAATACTCTCCAGGTGAAGCAGAACACTGATTTTAATTGATTATTCCTTTCAGTGAAGCAAACATTAATTCAGCAGATACCAATTTTAAATTAGCAGGGGCCACAGAGTCCCCGGAGTTATCGGAGGATAAGAGCCTTGCTCAAGGGCCCAATGGTGAAATTACTCTGCCAGCTGTGGGATTTGAACCGGCCGCCTCCCAAGCACAAGCACAGCATCCGAACCCGCAGAGACATTGAGATGTGAAATTGCTGCATGCTGATCCAGCTCTTCCAGTAACAGAAAGCTGAAGGACCTTGCATAAGGGTCCGTAGATATGTGGTTGTTCTGTTGAGCCTGGGCTCAAACTGGTGATTTTTCTACCACAAGCACAGAAGCCCAGCCAACTGAACCACACGCTACTCCACTTCTGGCCAGATAGCTGGAAGCCTTCAGTTTGAAAGGAGAAAAAAAAAAAACAATATGGTGACATCATACAGCGAAGACTGTGACTGGGTGACATCATACAGCAAAGACTGTGACTGGGTGACATCATACAGTGAAGACTGTGTCTGGGTGACATCATACAGTGAAGACTGTGTCTGGGTGACATCATACAGTGAAGACTGTGACATCATACAGTGAAGACTGTGTCTGGTCAGGTACAGCTCGGGTATGGCTCGGTTCTTGGCAGCACACACAAGCACCACAAGAAGCGAAAGCACCTCCGTTTTTGACTCAGGGACGCGTTGAAAATGCGTTGAGGATGTGCCAGGTCCTTCATAGGCAGGTATAAACTTTCATTTGGGAAGAAAATCATATAGTACATCTCCATCTGTCTTCCATAACTTCATATGCAGCATTGGGCCTGAAGCAGGGTGAGCCTAAATCCTATCCCAGAATGCACAGGGAACAAGGCAGGGGACACCCCAGACAGGATGTCAGTCAATCAGCACTCACACACTATAGGCAGCAGTGCTTGTCACTCAAACCATGCGTTTGGTCTCAGTCACTACATTAAATATTAAACAAACACGTTCCTTGTGTAGGAGATGCTGAAGCAGCATGGTCTGCTAACCAGCCTGGCCGATACGATCTTCTGACTCTAGTTACTAGCTATTTAGTTTTCGAGACCCCAAAGTGCCTTTTTGAGTGTGGCCCCGAGAACAACAGACCCACCATCGATAATCCAGTGGCACCCACAAACCCACCTGCGTGTTATCAGACTTTGTAAGGAAACACAGGGAGATCATGCAGACTGCAGCCACAGAGGCAGGCATGGGATTAAGATTTCAAATTGTGAAAGTGAGGCTGAATGCATCACGCATCAACAGGACAAACCAGGATGTCAAAAAATGCTACCCAGCTTATAAAACAATATCATCGATTCTGCAAAAGATGCGTATAATTAATGTTTAAAGATATTTCCGACAAACATTCTGGAATCAGTGGAAAATTCATTTAACAGAAGACATTTCTGCATAATCTAACAACATATGTTTTATTTGTGGTTTTTGCTTTTTTCAAATTCATTTTTTTAACAAAACCATGAATATAATTTTAGTTTCATACCGGTTTTCAGGCCTTTTGGAAGGGATTCTGATCAACATCTGAAATCAAGCCCCACATTTTCCTGCAAAAAGTTACTAGAAAAATGAAGAAGAAAAAAATCCGCCTGCAATCAGTGCAAATAAGTGAAACCAGTCCGGCAGCAATAATATGGAAGGATACTTGTGATACTCGTGAATGTTCTTAGGACGTTCAGCTGCCACTGCACTGGACAATGCAGTGACCATTAAAAAACTGGAAAAACTGGACCGAGCTAAAAGGAATTCAGGACGGTTCACTTTATACATCTGGGTTGTAAATGAGCCAAAACATTCTCAAACGAAGCCTCCGACAGCTCAGGTGGCTTATTTCAACTGAATATCAGTAAAGCCCAATGATCTCGTCTGTCTTTCCCTGTGTGTCACTACTTGCAGACTGCTAAGAGTCTATTCAGCAAAAATTTACTTTAAAACTGGTTGTGTGAAAATCAAGACTCGTTAAAAAATGTTATTTTCCTCCCCCAGCTATTTCTTACACTTAAAAGTCTTAGGCAACACAGTGCAACGGTGTTCTTCATCAAAACACCAAGACTGAAAACCATCCCCGTGGCCAGCGATTATGCACTTGCGACGGACGATCCCATTGTGTGCTGTGATGTGACTCTAGGGCTCCCCCCAGAGGACACTGCCGGAGGTCTCAGTCAATCCGATTGCCACATATGGTGAAGCGGTCTATGTCCAGCAGGTCTTCCTTCCGGGTCTTTCGTTTGGCCTCGGATGCGTTCTGGGTGGCGCTGGGACCCTCCGCCCAGTCTGACACCGGTGGGGGTTGGACCGGGGTACAGATGGAGGGCTTGGGGGTGAGGCTCCCCAACTCGGCTGGCTGGAGGATGATGGGGGTGGAGATGGGGCTGTCCACAGGACCAGCTGAGGGGGGGGGGGGGGGAGATGATAAGTTAGGGCTAACGGACACATCGCTTACGCTAGACTGTAGCAAGAGCTGGCAAGTGCCTTCATTGGATAAGAACAGAAATGCAACCGTATCCTAATGAGTGTGCGTCCAATCAGACGTGGCACCCTGGGTGGGCGGAGCTTTGTTTGCTCTGTATGACTTAAGGCATAAGTTACAACAAAGGCGGAGGAGCTGGGGTCATGTGAGGTCAGAGGGGTCACGTGAGGTCACGTCCAGATTTTAAACACCCCCATGTTACCCTGCAGACTATAACACTATAACACACCTTATGGCCGCATTACAACACCCCCCCCCCCCCCCCCCCCAGCTGACACTGGTTTGCGACACACTCTGATGTTACGTGTCATTTGATGAGGCTCCATCACAGCATTATGAGTGAAATCCCATCTTCTCTGACCGGGCCACGAGTAACCAGGCAGTCCAAAAGGACTTTGTGACCTTTCCGGCTCCTCGCTGATGCTCCACGTGGCCACAAGGTGGCGAGCGGGAGGAGCAGCCGGGCCGGAGGTCTCAGAGCAGAGGGCGGGGGTGGCGCTCACCTGTGGGGGGGCTGCCTGGACATTTGGGCCGGCCGGTAACTCTCCGCGGGGCCGACGCTGAACGATGCCGCGTCAGCCTGTCTTCCATGTTGGCCTCTTTAATGTAGATGCAGGATTTGCCCACGAGGATGATGCTGTTCAGCACCTTCAGGGACATCATTCTGCAACCGGAAAAAAGCCTGTCAATCCGCCCTTTTACCATCTAAAGCAAGGCTCCTCAGTTCCGGTCCTGCAGGGTCAGTCCACAACACAGTTTGCGGATTTCCTTGCTCACACAACTTGGGAGCCCGATCTAAAGCTCATCTTACAGCTGACAGTAAGGGACCCTCTGCAAAAAGGTTAATAATATTTAAAGCAGGACAATGTTTCTCAAATTTTTTTATTATTTATCGGTATAGCAGAATAAAAACACTGATTCTATCAGAACTATTGTGTCACTAAAAAATACGATTACCACTTATGGTAATTATTCCTCAGTGTTCCTCCTATGCCAAATTATGCTTCATCTCGTAGACGAACGAGTAAACGCGTAAATAATTAATATCGATGACTGTCAGAAGGCACCGGGGAGACTCACCCCATGAAGAAAAGTATCAGGCAAAGGTAGGATAGAGGGCCCTCTGCTTTCCAACAGCTCAGCACCACGCGGATTAGCTGTTAAGTAACGACAAGACGACAGCCGATACATTCCTGACACACGATGAGGGACTCGGATGAGTCATTACCGGTCGCTCTGGAGTCTGAGGCCTCTCAGCCCCTTTGAGGTAGTCTGAGATGCCTTGACATTTTTAAATACTTTACCCATCTAAAAAACATTTCTCCCAATGTCCTACATATGATTTTATTCAACACAAACTCAGCACCAGTAATCTGACACCAAAAGAAAGAAAAACACATTATAAACATTTCAGGCCAAGACTTTTGAGCTCTGGAGCTTGTAGACATAAGTTCTGGCTACACAGGTGATTGAAGCATTTAGAAATTTCATGTGGTTTGATACTAAGGTGCCAGAACTTTGGAGTGACGCTCCAGTCGCCAACACGAGGAACGCTGCCTCCATCTGTCACGAGGAACGCTGCCTCCATCTGTCACGAGGAACGCTGCCTCCATCTGTCACGAGGAACGCTGCCTCCATCTGTCACGAGGAACGCTGCCTCCATTGTTGCTTGCTCTTGTTTTTTCCCCCCAAGCAAAATTTCTACTGGGCATTAAACTTAAGCGTTGTTGCTGGAGAAGCTTCCGGGATGCACACCGACCACAGTCATGTAAGTTCTTCATATTTGTTTTAACGCTACAAAAGACTGGATCAATAATGCTCTCCACTCTGCGGTGAAGACAGACGTTTACTTCGAAGCGCTATTTTCAGTAACCTGAAACTCAGCTTGTGGTCCTGAGGTGGATTGTGGGTAAATGTCCAATTAGCCATTCAAAACTACAAAGTAAACCTGCCTGAGCTGCTTGCCTGCAGTAATGGTGTGTGGCCTCCAGGAGGCGATAAAGACTGCGATCTCTATCAAGCCTGATATGTGTGGCAGATGAGGCATTCAGGGGTAGTGTGTGTCAGGTCAGCAAACAAATGCAGGATGAGTGAAAACTTTAAGCACAAGAGCAGATTAGCGAGACGCACCAGCACTGCGAGAGGAAGAGGAATGAAGCCCATTCTCCTGGCCACAGAGTCACTGTAGTCAGTGTATGCCTGGTAATCAGAGAGGGCGGTTAGTTACAGCAGCAGAATGGGGGTTTCGCTATGCCTACGGATGCTCAAGACTTACGGTTTTCTGTCGGCTGCTGACAAGGTCGAAGGCCAGCCTCGCTCTGTACTCACTGTATACCTGGGGGGGAGGGGCGGTTTACACATCTCAGTCAGGTTAACTGGGGAACATGCATATACAGTGTACAGATACAGTGACCAGATACAGTGTACACATACAGGGTACACATACAGGGTACACATGCAGTGCTGACAAAAAGTCTTGGGACGTTTGCTAAATTCTGCAAAAATGTTGCAATTATATTGGTTTCATGAAAAAAGTCCTTTGACAAGCAATGTTTAACATATTTACACATATTTTCCACAAATGGATTTTCATTTTAAGTGTCAATTGCAATTGTCATTATCTCCCAAACGAGTACAAAACACAAATGTTTGGTGTTTTATGTTATTGCAATGGTGTTATTAATTAAAAAGCACTCAATGAGGCTGCTTGTCAATGAACTTATAACTCAGAACAGCTCTTTGAGAACTATAATTTGGGTTTCAATTTATTACTACTTGAAATTAATGTTTTACTTAAAGCTAGTGGTTGTTTCCAATGTGATATACATATATTTTGAAAACAAATCAATAGAGTAATGATTTTTGTTACAAAACCAATGAATTTGCAAAATTTTTTTACCGAATTAAGCAAGTGTCCTAATACTTTCAGTGAGCACTGCATACCTTAGTCAGTGAATCAAAATCACTTCAGTTTGAGGAGATTCTGAAAGAAATGAGATGTAAAGAGGACTGGTCACATAGTACTGGTGAGAATCCTAACCAGTCCGACACGGACCTTTCAATGAGTTAGTATGTAAGGAAGTCAGTAAGTAAATAATATCGTCACACCTGTCAAATGTGGTGTTGCACATTTTAATACGTCAAAACTAACATGTACACAGAGATTCCTGAGTGGATCTCAATCTTCACCCCTTTCACACGAAGGTACCAAACAGTCATGTGTGCAGAAAATGTAAACACAGAAACAGACACATTCCAGATGCGAATACGATTAAATTACCATCTCTATGGATCTGTGATTCTAGATATAAACATAATTCTACAGCTGAAGGGGGGTGGGGGGGTGTAATTAACGGAGGAGTACGCACGTCGGCTGTGAGGTCGTTGAACTTCGTAATGAACGCGTGCTTCACCACGTCCACCGCTACTTCCGAGGCTATTACCATGCAGACATCAGGGAGCAGGACCCACAGATGATCTGGACAGAAACAGCAGGAACATCACAGCTGGTCACATTCACAGTGAGCCGCACCCAGAAGGGGTGACGTCATCGCAGGGATGCCGGGCAGAACCATCGAGCCATTACCTGGGTTCCAGGAGAACTGCTCCATGTTCCTGAGACACACAATGAGCACCAGGATGTAGTTTGTGAACCTCTCCTTGATGTCTGGCGTTAGCACACGTAAACACACATAAAAATGCAGCACTATACACACACACGCATACACAGCTATGCGAATATTACATCACAGAATTCACTATCATCCGTGTGCATTTATGGATCTACCCGTTTACTTTGACGTCTGCATCTTTCACCTTTAGAGTCATCGGATTCAGAACGCATTACACATCCATATTTAAAGTGACAGTGGGTAACTTACCACTATTTGACATGCGAAACAGATTATTTTTCTCAAACTTCTTGAATACACTTCCTTTAATCTCCACAAACTGTGAAAAGATGAAATTCTCAAACTCCTCACATTTAACCCACAAGCGCTGTAAACACTGTGCAGGGCTATACCACTATGGCATTTATTCACCTAACCTAAGATTTCTCTTTATGCATATATACTGTATATATATAAAAAAAACATCAACCACACAACCAGAAGACTCTATAGATGCAGAAGAGGACTATTCCCTGTACAGATGTAGTAAATGGAAAGTAGCTGACCAAAGAAGCATACTATTTTTGGTTGCTTTACAGAGTTTTCACACAATTAACTGCTAAATATTTAAATCTAGGATATTTGCTGAGTTGAGGCATAGCTCCACCAGTAGGGGGCACACGTGAGCCAGCATCTGAGCACCAACTGACATCATTAACATCAACTTCGGTTAACCATACACTTCCAATGAGGCCTAACACGACCCTATAGGTGAGCTTCTAAGCCGGGAAACAGCACGAGCCTTAATGCTCACATTGTTGGACATCATGATGGTCAGCAGGGACTTGTTGTGGGAGTTGAAGGCCACGTTGAGCGTCGTCGCTTGGATCATGATCAGTACAGCATGCAGAACTGCGACGTGCACACTAAGGAACGCAAACGTCTCAGAATGATCTGGCAGCTGCTACTTCAGCAGCGACGGGCGAAAGTTACCCTCCCACTGATATTCTCCTTCTTTGTAGCATGACAATGACACGGAGAGCGGCTGGCGTCAGCGAGGACAGCAAACAGGATGAGCGGATGGAGTGCCAGTTTGTGGGGGTTAACAAAAGAGTAGAGCATCACAAGCAATGGATGAAGAACAAGGAGAATGAGAGAATCACAGTGTCTCAGGGCTGAAACTTCATACAGGATCACAGGAGATCTAGGCATGCACTCGGGGACCGAGGGAATGGGACGGAAGTCCATGCCTGACCAGTAGCGATGGAGAAAATGACGCTTCATGAACCATGTCCTGTATTTTCAGATCCCAATAGATGGTGCTCTCCATTGAAAAAGGGCACAAACCATGCCCCAAAGCAAACAAAATGCACCATCTAGTGGGGACAAAAAATATAGCAGATGGTTCATGAAGTGTCATTTTGTCCATCACTACTGGCCAGTAACTTGGCACAGGTAGACAACACAGATCACCTGATTTGCCACACCCCCCTTGAGGTAAGGATACACACATAAAGAACGGCGATGACAAAATGGGGTATGAGGCCGATGTGAGCTCGTTTCCTCTCTTTGGGTTCAGCAGCCGTCCAGTAGAGGGCGTCCAATATGTCTTGGCCAACAGAGGAAAACAGGCGGTCGGCTACCTGAAGGGGTAGAAGCAAAAAAAAAAAAAAAAGCCATTTAAACACAATAAAAACACAGCACTGATTTATCAATTCATTTACTGATCGAAGCTTTTATCCAAAGTGGGATACAAGTGAGAAAGCAGGGTCCCTGCAGCAGCTGGGGATTAAAGGCCATGCTCACTGGACCAACTGCGATATCACTGCGGGCCTCAGGATTTGAACCAGCTACCTTCCAGTGAGTAAATACCCAAAAGAACCACACACCACTTAACCAACAATGCTCAGCTGCCTTCTTTGAGCAAAAAAAAAAAAATGGCAGCACCTCCATCATGTTGTAGATGACATAGAGCTTGATGACCGACTGGCCGCGGATCATGTGGTACATCATGGAGTAATCCACGTAGTGCAGCAGGCAGCAGCAGATGACCATGATGAAGGCCTTCAGGATGTCGCACACCTGGGAGGGCTGCACGATGCATGGGCCTCTGGAAGCAGACACAACGGGGGTGTGACTGGTCCAGCAGAAACCAGAGCAAACATCAAATGAGACAGATGGATGCTGTAGGAGGGAAAGGCAGGCAGAAGAGCAGAGAGAGCATCATCGAGAGTAGCAGCTCTGCAAACAGGGGCACTGGCCTCCGCTGAAAGCCGATTGGTCTCTGGAGCACCCCATCCACTGTCACTCACCAAATCAAAACATATCATTGGTTACTGATAAGGTTGGCCCCTCCGTATGATACATGGCCGCCACTTTAAAAAAACCCTAGGATTGCCCTTCAGGAGAGAATTTAACATGTCTGAGCTGATATATATGAGCATGGCCTTCCATAATCTGCAGACGACGCAAGAGCGATGGCCACCATGTCCATCGGCTCCACCTGCAGGCGATCAGGACCATAACCGGCAGGGCGGACGAGGCTCGGGAATCTGACCTCCTGGGAAGACCTAAGACGTTTTTACCGAAGCGTAGATGATGTGACAAACGGAAGTACTGACACAGCACATCTCTGAGGCTATTGGCTTTCGCTCTGTTGTCATAAGGCGTAAACGATTTATAAATTATCTACGAGTTCACTTACGATCTTAAATCTCAATCATGAGACTCAGTACGCCACAGGGTTAACCACGGGGTGTCTGTGGAGTACGTTATGAACTTTTGACCTCACAAATCAAGCTTATCGCCTCTAGGTCCAGGTCTAACAAACAAGGAAATAGGATTTGCCATCACTCTCTCATATTCCAGGTGCAAAACCCACGTACACAATAACATGGCAGTCTTCCATCAGAGGACAACTATCTTTCAGTCTAATCTCTGCCAGTTCAAAGACTGTCTTCATGTACTGCAGACATACACAATGCATCTTTTATTAGATGCAGAAGTTGCGCTGTCATACTAAGTCTTCGATCTGAGGATCAAAGAGTTCTGTCGCATTCCCCAGGTAACCAGTCCTGGTTCTCTTCCAGCTCCTATTAGGAGACGCTCGTGATATGAAGGATTCTGCAGCACGGAATCGGAAGCCGGCTCAGGCAGCCTAAGTGCAGAGGACCAGGTCTTTATCTTCAAATCAGCTCAGAAAAAGCAGACCAAGGCTTGTTATGCAAAACTGAGAAATGAAGAGGATGTTACAGGAAAAGCAAAGCCGTGTTCAGCACGAGTATGGGTGACACAGTCAGAGCTTAATCTGTGAAATACGAAAGACCTCTCTGGCAATGAGCACAACTTCAACGTCCATGAGCGATAAATGTTTAACCCCACACCCGGCCCACGTTATTAAATGCACACAGAACGTGGACCTGGAGGAGTATCGTGACTCAGTCATGAGAAAACAGCATCTAGGGCGACAATCAGTAAAAGGGCCCCACAACCGGGGTGAGCAGGGAGGTGGAAACACACTCAAACACGGTAAACATGCCTGGTGGAGGCAGGTAAAAGCGACCCAGAAAGTGACTAAAGACTGATTGTTAAAAAGCTTTTCGTAATATTCTGCTACAGACAAAAAAAATGTAAATGCTCAAATTCATGTTCAACAACCTCCTACAATGCCTGAAGTACAACGGATCTTCAACCCCGACAGCCACGGAAGGGACGCCACCGTCTTTCGGGAAGAGAGCAAAGCTAAGATTGTGTAAAACTGCCATCTTACCTGGCAAATGAGGCTACTTCTGTAACGCAGGACGAATGGCGAAACAAGATTTAAGAAAAGCGAGAAGAAAACAATTACCGGTGAGTAAGCCCCCTAACGGCAACAAGCACAGAGCTGTACGCAGTCTTACACACACTCAACCTGGCGGTACTAACATGGGCCAGGCATACTCAACCTGGGGGTCCTAACATGGGCCAGGCATACTCAACCTGGCGGTACTAACATGGGCCAGGCATACTCAACCTGGCGGTCCTAACATGGGCCAGGCATACTCAACCTGGGGGTCCTAACATGGGCCAGGCATACTCAACCTGGCGGTACTAACATGGGCCAGGCATACTCAACCTGGGGGTCCTAACATGGGCCAGGCATACTCAACCTGGGGGTCCTAACATGGGCCAGGCATACTCAACCTGGCGGTACTAACATGGGCCAGGCATACTCAACCTGGGGGTCCTAACATGGGCCAGGCATACTCAACCTGGCGGTACTAACATGGGCCAGGCATACTCAACCTGGGGGTCCTAACATGGGCCAGGCATACTCAACCTGGCGGTCCTAACATGGGCCAGGCATACTCAACCTGCCGGTCCTAACATGGGCCAGGCATACTCAACCTGCCGGTACTAACATGGGCCAGGCATACTCAACCTGGCGGTCCTAACATGGGCCAGGCATACTCAACCTGGCGGTACTAACATGGGCCAGGCATACTCAACCTGGCGGTCCTAACATGGGCCAGGCATACTCAACCTGGAGGTACTAACATGGGCCAGGCATACTCAACCTGGAGGTACTAACATGGGCCAGGCATACTCAACCTTCCCTCAACATTAAAGACTAAGATTTCTGCACACCAAGGGCGACCTGCAAGCTTTACGATGAAAAACTCTTGTGGACTTGAGAGAGGTAATTTTTTTTTAACCTGCCAGATGTGCATCCTGAAAGAAGGAGAACAGACGGGGAAATTCATATCTGTACAGATGGCCCAAAGTGCTGCCTGAAACCAGGAGAGAGAGAGACAGAGAGAGAGAGAGACACAGACACACAGACACACACACACACACACACACACACACACACGCATAGCCCACAGGACACTATGTACAGGGACGAGAAACACTTCACAAGCAGGTCGGACTTTCTCACTGTGTCGTTACACCATGTTCTGTTATTTGACGCCCCCTTGAAACACCAGCATTTTACACCCTTTACCCCAGAGACATTTCAGCGATGCTTGTCTGCCATGTTTGTATTAACTGCAGGTCATAGTTAATGCCATTTGCCGACAGTTTTGTTTACTCAGCTTAGGTGGTTTTTGGCAGCATAAAAATCAGGTCAATCCAGAGACTTTACAAAACTAATGAAACACTGGTGAATTAAGGAATTAAAAGCTACAACGAAAGAATAAAAAATATTAATAAGGACAATTCAAGATTTAGGTCATGTTCAAGATTTGGGTTAACAGACGGAACTGGGCATGTGAAGGCAGAGTCATGACGATGAACCCCCCCCCCCCCCTGCTGTGGATGTGGTGTGGTTAGGGTTGGGGGGGGGAGGAGGTCACAACCTGAGTTTGAAGCAGGGCAGGAGGAGCAGTCGGGGCAGGAGGAGCAGCACCCTGAGGGGGAGGAGGGTGAACATGTAGAGGAAGGCGTCCAGGCACAGGAAGAAGCCGAACACCATCAGCTGCAAGGCCAAAAGGAATCGAGTGAGAAGAGAGGGGCGTCACTGCAGAGATCCCCCTGCTGGGAGGGGCGTCACTGCAGAGATCCCCCTGCTGGGAGGGGCGTCACTGCAGAGATCCCCCTGCTCGGAGGGGCGTCACTGCAGAGATCCCCCTGCTGGGAGGGGCGTCACTGCAGAGATCCCCCTGCTGGGAGGGGCATCACTGGCGAGATCCCCCTGCTGGGAGGGGCGTCACTGCCGAGATCCCCCTACTGGGAGGGGCGTCACTGCAGAGATCCCCCTGCCGGGAGGGGCGTCACTGCAGAGATCCCCCTGCCGGGAGGGGCGTCACTGCAGAGATCCCCCTGCCGGGAGGGGCGTCACTGCTGAGATCCCCCTACTGGGCTCCATGGGTCATGGCCACCTCACTAAGGAGTGGGTGTATCTGATTAAGGCAAAACTGAAGTCACCATCTTAAAGCCTGTCACACTACACAAATCTGACCAGTAGGTTGCAGGTTCGAATCCCATTGTCAGCAGAGATGTCTGTTAGGCCCTTAACCCCCTGCATAAATGGCTCAGACCTCAAGCCTCCCTCTCACCTCTGTGTGTGTGTGCGTCTCTAAGGAGATCAAGACAGGATTCTAATGTAGCCTCTACTTGTGGAAATTGCTAATAAATCTCTTATTTGAAACATGATACAGAAATCACAAAATTTGTTGGGGGGGGGGGGGGTCACTGTGTGCTCCGTAATATAGAGGCTAATCTCTGCTTTCCCTGTTTAGAAACCCGATTTTCTGTCCGTCTTTATCAGCCTGTCCTCATCTGGAATAGCAGTCAGCTGACTGTCTGAGCGGGGAGTCCCTTTCGGGGTCCGGAAGTCAGGAGGGACCATCTGGTCATTCCGAAATTCGGAAAGGGCCAGAAAACAAACTTTGGCCCAACCTACTTTTCCAAAGCGGTTGTTTTCCCCCCATAAACATGTGCGACCTGTGTGCAGACTGCCGACGGAATGTGCAGACTGCCGACGGAATGTGCAGACTGCCGACGGAATGTGCAGACTGCCGACGGAATGTGCAGACTGCCGACGGAATGCTGCTGTCAAAGCAAAAATCATGGCAAACCATACAAGCGAGAGAATTAATTGCTTTTGCATCACTGAGGATCTGCCCAGATTCGCCTTATGAGCATAATCTGCAGAATCTGCCCAAAACCAAACCATCTGCTCTCCACAACACAGCCCACTGTCTGCTTAACAACCATATATGTAAGCATGTTATACTGACACATGGGAAAAATTCCATTTCCGAAAAAAAATTAAGACATTTATTTTGATATCCTACGTTAGCAATTTCCAAAGCTCATTTTTGCACCCCCTCGATATATTTGCCTTTTTCACTTAATGTACCTAATTACAGGCTTGAAGATTAAACGATTTAATTAATCAGATTGTCTGGTGGTGGAACAGAACATGTACATGAAACGTTTGTGGCTGTCAAGGAGGAATTTGGTATAACCTAGGATAAGAGGACAAAGAGGACTATAAGTTATGGACTTAGAATTCGGGAGGCAAACGCCGTTTCCTGCATAATAATGTGACATACATTTATTTGGTATAAAGCGATCAAACTTGTAGTAACGAAGTACTTTAAGGCCAATTGGATATCACGTGTACTTTGGCGCCCTCTTGTGTTACACATTAATAATTGGCCTTGACCATATGTTAAGGGAAAGAACTGTCGTACAGTTATTCATTTAGTGTTCTATTGTTATGTTGCTTAGCGAACACACTCGCCATTCAAATTATATGTCATGTTCCAAACCACCGCACCTAATACCAAATTTGATAATATTATACGCTAAAGGAACAGGCTATTCCGCTAACTACCAGCGGCGCCCCATGAGGGGGAGAGGGCGCCCTGCTCCCGCGGTACCTTCTCCAGCTCCCTGGGAATCCGCATGCAGGTGTAAACCCGCTGCCGACGCTCCATGAACTTTGCCTCATTGTGCTGCAGGAAGTATCCTCTGGTCAGCTCTGCACTAACGAAGTGCAGGATCGACACATCTGTGTGGCACAAACAAACAAAAATAAATAAAATCCCAAGAAGCACTGGGCACAAAGAAGGGGACACTGGACGGGGTTGTCAGTCCATTAAGACCACGCACAAACACTGGGGATAGTTTAGGGACATTTGTCATAAGTCTATTATTCTAACATGTAAGCTGAGTCACGTTTTTGAAAACCACCACTGTGCCTCATTACACGATCACAGGTTCATAACCGCATAGCGGAGTGTCTAACAATCTCGGAATCGCCCCGCATGCGTTTCACACTGGAACGGATTCGGCGCCCGCGGCTCGAGCCTGACAGTTCGTTAGCAAGCCTTAACCTACCAGCCGGTTAGTTAACTAGCAGACTCTGTCCTTACTAGCGTCGTGTAATGTTAACCAATCATCACGAACTGTAAGTGCTGTTAGACAACGAAAAGCGTTTACATGCGTCTTTCAACTACATGGAACTTTGTAACAGTTCAAGGTCCCGACTTTAATGACAAACAATGAACTTTTGTATTATGAACTATCGATTATTCACTTTCTGTTTCGCAGGTACCACCGTGTTGACCTTAACACACACAAATAAAACATTTATTTCCCTAAATACTCCTCCAATCCCCTTATTGAGACTGTGACACATTGCCAGGCGGGACAGCATTAATCACTGGGCTGCAGACGCGCATATTCTGGGTGTCGCTATATAAAAGTCTCAAGTTACAAAAGTCACAAAAGTGTCAAGTAAAAAGCGTGTAAACAAGCGTGCATAAATAAGACAGTAACTCCAGCTGCAGCTAAATGCACTCGCCTGCCAGCGTGCGCTTCTCTCTTTTTGCGGCACTAGCTCCGCAGGAGCCCACGGTCTCTGCCAGCCTCGACCTGCTTCCCATTGGGGTTTCCTGGTGCTGGGATCCCTCCCGTCCCCTCCGATACAGCAGTTCCTCGTGCCGGGGATCCCTCTCATATAGCAGGTCCTCGCCGGGGTGCCCAGACTCTCTCCCTCCTGCCCTCCTCTCACGCGGTATAGCGGCTTGCCGGTGCACCGCGGCTGCCCCCTGCCTTTAGGTATTTCAGCGATCCTAAGTTACGTTACGAAGTGGCTTTTATTCCATGGAGTAAGTGATTGCGAAAGAGCAACCGTCAGATTGTTTTGAAGGGGTGGGCCCCATACGACACCTACGACGTAGGTCTGGGAGGTGAACTGTCCGGGGGCTTATTTACGAAAGAATATACACATGTATATGTCTCTCATAGAGAAAGACGGATATGATTTGCAAAAACGACATAGTTTCCCCCTTGGATTGAACACGGTCCTCCTACAAGTTGTCACAGATTTTTCTTCATTAAATGCTGTCCCTGCAGCCGCTAACATGCGGAGCACAGTCACCACAGAGCTCTTTACCCTGCAGGCAGCTACAGCCAAAGTCCACAGGAGCGCCCGCAGGGATCCCGTAGCCTGCTGCACCAGCACGTCATTGGGATTGATGTCCCGGTGCAGCACCCCCTGCTGGTCACCTCCAGTACAGCATTAAGCACCTGTTTATATATCACCTGCAGGGGGTCACAGCAGGAGACATGTGCTTCAGATCAGGGCGGCAGTATGGCGTGTGACCCCAAGGCTGGGGGTAGGAGGCTGGACACCAATAAAATTATGATTGTTGCAGCACTGGGATACTTTTGATAAATATGTGAAAACTTATAACCACGACTCACTCATATGAACATGACACTGGGATTGGATCTTTGATGCTTTGTCGCTCATTACGCTTAAAGGGTCCTTCCTTTTTCGATGTTCTGTTTTTGTTTGATATAATTCCTTGAAAGATGGCTGTTGCTGCCTCCTCTGTCCTGACCACATCCCCCGAAAAGCCTTGCAGCGGCACCAGGAACCGAAAGGGGATATGGATTTACTCATGTGATTCTTTTCTTCTTTTTCAAAGGCCCGTCTCCTCCCAGGTATGTCTATTCCCCCCGGTTGCTTCCACCCTATGCATGCACAGGTGCCCCCCCCCCCAAAGACTCTCTGGTGTTCTCTCTCATTATTGCCAGGGTGGTCCGTCTTCCGTGTGTCAGCTCTGTCGTTTTTTCACCAAGGAAGAATCAGTGCTACCAAAATTTCTCCATCTGCTCAACATGGCCCTGACTGTGATTCTGTGTCTTTGCACGCCATTCTGGGCTGATAGGCACAGATGTTCTCTTCTGAAATATTACGGTGATTGGTTGCAACTTCAACATTCCCTGATCTTTTCCCCTTTGAGACAATTTGTAAAAGACAGAGCCGCTAAGAAAAAGACACAAACCTTAAAAAATATATTACAAAAAATATAGACAGGGGGCAGTATTGCACACAGAATGCTATTGTTGTAAGAATGTAGCGATTCTGCCTCAGGAAATACTGGTAGATATTTAATTTATTCCAGGTGCGTTACATTCACTCCCACAAAAAAAAAAAAACTAAATCCTAACAGAGAATTAATAAGCATCAGTTCCAGTCAGTGATAGGAGTAACAAGGCTTTAAGTCCCACAATAGACTTGTTTGTTGTACAGTAAGTTTTTTTCCCCTGTTTTAACCAGTAAATTAGGAAGTGCATTAAATCATTCATTAATCTCACCCACTACAGAAACCTCACTTCCTCATTAAAAGGAGTCCCAAGCTTTAAGTTACAGAATTATTGTAACTTATGTGCAGATATCTGACGTCAGATTGAAAGTCCACTTTCCAGCATAGCTTGAATAGCGAGGAACACCACTGACAAGCTGCCTTCTACCAGAAGATAATGAAGAATTTGTTATATAAGCACATTTTATTGGCACACATTATCTCAAAGCATACATAACACACATTAGCAAGAAACATATATTTCTGACGGTACTTCACAAGCTTGCACAAGAGCATTAACAGACCAAAGGAATTTTAAAATGTGCTCCTTTATTTCCAAATCATCACAGAAATACAATAGAAAAAAACAGCCGAGGTCATTTTCCTTTGCAAAAATACGGAGTGTAAATCAAACTGCATTGAAGACAAACAGAATAAGACACAATAAAACACAACAGCATCTCTATAAAGCTTCCCTCTAAGAAATATATTTAATGACCTTGGGATGACCTTTGATTATTTACACAGGATCAAACACGTCAACACTGGTCCTTAACAGATAATCAAATACAAAAGTTAACACAAAAAAGGAGAAGCTTGACTATTATTGGAGTCATTGGCACCACTTTAGATTCTTACTGTTAATTATTGTGACTTTCTCAGTACGATGGGGGGGCAGATGTGTACAAGTCCGACTCAAACTTATTGCCCTTCACAAAAAAATGACGTGTCCATATCAAACTGAGGTCAGGAAGAATTTCAGGCCTTAACGACGTACTCGTAACACTTCTTAATGCATTGCTTGGAAACATTATAATTAAACTTATTCAGGAAAACGAAGAGAAAAAATGTACAGTTTTAATAATAGAATAAAAAAGTCTTATGACAAATATCGACCAAAAATACCAACTCTTACGATTTAATCCTAAATCAAATTTTAATATAATCTAAATGTAGTTCTTAATCTTCACCTAAATCCTAACCTAAGTCTAACCTAAAATACCACTTACTAATTCCTAATTTGTAAATTTACTCAGGAAAATGTTTACATTGCTATTTAAATCAAGTCTGTTCAGTTGTGTAATAAGCCTTCATCTCCAATGTTTGTTGTTTAGAACAGGAGCATTTTCATTTCTTTTAGCTGCCAGTTTTTTACAGTTGAGTTATCGTATTTCTGGGGACAAACGTCATTAGGAAATAAATTTAGAAGAAATATATAAAATTAAATAACAATAATCAAATACTGTAAAAATGCAATTCAGGAAATCAGAGTTCTTTTTTTTTTTTTACTCCCCGCATGCAGGAGCGATTTGGAACAAAAAACCCCAAAGAAATGAAAGTGAAGAGTGGGAAGAGAAAATACAAACAAGTAGAAACTGAGCGTCTCGTGTTAGACGTTCCAACTGGGCTGAGTAAGAGAGCTGGCTTCCATGCAACCAGCTGTGGCCACACGGGGGCGCCAAGACAGCGCTTGCACAGATTGCATATCGACTTGATGGCAAGTCTTCCGGATTCTTCACTTCGCCAGTTGCTGCTGAAGGAGACTCTTTGCTGGGATACTGTACATACAGTTAATGTTGGTCTTCCACATTTTTCCAACATCCAGCTAAGAAATATTTGCATGCCTTTTTACAAAAAATGTGTATTTAGAGTCATTATATAAGCAATTACATATATATATATATATATAAACTCTCTATTCCCTTTCTTTGCTGTGGATTGAAATCAATGCCTGACGTTTGTGACGCAGCATGACATGGGCTGCAATGCCATGGTCAGAGAGCGCCGCCCAAGTGGTGACACCAGATTACTGTGGTGGTGGTGGCACTGTGACCTCAGGTTTAGTGTCCTGGCTGTTAGGAGGCTTGCTGTTCCACTGGCTGTTATTTCCCAGGGCCGGCGAGCCGCTAAAGTCGTCCTCGTCATCGATGCCATTGGTGGCGTCATACTGTGTGTTTTCCAGACGTGTGATGAGCCGCTCGTCCTCGTCCCCGAACTCGCCGCCCATCAGTGTCGGCTCCCCGACCACCATCACGTCCTGAAAAATCACCACGGGAGAGCGTAGCACCAAGACCCCCGCACGTCCTGAATAATCACCACGGGAGAGCGTAGCACCAAGACCCCCACACGTCCTGAATAATCACCACGGGAGAGCGTAGCACCAAGACCCCCACACATCCTGAATAATCACCACGGGAGAGCATAGCACCAAGACCCCCGCACATCCTGAATAATCACCACGGGAGAGCATAGCACCAAGACCCCCGCACATCCTGAATAATCACCACGGGAGAGCATAGCACCAAGACCCCCGCACGTCCTGAATAATCACCACGGGAGAGCATAGCACCAAGACCCCCACACATCCTGAATAATCACCACGGGAGAGCATAGCACCAAGACCCCCACACATCCTGAATAATCACCACGGGAGAGCATAGCACCAAGACCCCCACACGTCCTGAATAATCACCACGGGAGAGCGTAGCACCAAGACCCCCACACGTCCTGAATAATCACCACGGGAGAGCGTAGCACCAAGACCCCCGCACGTCCTGAATAATCACCACGGGAGAGCGTAGCACCAAGACCCCAACACGTCCTGAATAATCACCACGGGAGAGCGTAGCACCAAGACCCCCGCACGTCCTGAATAACCACGGGAGAGCGTAGCACCAAGACCCCCACACGTCCTGAATAATCACCACGGGAGAGCGTAGCACCAAGACCCCCACACGTCCTGAATAATCACCACGGGAGAGCGTAGCACCAAGACCCCCACACGTCCTGAATAATCACCACGGGAGAGCGTAGCACCAAGACCCCCGCACGTCCTGAATAACCACCACGGGAGAGCGTAGCACCAAGACCCCCGCACGTCCTGAATAATCACCACGGGAGAGCGTAGCACCAAGACCCCCACACGTCCTGAATAATCACCACGGGAGAGCATAGCACCAAGACCCCCACACATCCTGAATAATCACCACGGGAGAGCATAGCACCAAGACCCCCACACGTCCTGAATAATCACCACGGGAGAGCGTAGCACCAAGACCCCCACACGTCCTGAATAATCACCACGGGAGAGCGTAGCACCAAGACCCCCGCACGTCCTGAATAATCACCACGGGAGAGCGTAGCACCAAGACCCCAACACGTCCTGAATAATCACCACGGGAGAGCGTAGCACCAAGACCCCCGCACGTCCTGAATAACCACGGGAGAGCGTAGCACCAAGACCCCCACACGTCCTGAATAATCACCACGGGAGAGCGTAGCACCAAGACCCCCGCACGTCCTGAATAACCACGGGAGAGCGTAGCACCAAGACCCCCACACGTCCTGAATAATCACCACGGGAGAGCGTAGCACCAAGACCCCCGCACGTCCTGAATAACCACCACGGGAGAGCGTAGCACCAAGACCCCCGCACGTCCTGAATAATCACCACGGGAGAGCGTAGCACCAAGACCCCCACACGTCCTGAATAATCACCACGGGAGAGCGTAGCACCAAGACCCCCACACGTCCTGAATAATCACCACGGGAGAGCTTAGCACCAAGACCCCCGCACGTCCTGAATAACCACGGGAGAGCGTTGCACCAAGACCCCCGCACGTCCTGAATAATCACCAC
Organism: Paramormyrops kingsleyae; assembly: GCF_048594095.1. NCBI lineage: Eukaryota > Metazoa > Chordata > Actinopteri > Osteoglossiformes > Mormyridae > Paramormyrops > Paramormyrops kingsleyae. The sequence goes on along the minus strand of NC_132808.1, from coordinate 28,661,809 downwards.
GGGAGAGCGTAGCACCAAGACCCCCGCACGTCCTGAATAATCACCACGGGAGAGCGTAGCACCAAGACCCACGCACGTCCTGAATAACCACGGGAGAGCGTAGCACCAAGACCACCACACGTCCTGAATAATCACCACGGGAGAGCGAAGCACCAAGACCCCCGCACGTCCTGAATAATCACCACAGGAGAGCGTAGCACCAAGACCCCCACACGTCCTGAATAATCACCACGGGAGAGCGTAGCACCAAGACCCCCGCACGTCCTGAATAATCACCACGGGAGAGCGTAGCACCAAGACCCCCGCACGTCCTGAATAATCACCACGGGAGAGCGTAGCACCAAGACCCCCGCACGTCCTGAATAATCACCACGGGAGAGCGAAGCACCAAGACCCCCGCACGTCCTGAATAATCACCACGGGAGAGCGTAGCACCAAGACCCCCGCACGTCCTGAATAATCACCACGGGAGAGCGTAGCACCAAGACCCCCGCACGTCCTGAATAATCACCACGGGAGAGCGTAGCACCAAGACCCCCGCACGTCCTGAATAATCACCACGGGAGAGCGTAGCACCAAGACCTCCGCACGTCCTGAATAATCATCACGGGAGAGCGTAGCACCAAGACCTCCGCATGTCCTGAATAATCACCACGGGAGAGCGTAGCACCAAGACCCACGCACGTCCTGAATAACCACGGGAGAGCGTAGCACCAAGACCCCCGCACGTCCTGAATAACCACGGGAGAGCGTAGCACCAAGACCCCCGCACGTCCTGAATAATCACCACGGGAGAGCGTAGCACCAAGACCCCCGCACTTCCTGAATAATCACCACGGGAGAGCGTAGCACCAAGACCCCTGCACGTCCTGAATAACCACCACGGGAGAGCGTAGCACCAAGACCCCCGCACTTCCTGAATAACCACGGGAGAGCGTAGCACCAAGACCCCCGCACGTCCTGAATAATCACCACGGGAGAGCGTAGCACCAAGACCCCCGCACGTCCTGAATAATCACCACGGGAGAGCGTAGCACCAAGACCCCCGCACTTCCTGAATAATCACCACGGGAGAGCGTAGCACCAAGACCCCCGCACTTCCTGAATAATCACCACGGGAGAGCGTAGCACCAAGACCCCCGCACTTCCATCATGGGACGACTTTCGAAACACTGTCAGACACTGACTATCAAACTATGCAGCAGAGAAGGAAATTTTAATATTATCTAAACTTAGTCCTTAACCTTCACCTAATCCTAACCGAACCCTACAGCTTACAAATCCCAAATGTGTAATTGTAATAAAGACAATGGAAAATCCAATAAATCGATTTACATTACTTACATCATGTCTGCTCAGGTTCATAATAAGCCTTCATGTCTAACGTTTGTTCTGCAGTATAAACAGGACCATTTTCATTTCTTTTAGCTGCCAGGTATCTCACAGTTCAATTTTCAGATTTTTTTCACATTTTCAGAGACAAATGTCATTTTAAGACAGAAGAAATATATAAAATGAAGTAACAGTAATCAGATACTGCAGAGCAGAACTGTGACAGTGCAAGTCAGGCAAAGAGTCTTTCCAAGCTTTGCTTGGCAACAGTGAAGTTCTGGCTGGTTCTTCATGGGTAGCAACTTCCAGTGCAGACCACAAGTCTGATAGTAAAAATGTACTAATAGTGACGGAGTGAGCTTGTAGTTGTGTGTTTATTTTATCTACCTCTTCCTTGTTTTGTCGACCTCGGTGTTCAGCTCTGTGTTTGCTTAGGGGTTTAGCGCTGTGTTCAGCCGACCCGGTGTTCTGATAAAACATCCTACCTATCGAGACGTGCTATCGAGCCTTTCTGTGCATGTGCAGTTCCACCGTCTTGGGATTAGGGTTGGGTTTTAGGGGTTAGGGTTAGGGTTAAGATAAGAGTTTTAGGGGTTTTTGGGGGGTTAGGGTAAGAGTTAGGGTTAGGGCTATCGATTAGCACTACGGTAGGATGTTTTGATAAAGTACGACGTTTTGTCAGAACACCGGCTCCTGGCACTTGTCGGCCCAGTGATGCCCAGTGCATGATGGGATTGCTGAAGCTGCAGCTTGGCATGGCTACGTGCGGAAGCAGTTTTGTTGTTTCATTGTGTAGCAACCGTTTGTGGCCAACAGGGGGCCCCACAAAATTGCACAGTTTTAGCGGAGGAAAACGCTGCCGCTGGCTATGCGGGACACACAGTGGTCATCCACCCCACCCCATCCTGGGAACTTACAGAGGAAGCTTGTTCTTCTGAAATGCCTATTTCAGAGCTGCCATTAATATATACTGAGATCCTCTACTTAATTATGCAAATTAATTTAGGTAAAGATTTGACTAACAATATTCGTGCTGAATCGGAAATTTGCATAGCTAATTAAGTCATTAACAAAAATCTACTGATTACCAACAAGCCCTGAATTTACCATCTGTTTGAGCTCGGTGCCTGTCACCCACCTCTGCACAAAAAAGCTAAACCTGAACGGTTTCCAGAAAAAAAAAAAATACTCCAATCTGCCTGACAGCTGTAATGCGCTGGGAAGCCGGATAATTAGCAGCCAATTAGGATGCCGCTTCCTACCACGCTCGTCTCATTAGCCATTTCACAGTCGCAGAATTTAAACAAACATGCCTACAAGCTACATCGCAACTGTGACGTGCAGCAAACATCAAGGAACAACAGAGAGTGTGCAGAGGAACAAAGGCTGCAGGAAATTTATGGGCTTTTTAACCTCTGGTCTTACCCTCTGATCAATCCTGCCGTTTTCAGGGTTATCAACACATTGCGCTCGTTGTAAAATATGGATGCGATGTTTCGGTGGAACCTGCGCCACTTTGAGGAACAGCGTGCTGTTCAGCGCATTCGCCAGCAGAGGTCACTGTTGAATGGGAGGTTCCCTGCACTCCGCACCCTGGTGAACCTTGCGGAGGGGCTCCCGCGTTGTTATTGCCGTCACGTACGCATGTGCCGGGTTGCAAAAGTACGACTTTCCCGACAACAAGCAGTGGGCGTGCTCGAACGCGTGTTCCAGTGTTTTCTTTCCGTAATGATGCGCATTCTATTCTGCTTGTAAGCAGCAACAAGCATTTAGATTCTTGTGCTTATCACAGCCAGATCTGTCTGTGGTTATACTTCATATATTTGTGCTGTGGCTTCTTGCTTCTTGTTGTTGGATTTAGGAAGGTGTGGGATTTGCCCTTGTTTTTTCCTCCTACTCATCGAAGCAGAACACAGATAAAATTTGATAACACCCTTCAGAAGGGACTGGTGTAAGTGAGCGATGTCATACAAAGCTGGGGGCAATGACGAGGCCGTACGTTTGGAGATGAGGGGAAGCCACACTGGACCGACTCAGAGCTGATCTGAGGAGAGTACAGGGCTTCTGTCTCGCTCAAGCCGCATCTCCTGCTGTGAAAGCTGATGCACAGCAGACAGGATGAATTCCTGTGCTGTTCGTTAGAGAACCATCACCCAAGGTTCTGTCAAGTGAACTGTGTCAGGGCGTGCAGACATCTAGCCATCCAGCGCAGCACCAGAGGCGGTGAAACACACTGACAAGAGGGCGGCTGTGAGGCTCAGCACGCTAATGCCTCTGCGCCGAGAACAAGATCCTTAAAGATTCCCTTAAAAAAAATAAACTGAAAGATGCCCAAAGGGTGACAGTTGAAAAAGTGACCCAGCACCCGAACCCCGAGGAGAGTTACCTCATGTTAGGGGTCAGCCGCTGAGACAGCATTGATTTTTACATCAGGTCACAACTGATATTTCTACCACCGAGGTCTAGGCAACCCTCACCACAACAATCTAAAGGGATGAATAGCCTTACAGCATATCTGAAACATACATTTGAGTTTGGGGAGAACTGCTCCTTTAAGCTAGAAGTCATGATTGTCCAGTAGGAATGCTCCTAACCCAAACTCTTATTGGAGGATCATGATTGTCCAGTAGGAATGCTCATAACCTAAGCTCTTATTGGATGATCATGATTGTCCAGTAGGAATGCTCCTAACCTAAGCTCTTATTGGATGATCATGATTGTCCAGTAGGAATGCTCCTAACCTAAGCTCTTATTGGATGATCATGACTGTCCAGTAGGAATGCTCATAACCTAAACTTTTATTGAATGATCATGACTTCTAGCTTAAGTTAACCCAGCTATCCAAGACATCCTGCTTCAGGAACACCCCCCAGGTCTGACCATGTATTACCACGGAGGAAGCCTACATACGCGTAAACAAACTGATAGGCAGTGTGCCCCAATGCTACTTTTTCATAAGACAAGTACTGATCAACCCGTTAGGAGACATAGGCAGCCATCTAGGGCACCATCTTCTGAGGGGGCGCTGACTTAGCCAGCCGATTTCACTTTGTCTCAGACAGGGGGCGCCGGCAGTGAAGCTGGCCTAGGGCACCATCTTCTGAGGGGGCGCTGACTTAGCCAGCCGATTTCACTTTGCCTCAGACAGGGGGTGCCAGTGCCACATGGGCTTGGGCGGGTACTTTATAGGAGACGGCCTTTTTCAGAGAGGGTAAGTGACTCGCCGTTGCACTTTCCTCTGCTCTGCTGGAGTTCTCCCTAAGTTAATCAAGGGCACGACGAACCTCACAGACACCTCACAAAACCCAGTGTCTTCTGGTCACCTTTGAACTCTACTTTCTATTTGCGGGTGTGTTCTGTGTGTATAGGATTTGCTATATCTGTGTGGACAAACTTAGAGTCAATGTTCCCGCATAGTACATCTAGAAAAACAAGCTGTGGAAAGGGATTTGGAGGTCACGCTCGTCCCGGGAGACTGAGTGAAGGTGCCCAGCCTGTGAGTCAGGTGTTCGTGTGCTGGGTGTGTGTGTCAATGTGTTAATGTCATGTGAGACACATACACTGGTGTGTGTGATGTGGGTGTCACTGATGAAACACCAATGAAACTGGGGAGAAGTTTTTTTTAATTATTCCTGTTAAAAAGGAGAGCTTAAATCAGTCGTGGGTCGGTTTCTGAATTCTCAGGGTTCTGTCCTCAGGTTTTGGCACGTCCCCCACATCATGGTCGGATCTAAGGGGTGGTCAAAATACACGACCACCCCTCTTTGCCCCCCGTCGGCCACCCCCATAAATATAACTGGCCCCTGACGGCTACACTCAATCAAAATTTTCTCTGGGCACTACTGGTCCCCATAAGTCAGGCATCTTATTTGTGTTTTTGTACAAAGTCTCTTAACACTTAACAATCCCTGTCTTTTAGTAGTCAAGCCTCACAAAGACAGGAACGCTAATGTGTGTGTGTGTCTGTGCCTGTGTGTTTGTGTGCCTTTGTGTGTGTGTGTCTCTGTCTGTGCGTTTGTGTGCCTTTGTGTGTGTGTGTGTCTGTGCATTTGTGTGCCTTTGTGTGTGTGTGTGTCTGTGCCTTTGTGTGTGTGTCTTTGTGTGTCTGTGCCTTTGTGTGTGTCTGTGCCTTTGTGTGCCTTTGTGTGTGTGTGTCTGTGTCTGTGCGTTTATGTGCCTTTGTGTGTGTCTGTGCCTTTGTGTGTGTCTGTGCATTTGTGTGTCTGTGAGTTTGTGTGTGTGTGTCTGTGCATTTGTGTGTGTGTGCCTTTGTGCGTGTCTGTGCGTTTGTGTGTGTGTCTGTGCATTTGTGTGTGTGTGCCTTTGTGCGTGTGTGTGTCTGTGCGTTTGTGTGTGTGTCTGTGAGTTTGTATGTGTGTCTGTGAGTTTGTGTGTGTGTCTGTGAGTTTGTGTGTGTGTCTGTGAGTTTGTGTGTGTGTCTGTGCCTTTGTGTGTGTGTGCCTGCGTGCTGCGGGAGGCTCGGACAGCGGAGGATGCTTACAGGTACCTGGCTGGACAGGCTGAATCCGCCCGCCGGGCTGCGCTTCTTGCCGCCACCGTGCCCTGCGCTGTTGTTGGAGGCGTTGCTCGCCGAGTTCTTCCTTTTCCGCCGCTTCGTCGTCGTCTGTCTCGTCGGCTCGGCTGCTGGATAAAAGGCGGGCGACGAAATGTGCCCCCTGGTCACTGACATAGCGGCCGTACTGACACGGAACACGGATTGGCTGCGCATTATGTATTCTGGACTATTATAAAAGAACTTCTCCAGACATGGACTTGTAACAAAACCCTCCATTTAAAAATTGTTCCATAAATGCACAGTAACAGACGAACTAACAACCTAAATACAATTTACCAACTGTTAACATCACAGCTTTAAGCCAGACTGAGTCGCGACACCTCATTGCTATCGATGTCTTGTTAAATGCAGGCCTACAATTGTCACCATGCTACGAGATGAGCCCACATTCATTTTCACTTGTGAGCAACGTTTGTGCTCCTTTTTGCTTAAATTGCACAGAACACGTCAGAAACAGATCTATAGGGTTCAGGTTCAATGAACATTTACGATACAAAAATGCATTTCGTTTGTCATCCCGTCGGAGATGATGTGACCATCAGATAGGAGGATTGCGGAGTGAAACTGTACCTTTTTTGTTATTTGTGGGGAAAATCTCCGTTTTGAAGTTCTGTGGGTGTCCTGCTGAAATCGGAGCCGAAGGGACCGTATTTACTCATCAAATTATCTTAAGGAAATGCAACAAAAATACATATGAATCACTATGAATGAATAACCATATATTAATTCTTACATTACAGAAAGGTATTTCACAACATCGTTTTGCAATACTAGTAGATCTCGTTATGAATTGCAATTATTTGCAAGACCAACAACATGTTTTATTTTTACTCTTTACTCTTATTCTAACTCTTTTCTTTTTATTGCTGCATTTTAACTGAACAAATATAAATTTATATACACAGAACCTAACAGGGCTGTGCAGCAACATTCTGAGGGGGGGGGGGTACTGGAGAGAGGAGAGGTCCCCCTCTGTAACTCCGGACTGAAAAAAGGAGGCACTTTTATCAGGCCTCCTCATTGCCGAGCTTGAATTTCTGTTTTAGAGGGTAGTTTGGGAAAACTCATTAATATTCATGAGTGAAGCTACCTGACTGGCCGGCGAATGTGCTTCCATCGACGTATGCTACCTGTTTTTTGTGTGGTTTGGGAAAACTCATTAATATTCATGACAGAAGCAACCTGATTGGCCGGTGAACTCTGTCTACGGCATTCAATGGCCAATCAGGTAACGGTTCTCTCATGAATATATATGACTTGTCCCAAATCACCGTGTGAAATGAAAATTCGTGCACATCCCTACAACCTAAAACAATGATTCTCAACCCATGGGTTGCGACCCAATGTTTTGAAAGGGTCACGAGGCAGACATGTAAGTGTAAGCATTTTAAAACCAGCAAGTTCCCATGCTGATCCATGATCAGATTTCCCAGCCCCAAACCTAGAATTAACCTATATAAACAGGTCTGGGGTCTGCAACTGCTTAGCGCAAAACTAGTGAACACGAACGACGATGCTTAATTTAAAATTTACTGGCCCATCCAATCTGATGTGTGCGATAGGCAGTGATTGGCGTAAATTGCACTGCCTGCTTGATCACAGCGTTAATGTAAACCTATACTGGATATAGGCTCGCGACCAAGCTGGCATGGTAAACATTGTTTTCATTCGGAATAAGGTCACGTGATCACAGGGAAAATATTCTGCTTAAAAATGATCAAAGATGATCCATTAAGAAGAGCCTGAACCCACAATGCAATTTTATAGCCACTAGATCATCCTTTGTACTGGAGGTAATTTTGATGTTTGTCCTTTTTATTTATCCTATCAAGCCTCTTGACTTTTAACTGATATTGTACAAAATAGACATACAAAAATAGACAGTGCAGCGGGAACAAGATGCATTGTCTTGTCGAGACTAAGTCTTTAATTATTAATTATGTGCCCCGGCACTCAAAAATCTCCCCGGCGCCGGGATGAGAAATAACCTTCAGTGAGAACGGTACGCTGAAACTCCCACGCGACGAAGAGCGCTTCGTTGGCACAGAAACATCGCTCCCGAATCCACATCACTTACGAAAGACTGACTTCGTAATCTGATTTTGAGCGGCTGTTTCATGAAGTTTTCAAACGGTTTTGGTTTCGAACCTGGATTTCCATGCTACACCGGCCTGCATGCCAAACACATGAAACAAGCAGTATTTCATACCCTCGTTCTGTATGCTATTATTTATCTAATAAACAAACAGATATACGCTTTATTTGACAGACGTATGCGGTGAAATGTAACCTCGGGCATATGCTAGATGCACAGTGATTTATAAGCTTCCTCCACCCATCTGGGTGCAGTTACCATTTATTCTAACATGTACAGGTGGGCGGGGCTTCTTTGGACGTACGCCGGATGCTGCTTACGTGTGACGTCAGTACATTACTCATCTTAAACAGTAAGTTTTACTTTTAAATGGGACTCATTTGTTCTGCATGTGATTTTAACTTTATTGTATTTTTTTATTGTATATATATATATATATATATATATATATATATATATATATATATATTAGGGATGGCACGGTTCATGAAAAAAAACCGAACCGTTCGGTTAGCTTGTCTCGGTTCGGAGCATGCATGCGTCGCACGGTTCGACGGTTCATGACATGCGCAATGTAGCCTCGTGCCCCGTATGTGACGTCAGTGTGTTTCCCTTTCGCGCGAAAGAATAGGCTATATGCACAGAGCGTTGTGACGTAGTTCCGGTAAAAGTTCAGCCAGCTAAGTAATTTCCGGTAGCCTTTCGTTTGCTGCGTTTAGCTCGTGTTTTCGGCGTTACCACCGTCTCTGAAGAAAACGTTTAAATTTCAGCCAACCGATAGCACAACATCTGAACACTGTTGTGCGCCTTTGTTGTGTGACTTTATTTAATGTGCGGTTAGGCACTTTGTTAAAGAAAATTAAGTTATCTGTGACAAAGCACTCCAGTGAGTGTCATGCCTCGATCGTCCGCTCTTTCCGTGTGCCACGCCCCCTCGTTAAACCTGTGTGGATTCCCCGTGTTTACCAGCTGTTCCTGATTGTTGTCAAATTTGTCATTACTCCATTGTATTTAGTCCGCGTTTCCGTTTCTTTACATACGCTAACACAAGCGAGCACATGCTAATGCACAGTAACATACACCAGCATACAACCATACACCGCCATGAGCAGAAGAGGGTCTCTGGGATCACTGGGCCCTGAAATACCTGGTGGAGCCACCATCCTTTGCCACTTCTGGAACAGGCAGGTCTTCAGGCAGTCCCGGGGGCTGAGGTTGTAGGTTTTGTGCCTGGACATCAGCTCCTGCATGGGCTCCAGGATCACACACAACTGAAAACACACAGACATGGCGTGTGGCTCGTAACTCACCAGACGGCGGGTATTAATAGCACATGAATTCGGTGCTGCCCTTGGCCAGCCGTCCTCGCAACTCAACCTGATGAAAAACTCACTCCTAAATATCAATAAATACATATAAACAAGAAATGTAAAAAGCCTTCCTGCAAATTAGACTGCGATTCTGAGGAATGTATGATTTCACTGACAATTTAGGTCAGTGTTGAGTACTGTCTGGCCGGGATCAAAAACGTTGACCAGCTGTGGTTCCCTGAGGACCGAATCAGGAAACACAGATTCAGGTAAATGTCAAATTAGGAGACGGAGTTAAATTCTAATGCTAATCTAAGTCTAATGCTGCTGCAACAATGTGGCCTGTCCGTCATCCTGAGCAGCGCGTCAATCTCCACACACGCTACCCTGAATGTGGCATTTGGTACCTGAACATTTCGGGTGAATACTCTCCGACCGAGAGGTCTGGATAGAATTTAACCCAACTAACCTAATCGCTGTTGAAGGTACATCATTCAATTCATTTCAAGGCCCGTATATTACAAGTCTGAAGCTGGGGTGGGGAATCTGGAAAAAAAAAACCCAAAGAGGTATTTCGTTTTAATAATTCAATTTTGAGGAAAAGTATATGGGGGAGATTTACTTGAAGGCCTGGGAGGGGATGTGCAGAATTCACAAGGCAGCCGTGGGAAATTGAGTGTAAGGCCGGCATTGAGCGGAAACAGTCGCCATAAATATTTAATCTGAAAATGAAAACAAAGTCATCAGCTAGACGCTGCTTCTGGCGAGTGGTTAGGAAGCGGCCCCTTTGAATCGTATCAGCGGTACAAGAGGCAGCCTGAGCATGTGCGTGTGACACGGCAGCGACCCCCCCCCCCCCCAGGCGGGGGCCTAGTCAATCGCTGCTCAACAGGGCCGGGTTTTTCATTTATGGGGCCCCATTCAAAACATCACTGTGGGACCCAGGGGCGGATTAACGCACAGGCTAGATATGGCTTAAGCCTAGGGGCCCCACGTGTGCCAGCCTGCAAGGGGGCCCCCATTGGCGCGGAGGGGGGCGGGGTTGGGGGGCCCACAGACTACTGTAGCCTAGGGGCCTCTGTACACCTTAATCCGCCCCTGGTGGGACCCCTCTCTCCCTAGTGTAGTGACTGTTGGTGGCCTACAGGGGGCCCCCAAACAACAACAACAATAATAATAATAATAATAATACACCAAGCTTGGCAGTCACCTACAGCCCACTGTCCACAAACTATCATCATAAACTGGTTCTTCTTACATTTCTGGTCCACAAAGAAATCTTTTTCATTGACTTTCCATTCCCTTCTTCGAATGTTAATTGTATCAGGTTTCTGCCCTTTACAGTGAAGACTAATTGGAGGTATTTTTCCAGCATAAACGTGCTGCATGCGGTTCCTCTAGTCACATCTAAAATCTTGGGCCACCGTCCATGTTTTCTTACACACCATGGTCACATTTTCAAACCTGCAGTAGGTGACACGGTTATTACTGATGCAATATGTGGTTATTATGCATTTTATTATGGGCGGGGAAAAGAGGAGTGATGAATGATGAAATGCAATTAAATGAAATGCTGAAATGAAATCAGGTACATCAGACTGAATGGGAGACTGCTTTGATTTTCTTGAGCTATATGCTGATTGACTGTGGCTCACTTGCCATTTTTTTCTTGAAGAATTAATTTCAATTTAATTTCATATTTTCTGTTTGCCAGGTTGTTCTCCTGGTTTATTTTGCCTGTAAAACAGCCCCTTTAATCACACCACCCCTTCAGTTGCTGCTACAGGCCATAAATTCATTAATCAAAACTGTCAATAACCTACTAATTTCAAAATGACACTATATAAAACATGACACAGCTAATGTATTGACATGTATTTACACATCTCTTAATTGAGAGCAATTACACCTAATTACACAGCTGGTAATTACACCTAATTACACAGCTTGATACACCCCAAAGAAGTGTAGCACTCATAGCCCATGGCAGTGCCTGACTTTAGCTCCGCCTCTGCCCTGAACCCTGCTGCCAATCCATCGCTGTCCCTTTAGCTCCGCCTCTGCCCTGAACCCTGCTGCCAATCCATCACTGTCCCTTTAGCTCCGCCTCTGCCCTGAACCCTGCTGCCAATCCATCGCTGTCCCTTTAGCTCCGCCTCTGCCCTGAACCCTGCTGCCAATCCATCACTGTCCCTTTAGCTCCGCCTCTGCCCTGAACCCTGCTGCCAATCCATCGCTGTCCCTTTAGCTCCGCCTCTGCCCTGAACCCTGCTGCCAATCCATCGCTGTCCCTTTAGCTCCGCCTCTGCCCTGAACCCTGCTGCCAATCCATCGCTGTCCCTTTAGCTCCGCCTCTGCCCTGAACCCTGCTGCCAATCCATCGCTGTCCCTTTAGCTCCGCCTCTGCCCTGAACCCTGCTGCCAATCCATCGCTGTCCCTTTAGCTCCGCCTCTGCCCTGAACCCTGCTGCCAATCCATCGCTGTCCCTTTAGCTCCGCCTCTGCCCTGAACCCTGCTGCCAATCCATCGCTGTCCCTTTAGCTCCGCCTCTGCCCTGAACCCTGCTGCCAATCCATCGCTGTCCCTTTAGCTCCGCCTCTGCCCTGAACCCTGCTGCCAATCCATCGCTGTCCCTTTAGCTCCGCCTCTGCCCTGAACCCTGCTGCCAATCCATCGCTGTCCCTACTGCCTGAACACCCATCAATAAACCAATTAAAGATTCGCGTGCGTATCAGGCAGCTGAGACCATAATGACGCGTATGTATATTTGTAGTTAACATACATATTGCACCCCTATGCCCACCCCCCCCCCCCCCTCGTCTCACACGGTCCTGTCCTGTAAAATCCCTCCCCTTGTCACTTGCTGTATGTCACACTGTGGTCCTGGGGGAAACATTATTTCGTGCCACTATACATTTATATATGGAGGGTAGGATAATAAAGCCCACTTGACTAATGAAGTTAATGTGACCCAGTATTTATTAATAGGTACGAGACACCTGGGGGGTATTTCATGAAGCAGGATTTCTTGCTTAGCCAGATAACTTGTTGGATTTAAGGTAGTCTGGGCTAAATGGACTATATCTTCGTCCACTTAAATGTAGCTCAGACTACCTTAAATCTGACAAGTTATCTGGCTAAGCAAGAAATCCTGCTTCACTTAGCCATGGAGGACGGCAGGCCTTCAGGACGGCCTTCCAGGCTGCCCCAGTGCAGAGCATCGGACTCCTACCCTGAGGTAGTTGAGGGTGAGGTTCGTCAGGCCCATCCTGGTGATGTTTGTCGACAACTGCTCCAGAACCTGAGAGTCTTGTGCCTGAAAGAGGGGGAAGGAGTGCGGATTGTAGCAGGATCATGTCGGCCTCCCCGAGATCCACGCATCGAAGCTGCTGGGATGTTAATCACCAGTAACCCCACCCATTACCGTTTGATAGTTTTATGCTTCGCAGATACAGGCAGTACAATTATTACGTTCCCTTTTAAGAGGATTTAACATTTGAAACGTAATCAAATTCAATTTGAATGTGAAATATTTATGAATAATGAAAGAATTATTTTGTATTTTCTAAAGAATCAGGTGATAGATTAGAATGAGTCTGGGGCTGTAAGACATGCATTTCATATACTCTTACGCTTGTAAGTGTTGCCATTTTAGTCTACAACATTTAACACATAATTTATATAAAAATGTCAGAATGTTTTGTGATATAGGCACATGCAAAGAGTGTGACAGAGTGCGGCCCCCCTCCATGCGGAGTGGTATGACACTGGGCAGAGAGGAAGGGGCCGGATTTCATGCTGGGGAGGGAACACAGCCCAGCTTAATAATCTCAGCAGAGGACAGGTCTGTCATCAGCACTGGGGGGGGGGGGGGGGGCAAAAAAAGATGGCAGATCAGGCCTGGGGTCGCTGGAGGGGGGAGGACAGTGTTTCAGGGTTTTGGGTGTGTTTACTGGGGGACACAAACCTTAGAGAGTGCAGCCTGTCATCTCACCATCTCACATGTACGTTTGCTGAAAATGTACCTCAGTGTTTAATCCAAATGCTGCACAACACACATTCAACCCTAAAGACACACATCCATCTTTTAACTGCTTATCGTGGTCAAGGTCATTTGGAGGTAACCCAGACCGAGATAGCAGCTCATCACAGGCACAAACATACACACGGGTTTGTAATTATGTCTTTGTGGGCACTCTCCATTCATTTCTATGGGGAAAACTCTAATTCCAACATAATGACCTTAACCCCTACCCAAAATGGTCCCCACAATGTCAAAATAATGGGTTTTTATAACACTGTGGGAAAAATTTGGTCCCCACAATATAAACCAAATCCACGCAAACATACACAGACACACAGATCTACACACAGACATAGACAACCAGACACACAGACAGACACAGACACAAACAGACAGAAAAACAGACACACACACACGCACAGACACACAGACAGACACAGACACAAACAGACAGAAAAACAGACACACACACACGCACAGACACAGACACACACACACACACAGACACACACACACAGACAAAGACACACACAGACAGACAGACAAAGATACACACGCACACACACACACACAGACAAAGACACAGACAGACAGACAGACAAAGACACACACGTACGCACACACACACAGACAAAGACACAGACAGACACACACACACACGCGCGCACACACACACACACACAAAGACACAGACAGACAGACACACACACACGCACGCACGCACACACACACACAAAGACACACACGCACACACACAGACACACACACATGCACACACAAACAGACAGACATACAAAGACACACACAGACAGACAGACAAAGACACACACACACACACACAGACAGACAGACACACACACAGACAAAGACACACACAGACAGACAGACACACACACACGCATGCACGCACACACACACACACACACACACACAGTTGCAGCTGGTTCCCAGCCCCCAGTCCTGGAGGCTAAGGGGCAGTAGAGCTTGTCACTGAGCCGCCCAAACACACATCAGCTCAAGAATAAACTAAATGCTATTTGTTTTTATCATTTAGAGATGAAAGTCACCAATCCTGAACACATAAGCCCAAATGTTTTTCTTTAACAGTATCATTCAATATAATTTGTTAAAAATACATAACATACTGAACCAAAGGAATGAATATAGTTAGCCTAGCAACAAATCAAACAAGCTAACATGCATTTAAATGCTATTACATCTAGCAGCATAGCTCTCTGTTACACTAATAAGATGCTACCTGTAACTTCGTCATATGAGTAAAGCATTAGAATCCAGCCAGATGTCGAGCAACAAACCAGACATTGTGTGAGATGGTGAATCAGGAGCCCTGGCTGGGAGCTGAGCAGATGACCGTCAGACGGAGCTGTAATTTCATATGTGTGCTTACAGATTACCGGCTTCCTCCCTCCAAGCTTTGCTTTAACATGCAATAACACTGCAGCTGAATAACATAACGACTTTCAATTTACAAGGCGATTTATATGTTTAAAGTTGGTCGTCCAGCTCCATCTTAATTAAGGGACTTCGTAAATCCTTCCACTCGCGAGGACTAAGAAGATTCCAGAGAGATTAAGAGGAATCCCTCTTTGTTTTCGAAAGCCTAGTCTCCCTCCAAATTCCAGCAGCGCTCAGCTACTTTTAATGTTGCAAGAAAGATGAAACTGTATCTGAACATCAATACTCCTTAAAAAAGCACAAGGCAGTTAAAACAGCAATATCGTTTCTACAGTCCAAAAAAAAAAAAACACCACTTACATGCATGGCTAAAATGCTTCGGGGAAGCAGCTCCCTAAACTGCCTCACTGTGAAATGCCAGGTCTTGATTCTCATGAGGTCATCAAAGGCGAATTCGAGCATCAAACGTCCTTCTGTGCAGACCTGTTGGCAGAGGGAAGGGCGAGAAAAGAAGAGGACCTGATCTTCTGTGAAGAACAAACTCACAATCTTCTTCAATGGCTTCAGCATGACAACAGTCTCCAACATGACAACCTAAACAGCCAGACAACGCGTCAAGATCATCAATGTTCATCTCCAACGTGGCATTCGGGATGATGTCAGAGGCTACACACCATTGCTGTGTTTATTCTTCACATTTGTCTTTGATACTTGGTTCTACAGACAGAATAATCTATGAATTTGTACACTGCTGTAAATACAGTTGATGAGTTAATATTCCCCATCTTTAGTTTCAGGTTAAGGTCCAGGGGTGAACTTGGAGTCAAACTGCATAGATGGTCATAAAATATGAAGGTGGCAAAATGCACAATTCTAGGGTCATTATAGTAATAAGCAAGCAACAAAAATACATCAGAGTTGTGCTACATCTGCCAGTGAAATCCGTGCAGTGCTACATCTGCCAGTGAAATCCGTGCAGTGCTACATCTGCCAGTGAAGGCTGTGCAGTGATAGGTCCATTTTACGTCCTCGTTTTCATGCTGAGGTCTTTAGCGGGATCTTGTTCCTGTATTAAATATATCAAATCAAAGCTCCTCTTTACATGCATCTCTAAATAATTGTTATATTACATGTCATTCTCATATGAAGCAGAACCAGAATATGGAAGCCATTGAAACGTAATGTCTGGTCTCTATATTCAAAATGCCCATTGTTATATAAAAAATCGAACTAAAAGGAGTTGACATAAATCGTGCCTCTTTTGCAAGACAATGAGTCCTAAATTCAAAGGACTTTCCAAATAAGAAAACATTTAGCTATTTTACTAAATTCATGTTATGGTACTCTGGGTGCTGACATTTTGTCGCTATGGCGACCGAAATCAGCTGATTAGTTGGCATGGCAACAGAAAAGATGTAATCCCAGCAGACACACTCTAATCAATGCCCTCAGCACAGACGCTCTCTGGAGGATCAACAAGACAGGGGATGGCAGAGACACAGTTTGGCGTGGGGGGATTACTACACCCTGGTGGAAAAGTAAAAAAGGCTTCTGTCCCCCTCTAACTAGCAAATATATCATTCATCCCATTCCAGGACCTGGGATTTCTTTAGTAGAACCGTTCAGATTAAGGTGCTTGGCAGAAAGGGAGGACACAGCCTTCCCCAGGAACGACAAGCGCGCCTCATTCTGTGTGATGTTCTGGGGACCAACTGCTGCAGTCACAACACCAGTCACCAAAACAAGCTGACTGAACAAGCTGCGATATATTTTCAGATATTACATATTTATAGTAGGACTGAGAGCACATAATTAGGACTACAAACTAAACTGTGGGAATTAACTGACAAATTTCATTGATCACTCTCAAAAAAGTAAAACCACTCAAAACTATATAAATTTACCATGCTAATCCTATTAAAGGTAATCTTATTCTTAATCTCACACATATATGGGTACACACACACAGACACACACACACAATGTAACAGACATACTGACAGCCTAAAGCAGGGCAAACCACACACAGAACATCGTATCCTTAATGTGACTCGTTGCTATTTACCGTCTCCCGTCATATAATATCCAGCACTTATGCTGATGAATTCACAAAAACCTTAAGTGATACAAAACTATAACTCACAGCATGTGCGCCAAATGTAAATGTTTTACTTTCGCTGCACTGTAGGGCTACAAAAAAACTTCTTTATCAAGGGCTCTGATAATATATGCAACATTTTTTGTAAATGACTGAAGAAAGTCATACGTGATCTCAATAAACATAATTTTCATATAATGTGGCAAACACGATGTAGCATCCCCTACTGGCTGAAAAATTAATGCCGATGGCGATCGACACGTTCTTTCCAGTCAGTGGGGGCTACAGATCATTTATAAATAATATAATATTTATATAGGCCATACATCTCTTAAATTACGTAATAATTCAAGCATGCATACCTTACGCCTCATGCGTCTGGGAAAACTGTTCCTCACCCTCTGTGTATGACTGAAATGAGGGGAGGGAGTTTGGGGGGGGGGGGCACCTCCCCCCTCAAAATCCAATCCCCCCCCCCCTCCCTCCCACTGGGTCTGACTGAGCCTTTCTGCTTCATAGAAACAAAAATTAAATGGAAAGTTCCTTGTGATGAATGACCTCACATTCCAATCTGTACCATCCCAGGGACCCAAAGGCAGGTTCAGCAAGATGATGGCTTAATCAGGAAAGCTGCTAATGGCTGAATACGTATTAATATCACAGAGTTCTGTGGCCTGAGTTTGGGGTGACAGCCTTGTTCATAAGGACCTGAAAGAAGAGCTTCCTGCTGATACCTATAAGAGCAGCTCACAACAATAAGAACATATCATTATCAGAAAGCGGAGTACTCAACAAATGGCTGTGGTTCCTCTGTGCGTACTACTGCCTAATATGCAGAGAATTAAGATAAATCAAATGGCTAGAGCCAGAGACATCAGACATCAGCATTATGTATGTGTAAACAGGGCCTGCATGCACTCACATTAACTAATGAAATAACGGCAAGTGGAAATCGTTATTGTAATGAGAGCAGATGATATGATCCAAACAGACGCTCTTCAGCTCAACTGCCTGCTTCAAACTGGTGCAATTTTAACTGAACGAGTTTGTGAAATATTCGGAAGGTTTCGGACTAATATTAATCAGCATGCAATGATTATTTACAGCAGGCACAAGAAATTCAGTTTTAAATAAAAAATTTTAAACTGAACAGGAGTTTAAAAGAACAATACATTGCATAAAAATAGACAGATTTTTTTCTATATTTCAATGCACGGATTCGCCCAGGATCCTGTCCTGCATCGCCCGAAACCTGCCAGAGGGCTATGCCCCCCCCCCCGCTTGCAGATCTTCTCTGGGGTCTCCTTGCTTGCTCTGCATGTTTCAGATCTCTTCACAGATCCCAGTACCTGGGCTCCCAGCCCACAGTCCTCATCTCTTCCTCCTCGTAAATACTTCATGGTCGATTGAGGTGTGCCTCACATCGCTGTCTCTCCCGGATATTCACCCTCTTTTCAACTTCAATTTCTTGACTGACTCTGGGACATTTACTTCCAGGATTGGCTGATATTTACTTGAATCCATTCTGCTACCCGCCTGACCAATATTTTTCCATTTTAAGGCTGCCAAACATACCCAAATCATAACAGATCCAACCTATCAGCTGCCAGTGAAGACTTTTTCTTCTCCCTTTGTTCTACAAATATCTTCATTTTCTTTTTTTTTTTGCGGGCAAATAATTAAACTGTCATTTCTTCATTTCAAAGGAACTAGAACTCACGAACGCTTTGCATACTTCTGATACTAAATTATGTGTTGAGGTCTTGGAAAGGATTTTCTCTCCGGTTTAGATTAGACTTAGAACAAATACCCAGTCTCATCTACACCAGTGGCCAAAAGTGTGGAAACACCTAGCGTTTTTGGCATTACGCTTTAAAAATTACCACAGAAATATTGGTGGCAATGTTTATAAACATTCAAAGAATGTTTACAAATATCAAACACTGGACGATTAAATAAGTAACTGGAGAAACTGGAATGAAGTTCTGAAGTCTCTCAAAATCGGACGTGTTCCCACAAGGATAGGGATACAGTGCGCTAGGGATACAGTGCGCTAGGGATACAGTGCGCTATTAAAATTTACAGCCACACTTGAAAGAGAGCAGCTGGGCAGGAAGCTGGATTCCAACAGGAGCTGCATCAATCCACACAGTCATTACCTCAGTCAGATATCAGTATAATATTACACATGTTCCCTTCATCTCGCTGCACCTTGCAAGCACGTTATACTACAACTGCTACGTGTAAAAACCCCTAACAATATAGCTTAGATAATGCAGTTAAGTTAAATGTAAGATGCTGAAAAAATTAAAGGGGAACTGAATTGTTGAGGTGATGACAGAGATTAAAGCAGCATGCAGCCCTGATTTACAGAAATGGCTCAAAGTGTAATAGCATGTGACTGATAATATAAAGAGTATTGATTAGCAAGGACAGTACATTCATTTTCGGGCCTGGCTGAGCCCTGACAGCATAGTATAGCTTTTGCGGGGGGTGGGGGTGGGGGGGGGACAGGTTCACTGCCGAGGCTCACAGAGCTATATGCTACGCAGCAGGAATGCTGCCCCCGATGGCTGGTGGGAGGGGGGCGGATAGCTACTAGGGGGGTTGGGGTGGGGGGGCGGCACCAGCATCGAGCATCTGTGTGCCATGTGCTGATCCAGCAGGTCACTACTGAACAAAAAATTCAGCGGTATTAAAACCCACTGGAAAAGCAACATATTAGCGATTATACACTCACTGGCCACTTTATTAGGTACACCTTGCTAGTACCAGGTTGGACCCCCTTTCACCTTCAGCATTGCCTTAATTCTTTGTGGCGCACAATCAGCAAGGTGCTTGAAACATTCCTCAGAGACTCTGGTCTATGCTGATCTGAGAGCATCACGCAGTTACTGCAGATTTACTGGCTGAACCTTCATGATGTGAATCTCCCGTCCACTACAGCCCACAGCTGCTCTATTGGACTGAGATCTGGTGACTCTGGAGGCCATTTGTGTACAGTGTGCTCACTGTCACCTTCAAGAAACCAGTCTGAGATGATATGAGCTGTGTGACACGGCGTGTGATACTGCTGGAAGTAGCCATTAGAAGCTGGGTAGGCTGTGGTCGCAAAGGGATGGACATGGTCAGCAGCGATAGTCAGGTAGGCTGTGGTCATAAAGGGATGGACATGGTCAGCAGCGATAGTCAGGTAGGCTGTGGTCATAAAGGGATGGACGTGGTCAACAGCGATAGTCAGGTAGGCTGTGGTCATAATGGGATCGACATGGTCAGCAGCGATAGTCAGGTAGGCTGTGGTCATAAAGGGATGGACATGGTCAGCAGCGATAGTCAGGTAGGCTGTGGTCATAAAGGGATGGACGTGGTCAGCAGCGATAGTCAGGTAGGCTGTGGTCGCAAAGGGATGGACGTGGTCAGCAGCGATAGTCAGGTAGGCTGTGGTCATAAAGGGATGGACGTGGTCAGCAGCGATAGTCAGGTAGGCTGTGGTCGCAAAGGGATGGACATGGTCAGCAGCGATAGTCAGGTAGGCTGTGGTCATATTGGGATGGACGTGGTCAGCAGCGATAGTCAGGTAGGCTGTGGTCACAAAGGGATGGACGTGGTCAGCAGCGATAGTCAGGTAGGCTGTGGTCGCAAAGGGATGGACGTGGTCAGCAGCGATAGTCAGGTAGGCTGTGGTCGCAAAGGGATGGACGTGGTCAGCAGCGATAGTCAGGTAGGCTGTGGTCATAAAGGGATGGACGTGGTCAGCAGCGATAGTCAGGTAGGCTGTGGTCATAAAGGGACGGACGTGGTCAGCAGCGATAGTCAGGTAGGCTGTGGTCGCAAAGGGATGGACGTGGTCAGCAGCGATAGTCAGGTAGGCTGTGGTCATAAAGGGATGGACATGGTCAGCAGTGATAGTCAGGTAGGCTGTGGTCATAAAGGGACGGACGTGGTCAGCAGCGATAGTCAGGTAGGCTGTGGTCGCAAAGGGATGGACGTGGTCAGCAGCGATAGTCAGGTAGGCTGTGGTCTCAAACGGATGGACGTGGTCAGCAGCGATAGTCAGGTAGGCTGTGGTCATAAAGGGATGGACATGGTCAGCAGCGATAGTCAGGTAGGCTGTGGTCGCAAAGGGATGGACGTGGTCAGCAGCGATAGTCAGGTAGGCTGTGGTCATAAAGGGATGGACATGGTCAGCAGCGATAGTCAGGTAGGCTGTGGTCATAAAGGGATGGACATGGTCAGCAGTGATAGTCAGGTAGGCTGTGGTCATAAAGGGACGGACGTGGTCAGCAGCGATAGTCAGGTAGGCTGTGGTCGCAAAGGGATGGACGTGGTCAGCAGCGATAGTCAGGTAGGCTGTGGTCATAAAGGGATGGACATGGTCAGCAGTGATAGTCAGGTAGGCTGTGGTCGCAAAGGGATGGACGTGGTCAGCAGCGATAGTCAGGTAGGCTGTGGTCATAAAGGGATGGACATGGTCAGCAGCGATAGTCAGGTAGGCTGTGGTCGCAAAGGGATGGACGTGGTCAGCAGCGATAGTCAGGTAGGCTGTGGTCTCAAACGGATGGACGTGGTCAGCAGCGATAGTCAGGTAGGCTGTGGTCATAAAGGGATGGACATGGTCAGCAGTGATAGTCAGGTAGGCTGTGGTCGCAAAGGGATGGACGTGGTCAGCAGCGATAGTCAGGTAGGCTGTGGTCATAAAGGGATGGACATGGTCAGCAGCGATAGTCAGGTAGGCTGTGGTCATAAAGGGATGGACATGGTCAGCAGTGATAGTCAGGTAGGCTGTGGTCATAAAGGGATGGACATGGTCAGCAGCGATAGTCAGGTAGGCTGTGGTCATAAAGGGATGGACATGGTCAGCAGCGATAGTCAGGTAGGCTGTGGTCAGAAAGGGATGGACCTGGTCAGCAGCGATAGTCAGGTAGGCTATGGTCATAAAGGGATGGACGTGGTCAGCAGGGATAGTCAGGTAGGCTGTGGCCATAAAGGGATGGACGTGGTCAGCAGCGACAGTCAAATAGGCTGTGGTCATAAAGGGATGGACGTGGTCAGCAGTGATAGTCAGGTAGGCTGTGGCCATAAAGGGATGGACGTGGTCAGCAGCGATAGTCAGGTAGGCTGTGGTCGCAAAGGGATGGACATGGTCAGCAGCGATAGTCAGGTAGGCTGTGGGCATAAAGGGATGGACGTGGTCAGCAGCGATAGTCAGGTAGGCTGTGGTCATAAAGGGATGGCAATGGTCAGCAGCGATAGTCAGGTAGGCTGTGGTCATAATGGGATCGACATGGTCAGCAGCGATAGTCAGGTAGGCTGTGGTCATAAAGGAATGGACATGGTCAGCAGCGATAGTCAGGTAGGCTGTGGTCATAAAGGGATGGACGTGGTCAGCAGCGATAGTCAGGTAGGCTGTGGTCGCAAAGGGATGGACATGGTCAGCAGCGATAGTCAGGTAGGCTGTGGGCATAAAGGGATGGACGTGGTCAGCAGCGATAGTCAGGTAGGCTGTGGTCGCAAAGGGATGGACATGGTCAGCAGCGATAGTCAGGTAGGCTGTGGTCATAAAGGGATGGACGTGGTCAGCAGCGATAGTCAGGTAGGCTGTGGTCGCAAAGGGATGGACATGGTCAGCAGCGATAGTCAGGTAGGCTGTGGTCATATTGGGATGGACGTGGTCAGCAGCGATAGTCAGGTAGGCTGTGGTCACAAAGGGATGGACGTGGTCAGCAGCGATAGTCAGGTAGGCTGTGGTCGCAAAGGGATGGACGTGGTCAGCAGCGATAGTCAGGTAGGCTATGGTCATAAAGGGATGGACGTGGTCAGCAGGGATAGTCAGGTAGGCTGTGGCCATAAAGGGATGGACGTGGTCAGCAGCGATAGTCAAATAGGCTGTGGTCATAAAGGGATGGACGTGGTCAGCAGTGATAGTCAGGTAGGCTGTGGCCATAAAGGGATGGACGTGGTCAGCAGCGATAGTCAGGTAGGCTGTGGTCGCAAAGGGATGGACATGGTCAGCAGCGATAGTCAGGTAGGCTGTGGTCATAAAGGGATGGACATGGTCAGCAGCGATAGTCAGGTAGGCTGTGGCCATAAAGGGATGGACATGGTCAGCAGCGATAGTCAGGTAGGCTGTGGTCGCAAAGGGATGGACATGGTCAGCAGCGATAGTCAGGTAGGCTGTGGTCGCAAAGGGATGGACGTGGTCAGCAGCGATAGTCAGGTAGGCTGTGGTCGCAAAGGGATGGACGTGGTCAGCAGCGATAGTCAGGTAGGCTGTGGTCATACAGGGATGGACATGTTCAGCAGCGATAGTCAGGTAGGCTGTGATATTTAAACGATGCCCAATTGGCACTAAAGGGCCCAAAGTGTGAAAGAAAATATCCTCCACACCATTACACCACCATCACCAGGCTGAATTGCTGATATAAGGCAGAATAGATGCGTTCTTTCATGTTGTTAACACCAAATTGTGATCCTACCAGTTGAATGTCGCAGCAGAAATCGAGTCGCATCTGACCAGGCAACGTTTTTCCAGTCTTCCGTTCTCCAGTTTTGGTGAGTCTGCCCACTGCAGCCTCAGCTTCCTTCTGACAGGAGTATCACCCAGTGTGGTCTTCTGCTGCTGTAGCCCATCTGCTTCGAGGTTCGACGTGTTGTGCGTTCAGATGCTCTTCTGCATACCTTGGTTGTATCGAGTGGTTATTAGAGTTACTGTTGCCTTTCTATCAGCTTCAACCAATCTGGCCATTCTTCTCTGTCCTTTGCCATCAACAAGGCATTTTCTCCCAGGGAACCGCCTCTCACTGGACGTTTTTTTCTTTTTCGGCACATTCTCTGTAAACCCTAGAGATGGTTGTTTCTGAAAATCCCAGTAGATCAGCAGTTCCTGAAATACTCATTCCAGCCCACATGGCACCAAGAACCACGCCGCGTTCAAAGCCAATTAAATCACCTGTCATCCCCGGCCTGGTGTTTGATGTGAACATGGACTTAGGATCCCGACCCGTATGACCTGTATCTGCATGATTTTATACTTTGTGCCGCTGACATGTGATTGGCTGATCAGCTTCACAGAGCGGTTGAACAGGTATAGCTAATAAAGTTGCCAGTGAGTTGGGCCTGCTTCCTTAAGACTTCATTAAATTTGTTCTTTGAGAGGGTTGCAGTGACGTGCCAGGATCCAGCTGAACTGTAGCTGTGGCAGGGGAAATTCAAAGGGGGGGTTCTATAGAAGTGCACACATATGCGCAAATCATGCCCCCCCCTCCCCCATTCAAATGATCCATTCCTCTATATGTCCCGTAAACACAGAGCCGCTGGCTCCGCACACCACGCTGTCAAGTTCCGAGTGCGTCGGCGGATTAGTGGAACGTTTTAACCCTTTCCGAGGTCCGCTTGCCGTGTGCCGGACCGCGTCCAACCTCCCGATGCTGGCTTTGTTGTTTTAAGCTGTTTGGCTGTAATTAATTCTGACCCCTTTTAAT
Organism: Paramormyrops kingsleyae; assembly: GCF_048594095.1. Lineage (NCBI taxonomy): Eukaryota > Metazoa > Chordata > Actinopteri > Osteoglossiformes > Mormyridae > Paramormyrops > Paramormyrops kingsleyae. Next base: position 28,637,476 of record NC_132808.1, on the reverse strand, counting down.
TGGTACGCCTCTAGAGGGACGAATATAATTATAAAAGAAAAAAAAAAAACCTTTTTCGGGCCTGATGGATTTCCAAGGCAAACGCACTCAATCTCACGCACAAATAAAAAATAAAGAATCCAGCCCATTTGAATGGCTCTGCCTGAAATTTTTAGTCACTAAAGATTTTTTTTTTGGAAAGACAATTATCAAGCAGCGTGGTGCTGACATGCCACAAAACCCAAGATTTTATGGTAATTAACACATTAAATGATAAAAAAAAAACTAAACTGGTGTGATGAATCTGAATAAAAAAATTAAAAAAACAAAATCTAGACTGAGAGTGAAATGGCACGTTTGTATCGGCAGATGTGATTTTACTCCTTTTCCCCACACGAGAAACGTGCGACCTCGAGCTTTCCGAAGGCGGCGGACGTTGGAGACCTTCGGCGGCCGTTACCTTGGTGAATGTGGGCTTGCCGTGCTGAGTGATCATGGAGCAGTGATCGCAGTCCACCGTGATGCATGAGTTGTGGAAGGACTCCTTGGAGTGTTTGAGGATGTAGTGCAGGTCGGTGACACCGCCCTCGAACACCGTGCTGAAATAGCGAGGGATCAGCGTCCTTCCGATGGCTGCGAGACACAGGAAGAACGACTGCTTAGGAAAACGGGGAACAGCCGACGGATCGAGAATCGGCATCACCAAGATGGCGCCGAGGACAGGTGAGGGGTTTGGCGCTTTCCCCAAAGATCACTGCTTCTCGACCCACATTCTTAAGCAAAGTGGAAGGAAATCTAAAGACCACGGGCAGGTCTTAAAAAGGCTTTGATTGGAGCTGCAATCCTCAAGCTAGGGTGGAATGAAGTCTCAAAGGTCTCCATTAGCAATACGTGGTCTTTGTCGATCCCCTGAGACGGCAGTAAGTGATGCATGTCCTACAGGTCTGGGTCATATGGTCCAGGGGAGGAAAGAAACAAGATTATATGAAGCATCTGAGTGTCTAGCCTGCGGTGATTAAATGTTGGGGCTTCGTCTGATCTTCGTTTGATCTTAGTCTAGACCCACATTCTCATGCTTATTAGCTGAATGCTAGGAGGTGCTGCATGACTGCATAGTAAATCAGCTACAATACACTGCTGCTCTGCACCCAGAAGGACAATTACACGCTTATTATATTGTGTAAATATCGCTCTTTAACAGGTTATAATTATAGAACTCACTTAGTGCAAGATAGATGAATATATCTGACCCACCGATAATTAGTAATTATAAGACGATAAAAACTCATATGAATGTTTATGTGTGATACAGTTATGCTGATGGTCATCCATCCACCCACTGAGTTTGAGTAGGATTTCACCAGCAGAGGGCGGCAGTGAGCCTGCAGCCTGTCCCTGGAAGCATAGGGCAGGAGGTGGGGTCACAACACGCCGCTGGGTCACAAACTCACACACTACGGGCACTTTAGAGACACCATGTTACCTAACTGTGAGTCTGTAGCCTGCAATGGGAATCACACAGGATGCAAACTCAGGCGGACCTGGGGGCAGGAATCGAACCCACAGCTCTGGGTTCTAAGCCTGCATACCAGCACAGCCCAGCTGCCCCGCGACACAAAGTCCCCCCCAGAACCCTCCATGAAACGGCTTTCCCCCCTTTTGCCAGATTACAGCACCGCAAGGGCGAAGCCACCATGACTGGTTTATGTAGAGCTGACGATCTCTGGTACCAGTAAATGAACACGTAGGCTGACGGACCCGGTGGGGGTGGGGGGTGGGATGGTCGTCCGCGGAGTAAATGGGCCAGCGCTCTGAACAGGGAGCCGCATTTACAGCAGCACACCTGACAGCCGCTCCGGAAGCTTCCGGAAGCCACGCATGGCGGGCTGCCGGCAAACGGACTGGAAAATCACTACAGCGGGGGCAGAAGAAAGCGGGGCAGCCACGTCAATCCCACGCCCGTTAGCTTCTGAGGGGCGAGCCGCGGTCCCCCTAAATATTTATCGAGATGGTAAACAGCCGCGGCAAGTCATACATATTAATGCTGCTCTACAGACTCAGGGTCACATGCTAATAAGAGCGAATCCCACCAGTTGGTGTTCGGGACTCGTTCCATCCAAAAACGTCTTTAGATTTCATTGTATATTTGCTCTTTTTGATGCAAATATATTGGCTCCACCATCAGTACAGAATTTGCATTTATTATCAAATCTGAATTTGCGCTCGTTCCAGTAGCTCAGGACAATCATCTCGATATACATTTTCTCCACCTTTTTTTTTTTTAAAACATGAACTGGCCCCTGAAATATACGCTGACAACCAGCAACAAAAATATGTGCAGTAAGTATCATTAAGATGATTATAAATGACCAACTGTGCATTTTTTTCAATATTTGCGCCGACGGACTCTGCATGACCCATATCTCAGGCCTCATTACAGTAAACAGGAAAAGCATTTTTAAATTGTCTTAGAACCTAGAACCTGACAATGTTTCGGGAATTCCCGGCAAGGTTTTCCCTCCTGGTTTATTTTGAACGCAGACGAGCGGCCGGCTCGATGCCGAGGAAGCTTAGCTAGGCGACGGCGTCGCTGCCCACACGTCTCGCTGAACAATGAACACGGCGTACACACGCGATGCGCAAATGACCAACACCGCGTTAATTAGCTGCGTTAATTTATGCTGCTCTCTGGGAGTGCAGCCAGCGGTCGGAGCCGGAAGAGTGTGAAATTTGACACGAGTTACCGCCAGCGAATGCGGCCTGTGGGAGGCTGACGGGGGGGGGGGGGGGGGGCGGTGTCGGGACTGCAGGAAGGGGGACTACCCTCCCTAACACCATGCCACTGATTCGGGCCCTAAATGTCGCTCCTGGATGTGGTGGGTGGGATGCGGGATGCAGGAACTGATGCTCACAAAGGAAGGATCCGGAACGATCTGGAGAAGCCGCATGCAGGGAAGGTGCTGTCCGTACTTTAGGGACAAACGTGGCACTGAATCCGGTAACCTGGGCCTGCTTTCTGAACACGGGGGGGGGGGTGGGGGGCAGGGGGGAGGTGTGGTGGGAAATTTTCTTGGGTAAAAAACAAGATCTACACGTTTCTCGTTTCTCTGAAACTATAAGGTATCACCTTATCGCCACTGGGGATGTCTAGGAACAAGATTAGCATCTGTCTTCACAAGAAACCCTCACAGTTGAGTGTGAACCTAAAAAGCAGTTTTTTTCCTGTGCCTGGGACCCCGCCGTCGTCTTTTCCCTGTGCCTGGGACCCCGCCTTCGTCTTTTTCCTGTGCCTGGGACCCCGGCGTCGTCTTTTTCCTGTGCCTGGGACCCCGCCGTCGTCTTTTTCCTGTGCCTGGGACCCCGCCGTCGTCTTTTTCCTGTGCCTGGGACCCCGCCGTCGTCTTTTTCCTGTGCCTGGGACCCCGCCGTCGTCTTTTCCCTGTGCCTGGGACCCCGCCGTCGTCTTTTCCCTGTGCCTGGGACCCCGCCTTCGTCTTTTCCCTGTGCCTGGGACCCCGCCGTCGTCTTTTCCCTGTGCCTGGGACCCCGCCGTCGTCTTTTTCCTGTGCCTGGGACCCCGCCGTCGTCTTTTTCCTGTGCCTGGGACCCCACCGTCGTCTTTTCCCTGTGCCTGGGACCCCGGCGTCGTCTTTTCCCTGTGCCTGGGACCCCGCCTTCGTCTTTTTCCTGTGCCTGGGACCCGCCGTCGTCTTTTTGCTGTGCCTGGGACCCCGCCGTCGTCTTTTTCCTGTGCCTGGGATCCCGGCGTCGTCTTTTTGCTGTGCCTGGGACCCGCCGTCGTCTTTTTCCTGTGCCTGGGACCCCGCCTTCGTCTTTTTCCTGTGCCTGGGACCCGGCGTCGTCTTTTTGCTGTGCCTGGGACCCCGCCTTCGTCTTTTCCCTGTGCCTGGGACCCCGCCGTCGTCTTTTTCCTGTGCCTGGGATCCCGCCGTCGTCTTTTTGCTGTGCCTGGGACCCGCCTTCGTCTTTTTCCTGTGCCTGGGACCCCGCCGTCGTCTTTTTCCCGTGCCTGGGACCCCGCTGTAGTCTTGTTCCTGTGCCTGGGACCTCGCCGTCGTCTTTTTCCTGTGCCTGGGACCCCGCTGTAGTCTTGTTCCTGTGCCTGGGACCCCGCCGTCGTCAAAATATCCGGGTTTGCAAGGCGGAGTGGCATGGAGCCGCCAGGACGCACCGCTCTGTGTCAGTGGTGATGCAGAGAAACCTGGCGGGCCGGAAGGTATCTGGGGGCCACACCAGCGTGACGGAAGCCTGGGGGGGGGGGCCCACACCAGCGTGACGGAAGCCTGGGGGGGGGGGGCAAACTGTGCAACACGGGGAATTACAGGCACCGGTGATTCCCTGATATGAAGTGCAGTGGACCAGAGACTGAGGTAGACCTTAAAAATAAAATAAACACATTTCATGCGGACCTGAGACACAGGTCAGATTAAGAGAATGGATGAATGGATGGATGGATGGATGGATGGATGAATGGATGGATGGATCTGATGAAAGCCTGTCATTTTGACCATGTGGGGATATTTTTATGAAAAAAATACATGAATGCAACTAAAAAATGTCAAAAGAATTGTATTTTGTTTGTTTGCTTATGATTAAGGTTAGGGCTGGGTAGGGGGTGTCACTGGTGGAATTAGGGTTTTGCCCATAGAAATGAATGGAGAGTCCCCACAAAGATATAGATATGTAATCTGTGTATGTTTCACAAAATAGATAGATAGATGGATGGATGAATAGATGGATGGATGGATGGATGGATGGAGCCCTAAAAACTGAGCCTTAAATGTCACCATGGCAGTGATGCCCAGATGGTGAGAGACCTCTCAGGGTTACTCAGAGGTGCCCCTTAGGTGCCCATCCACGCCCGCGTCCCGTGAGCATACACCTGCTGACACAAGCGCCTGCTGCTCATGGTCACCATCCGTTCCTTTAATTTGACAGTACAGTTTTAGCAGAGTACTTACGAAAAAAGGAACAGCACAGCGAATCTGCATCTGGCCAGCCCAATAAACACGGACACATTGCAGTGGTGCTGCAGAACAAATGAGCTGATTTTCATTGTCCAGGACCAATAAAACTCGTTTAGAAGGAACATCTTCTGCTGTACCAGCAGTTTTGTGCACTTATTGGCAAAAACAGGTAAAATGTGTCGCTGTGAGGTCGAGTAAAGCCCGCTTTAAAAACGGAATGACTCATCGTGCCGTAAAGGATTCAATGGCTTTTTGCTCACCCCGTATTAAAAAAAATTTTTTTTTGTAATTTTTGGTTTCCCCTCTTTGGTTTGTAATTTTAGCATTTTTCATACACTGGACTTAAGAAATGCTACAGTGCAACAAAAAAAGAAAGAACAAAAAATAAGTTGTTATGTATTTAGGGGTAAATCTGGAGCATCATTACCTTCACATAGACTAGAGAGTTAGTACACAGAGTGAATTAGCAGGCTGGTGCTTACAAACTATACCAAGGACAAACCAACCTATAATGCCAATTACTCTATATCCCCCGGCCATACTCAGCCATCAGCGTAGTATAGAGTAGTAACATTACTCAAAAAAATCTATACTTCACAAATGTAGATCTGTTAGTAAGTCAAAATAAAAAGTTTCTGGGATTCGGCACCCGAGAACCGGTGCCATGCGTAGGGAAGGAACAGTTTCCAGAACTGGCTTCCCCAGGAATATCCACTGAGCACATGTGTGGCGGTGTGAGATTTTCATCGAGAGAATCCCACAGCAAGAAAGCCACCCAGCGCGCGGGTAATGATGTCTCCAGGGAGCCCGCCTCCGCAGTCAAAGCCGGCTCGTACCTCACAAACCGGGGGCTCGTAAAGACACTCTACTCCCCATTCAGCTCCCATTTGCCGTGTGACAATTACGGAGTTAAGTGCCCAACAGTCTGCTTAGTTTCTGGGAGGGTGATAAAAACGCCCCGTATTACATACTCATTGCACTTATTCTGAAGAACAAAATAATGGTAAATAAACTTTTTGGGCATTAGAGATATTTCCCAAATTGGCTTGGCTCTGTGCCAGCGCCTGCCGGTTAACTGGATCTCATTATCGTGCCGTCAGACCTGGAGGGCTGTGTGCCGCGTTCCCACCCCCTGCCCTGCGCCCGCCGCGTTCCCGCACCCTGCCCTGCGCCCGCCGCGTTCCCGCACCCTGCCCTGCGCCCGCCGCGTTCCCGCACCCTGCCCTGCGCCCGCCGCGTTCCCGCCCCCTGCCCTGCGCCCGCCGCGTTCCCGCACCCTGCCCTGCGCCCGCCGCGTTCCCGCACACTGCCCTGCGCCCGCCGCGTTCCCGCACACTGCCCTGCGCCCGCCGCGTTCCCGCACACTGCCCTGCGCCCGCCGCGTTCCCGCACACTGCCCTGTGCCCGCCGCGTTCCCACCCCCTGCCCTGCGCCCGCCGCGTTCCCGCACCCTGCCCTGCGCCCGCCGCGTTCCCGCACCCTGCCCTGCGCCCGCCGCGTTCCCGCACCCTGCCCTGCGCCCGCCGCGTTCCCGCACCCTGCCCTGCGCCCGCCGCATTCCCGCACCCTGCCCTGTGCCCGCCGCGTTCCCACACCCTGCCCTGTGCCCGCCGCGTTCCCACCCACCGCCCTTTGCGCCGCGTTTCTTTGGGTCTCCTCCCAGTTGAGCTGATTGGGGATCTCCGCGCCGCCCTGCATGTCTGGGCGTCCCAGGCAGGCTGTATGCCACCTCGCACTCAAGCTTTCTGGGAGGGAGTCCAGGAATCTTAAGTAGACCAGTTAATTAATTACCCCCCCCCCTCCCAATTTATTGAAAGATAAATAAGGAAATTCCCTAAACATCAAACTGTCAAAATAATACCCCACAGAGACTCAGACAGGGTCTGCTTCAACATTTAGAGTAGTCTGGCGTAGAATCACAGTTTGGAATCCAATACGTCCATCCACCCATCCTTATTCCATTCAGAGACATGTAGACATTCAGGATTCAGGGGCTCAGCAAAGGTCAACGTCTCCTTTTCACTTAAAGGTGTTTAGAAACCTTTATCAGAAATGTTCTTCGATGTTCATTCAATGCTTCTGCCTTATGGTAAGGGAACATAAAGTGTGACATCACAGCAGGGAACTACGGGACCACACAGCAGCCTCGAAGGTCACAGTGTTAGCTTGTATCAGGAAGTAGAGGGCATGGGGCTGGGGTACACCCTGGACGGGACGCCAGTCCATCACAGGGCACGGGTTGGGGTACACCCTGGACGGGACGCCAGTCCATCACAGGGCACGGGTTGGGGTACACCCTGGACGGGATGCCAGTCCATCACAGGGCACGGGTTGGGGTACACCCTGGACGGGATGCCAGTCCATCACAGGGCACGGGTTGGGGTACACCCTGGACGGGATGCCAGTCCATCACAGGGCACGGGTTGGGGTACACCCTGGACGGGATGCCAGTCCATCACAGGGCACGGGTTGGGGTACACCCTGGACGGGACGCCAGTCCATCACAGGGCACGGGTTGGGGTACACCCTGGACGGGATGCCAGTCCATCACAGGGCACGGGTTGGGGTACACCCTGGACGGGACGCCAGTCCATCACAGGGCACGGGTTGGGGTACACCCTGGACGGGACGCCAGTCCATCACAGGGCACGGGTTGGGGTACACCCTGGACGGGACGCCAGTCCATCACAGGGCACGGGTTGGGGTACACAGACAAATACACACACACACACAGAACAGCAGTAACTCTGACACCAACAAGCCTAACGACAGGGTATAGTATTGACCTAACGAGCATTAAAATCCAGCGTGACTGAATGTTTGGTCATTCAGAGATGAATATGTGCACTATTTGCATTTTTAGCTTCTCTATCGAGCCATTAGTAAGAAAGATTACGGCACCCGAAGGTATCAAATTAGCATAAGCATTAGCATTTTTCATCTAAATTAGACTCCAGTATTTCTTTCCATAAATGCCTTAGACAATTTTAGTAACTGGATGGGCTGGTTAAGCATAGGATGTCTAGTCCCTCTGCACAGGAACCTTCTAGATGCTCAGCACGGAACTCAGATGCGAAATGGCGTAGCACGAGGGCACAATTATACACCCCATTTAAAAATTAAAAATAAAAAGCAATAAATCTGCTTCACAAACTTAATGCATGATTTCCAAGCAGCGAGTAGCTACTAAAATAACTCACCCTAATGGCCATAGGGGGACAAATTAAAACTCTGTTTATCAAATCGGGACGGATGAACCGGTAGGTTAGCGAGCGGGCTGAGCAGGTCCGGGCCGCCCGTGAAGAGGATGAGAACGATGAAGCCCTGTGGAGAGCTGCACCATAACATCCAAACTCAGAAATGAATAAATGACTAAAGGCTTTGGCTGTTAAGGGTCAGTCCAGGGCTGCGGCGTGGATGTTCATAACTGGAAATGAAGGATCCATGAAGCTCCGGGCGAGATAAATATGCATTTCGGTGTACGACTGCAGATGGCGAGCTCTGCCGAGCAGCCGGACCCGGTGATGCCCCAAACGCTCGCTCTGCCGTGTAGCCGGATCCGGTGATGCCCCAAACGCTCGCCCTGCCGAGCAGCCGGACCCGGTGATGCCCCAAACGCTCGCTCTGCCGTGTAGCCGGACCCGGTGATGCCCCAAACGCTCGCCCTGCCGAGCAGCCGGACCCGGTGATGCCCCAAACGCTCGCCCTGCCGAGCAGCCGGACCCGGTGATGCCCCAAACGCTCTGCCGAGCTGCCGGACCCGGTGATGCCCCAAACGCTCGCCCTGCCGAGCAGCCGGACCCGGTGATGCCCCAAACGCTTGCTCTGCCGAGCAGCCGGACCCGGTGATGCCCCAAACGCTCGCTCTGCCGAGCAGCCGGACCCGGTGATGCCCGAAACGCTCGGGCAACTGTCGGTTCTGGGGTCTGGCCAGCAAATTATCCAATTTTAACTCTTTATTCAGCCTGATATGCTACTGGACAGTTTCACATTTACTGCTTTCTCACGGGTCTTGTTGCTGTGCAATTCCTGGACCTTCCTCAACACCAGCGGTGGTGTTCAGTGGGATAGGATGCTATGCCAGTTTTTAGAAGGTCACTCACAAGGGATTTCAGTGGATTTCCACTGGGCACGAGCCTTAATGCCAACAGCTATATAATGGGGACCAGACCCACCGCTCCCCTAACCAGCCAACACTAAGTTTTCTTTATATTAGACACATCTTTACATTTCACTTACTACAGCTTTTACACGTTTATCCAAAGTGACAAACATTTTTCTTTTGAGAAGCAGGGTTAGACAGTTAAAGGTCTTCCTCAAGGGCCCAACAGTGACATCACTCTGCCAGCCCGGGGATTTGAACCCACGACCTACTACTAAGACAGCATCATAACCTGCTGAGCCACACGCCAGCTTAAAAAAAGTGCCGGAAAAGGGTGAACTTGGGTATTTTATCGTACGTCATTCAATACTTTAAATTATGATGTACTGGAAGTTGATATGCACACAACTGAACTAGGCAACTGTGAGGAATTAAGCATGCTGGTTCCTCATTGTGCACATTCAGTTTGTATAGTTTTTATGAATAATACAGCAGATCACGTTGAAACAACCAACAAGATTTTCATCGCAAACAACCCAAAAAAGTAAAAATGTGAAAAACTGCAGTCCGGCCACAGTAAACTGAACACAGAAGCTGAGGCTCTGGCACAGGTGGGAATACATCAGAATGATAAATGTTCATCTGGACGCTTAATTAATTTGCCGATTCTGCTGGAGGCACTGGTGTCCTCAGTTTTCCGTGTGTAGCTCGGTAATTATAACGAAAGCGTAAAATAGACCGGCTTAATAGCTTTCAACCGTTACTGCGGATCGTGACGGCACCGCCCGGCCTACTTTATGGGAGCCTTTTTAACGTGGTTTCGTGGTTTTTCATACCGACGAGGGAGATGCTGAAAGTAGCCCAACCTTCCTTGTGGTGGGGAAGGATGGTCGTGAAAGCTGCTTTCTCGTGGTCTGCGACCAGACTAAGAAACCGTAGGTCACAGGTCATGTGACAACCCTGACCACCAGAAACCGCCCCGCCCACATTTCCCAGCTGCCTCACTGTCACCATGGTTTTCTTCTTCTTCTCATACTGGGGTTTTTGGTTCCTCTCCTCCACTCTCTTCTGATATCCATTCTTTCCCTTCTCCCCGTTTCAGGCACCGCTTTATGAATTATGAATTGCCACACACTCTTGTAAGGTCCCTGGGGGTGATTGTGAACAGTGTTATATAAAAATAAGCAGAATTTAATTGTAATGGTAAAATCTGAAGTGAAATATAAATCGTGAGGCTCCTGAGATTATGCATAAATAAAGGCTAACAAATTAAAATGGGAGAGTAGACTGTACGGCCTATCCCTGCAGGTACACCTCCTTACGGCCTAACCATGCAGGTACACCTCCTTACGGCCTAACCATGCAGGTACACCTCCTTACGGCCTAACCCTGCAGGTACACCTCCTTACGGCCTAACCATGCAGGTACACCTCCTTACGGCCTAACCATGCAGGTACACCTCCTTACGGCCTAACCATGCAGGTACACCTCCTTACGGCCTATCCCTGCAGGTACACCTCCTTACGGCCTAACCCTGCAGGTACACCTCCTTACGGCCTAACCCTGCAGGTACTGTACACCTCCTTACGGCCTAACCCTGCAGGTACACCTCCTTACGGCCTAACCCTGCAGGTACACCTCCTTACGGCCTAACCCTGTAGGTACACCTCCTTACGGCCTAACCATGCAGGTACACCTCCTTACGGCCTAACCCTGCAGGTACACCTCCTTACGGCTTAACCATGCAGGTACACCTCCTTACGGCCTAACCCTGTAGGTACACCTCCTTACGGCCTAACCCTGCAGGTACATCTCCTTACGGCCTAACCATGCAGGTACACCTCCTTACGGCCTAACCCTGCAGGTACACCTCCTTACGGCCTAACCCTGTAGGTACACCTCCTTACGGCCTAACCATGCAGGTACACCTCCTTACGGCCTAACCCTGCAGGTACACCTCCTTACGGCCTAACCATGCAGGTACACCTCCTTACGGCCTAACCATGCAGGTACACCTCCTTACGGCCTAACCCTGTAGGTACACCTCCTTACGGCCTAACCCTGCAGGTACACCTCCTTACGGCCTAACCCTGTAGGTACACCTCCTTACGGCCTAACCATGCAGGTACACCTCTTTACGGCCTAACCCTGTAGGTACACCTCCTTACGGCCTAACCCTGCAGGTACACCTCCTTACGGCCTAACCCTGTAGGTACACCTCCTTACGGCCTAACCCTGCAGGTGCACCTCCTTACGGCCTAACCCTGCAGGTGCACCTCCTTACGGCCTAACCCTGTAGGTGCACCTCCTTATGGCCTAACCCTGCAGGTGCACCTCCTTACGGCCTAACCCTGCAGGTGCACCTCCTTACGGCCAAACCTTGCAGGTACACCTCCTTACGGCCTAACCCTGCAGGTGCACCTCCTTACGGCCTAACCCTGCAGGTACACCTCCTTACGGCCTAACCATGCAGGTACACCTCCTTACGGCCTAACCCTGCAGGTGCACCTCCTTACGGCCTAACCCTGCAGGTGCACCTCCTTACGGCCTAACCCTGCAGGTACACCTCCTTATGGCCTAACCCTGCAGGTGCACCTCCTTACGGCCAAACCTTGTAGGCATGCACCACACACAGGCATCGCTTTAGGCTGGGTCACTCATGTTGGAGATACCTTCATGACACACACACATTGTGATCTCCACATGTTTGATATCTGAACTGAAAAGCCCAAAATTCAGGTCACAGATCATCGCAGCTGTTTTCCAGGGAGTATCGCATTTATTAGATGCTTTTATCCAAAGCAACATACAATTGAGAATGCAGGGTCAGGCAGTTAAGGGCCTGACTCAAGGGCTCCGTGGTGAATCACTCAGCTGACTCCTGGCCTACATGCCACGGAACATCTCCATCATTAACCTTCCTGCTTTACCTGAGCTGCTCCGTGACTGAATGCAAGGGCGCAAGCTGCGCATGAGATGCGGTGCAGGGTCCTTCGCATTTTAACGGCGTCTGCCCGAATGCGCAGTCACAGCTGCACATCATTAATACCATCAGCTCCCCGTAGTCGATTAGCTGTGAAATTAATTTGCATTGAACTTCTACGTATCTAGTTATTTTTCTGCTTAATTATTCAAGATCTAAGAAAATCGGATAAACGGAAATGTGTCCTTTTAAGGGGACAAAATATTTTTAAAGGCTTTTGTATACAATTATATATCTATTATTGCAGATATATTTATGCAACTTTACAGAAATCTGCATTACCGTTAGACAATTACAGCACACCCACAAATAACTGGCTTGCCGTTGGCAGTCATTCCGGAGGTCACAGAATAACCGTTAATTAAAATAAATGGCGGAATGAAAACCAGCATTCCTGTCAAGCTGGGAAGGTTGGGAATTTGGAGTGGAAGCATGCGGCTAGTGAGGTGATTATGCTGAGCCTAGATGCCAAGAGCAAACTTGCAGGCACACAGCGCCGGCATGGCACACAGCACTGGAGTGGCACAGCACTGGCATGGCACAGCACCGACATGGCACAGCGCCGGCATGGCATACAGCACTGGCATGGCACACAGCACTGGAGTGGCACAGCACTGGCATGGCACAGCACCGACATGGCACAGCGCCGGCATGGCATACAGCACTGGCATGGCACAGCACCGACATGGCACAGCGCCGGCATGGCATACAGCACTGGAGTGGCACAGCACTGGCATGGCACAGCACTGGCATGGCACAGCGCCAGCATGGCACAGCACTGGCATGGCACAGCGCCAGCATGGCACAGCGCCGGCATGGCGTACAGTGCTGGCATGGCACACAGCGCCGGCATGGCACGGCACTGGCATGGCACGGCTCTGGCGTGGCACAGCACCGGCATGGCGTACAGCACAGGCATGGCACAGAACTGGCATGGCACAGAACTGGCATGGCATACAGCACCGGCATGGCGCACAGCACTGGCATGGCGCACAGATGTCTACGTGCCTGTGACCATGGCGAGGGGCATAGGGAGATACCATGTCACGCCTGAACTAAACACGACAAATAAAAAAGAATAAAGAATCATTAAGCTCCGTTTTCAGTTCTGTGACAAAGTATAAATGGGAAAAACTGAAAGTGAGAATGCATGCGTTTATCGTTATATTAATGTATGCATAATTTTATAATTATTGCACTTAAATAGCTAACTAGACAGCAAATCCTCAGTAACACACAACCACCAATATGCAACCACCCATAAACAGCTACGATTGTATTAAAAAGGACAGTGAAGACATCATTAAATGTCTCGCCCGAGTTTATGGGTAGTCAAATAGGGCCAATTGAGATACTTCACTGAAAAGACCGGTTTCAAAGTGATTTGGCCCCCCATCCGCTTAGATTAGCCCCGGCCACATTGTTTTGATTGGCCGACGGCATCCCCAGGTAACACAGGAACCTGGATCAGCGTTCATCTGCGTAACGCTGACAGACCGACCCAGTGAGGAAACACCGCAGCTTCGAAAAGCCACCACAAAATGAACGCTTCCAGCTAATCTGAAGGCGCTGTAGGGATTCACACCCAAAGACCTCCATCCACCTTTACAATGTCCTTCCAAGGGACAGCAGACGGGCCGAAACCCACACCCACCTGTGAGATGTATTCATTCCCTGAGCCGTTTGTGATCAGGGGGGGCTTGGAGCTTCGAAGTTCCCCTGCCGCCCTGCCCTACCTCAGATGTCACAAAAAACTAAACAAATAGTCAACAGGTACAGTCAGAAGATGGTAGCTAGCTGGTTAGCAGAACGTGCTGCTTCAGCATCTCCTAAATAAGGGACACATTTACTTAATATTTAGTGTTGTGACTGTTTGTGACCAATAGGGGGCGCACACAGATGCATGGTTTGACTGCCGGTACCACCTTCATTGATGGGAATAAGTTAGTGTAGCCCTGTGAAGGGCAAATCACGGCGGACGCGATTAATCTCAGCTGACAGCGAGCGCCGGGGGGGGGGGGGGGGGATGGGGGTAGGATGTACGAAACTTGAATGAATTGACGGCAAAAGCCTAACGAGCGAGACTAATAATTCATGCATTGCAATGCACAAACACAAGCGCCTATAATCGACTCACGTTCAATGCCACGACGTAGCGCTTTCGGGAGAAAAACAAACTTGTGAGACGGAGCTCCTTAGCTCACGCACGGGTAACCTTTTCCCGAGGAACGGCTGTGACTTTTACCGTGAAGTATCATTTATGCTATTTTCGTTTGTTTAAGCTGCAGCTATCACGAGAACACAGTTAATCAAACGTGAACTTTACACTAGACTGAGATACTGGTGATGATTACTATGCATTTTAAACTTTCATTACTGCCGCTCCCTGGTCAGGATAAGTGATCACAAGACGGATGCTTGTGTGGATTACAATCCCTAAAATCTTCACCTCTGCTTACATTACCGAAGTTCTGTGGGCACAAACAGCTTGCAAAATGAACAGAATAACAGCATCACCCCCCAAAAGAGTCTCATCTATTGACACAGATGCTACAGATGTCTGGATAGTTGCTGGACATCATTCCTGGACAGGAAACACCACCATTTGTGGGAAATCACTCCAGAATCTGCCATTGTGGTTAACAGTGAATCTCCTAAAGCTGCAATATTCGTACCCCAGCTGTTCTGCCCACATTTTCCAGCACAAACAGGTGGTTCATAGTGTCCCTAAAAGTTACACTCTTCCTTACTGTTCTCTGACTGGCCATCATGGAACACCATGTCCAGCTGTGGACCAGGTCAGATCCTCTCGGATAAATGAATGCCGCTTAGAAATCCCACTTATGGGATACTCAATGCCAGGAAACACCTGCTAATTAGTTCAGTGTTTCTCGCAGGCTACCATACCTAAATATTAGCTGTTCTAAGTTTTCCTAAGTTTCAGTTGCACAGTAAGCTTACGGAGGCAAAAAAAAACATACAGCCTAAACTCCCAGAAGCATATTTGACTGTTGAACATGCTTGAATCAAGATGATATACTGTCATTAAGTTATTCTACAATTTAGTCCATTCAGGCATTTAAGGAGTAACTGAAGGGCTTAGTGGACATCAAACCAATCACAGAAGTGGGAAATTGACAGACAAACAAACACTTCAGAACTTTCCGCCATATTAAGGGTATTACGGCAGTATTGAGGGAATTAAGGTCCAGGCAAAGGGCAATGACAGTCAGGGAAGAGCAGTAGGGAAATGGGCTCGTTAAAAAAAAGCCAGGAGAGAAAAAGGCTGGTTAACCAGCACTAATCCCACACTGCTTGTTTAACTAGTCTCCACCTACAGACGTCACCTCATGCACTAATGCTGGTCCTAGGGGCCCAGGTACAATGATTCTAGACTAAATTTAGAATTTTAGAATCAATTTAGCCTCCTGTTTTACCAGTCAGGTTATTTTTTGTCCAAACCTGCCCGCCCTTCACCCAAGCCACACCAGAGACCCACAAACTTCCAGAAGCTTCCATGAGTCAGGCCGCTCCCAGTCTCAGCCATCGACAAATACGGAGGGTCCGTCCATGTCCTCAGCGTCCCCCCTACATCAGAAGGTTGTTTTATCCTGGTAGCATCATATGTATAATAATAAGAGGAGGCAGGCGGAATGGCCGGGCACTGCAGAGGGGCAGGAGGGTCGGTCGGGCACTGCAGAGGGGCAGGCGGAATGGCTGGGCACTGCAGAGGGGCAGGAGGGACGGCCGGGCACTGCAGAGGGGCAGGAGGGACGGCCGGGCACTGCAGTGGGGCAGGAGGGTCGGCCGGGCACTGCAGAGGGGCAGGAGGGACGGCCGGGCACTGCAGAGGGGCAGGAGGGTCGGCCGGGCACTGCAGAGGGGCAGGCGGAATGGCCGGGCACTGCAGAGGGGCAGGAGGTACGGCCGGGCACTGCAGTGGGGCAGGAGGGTCGGCCGGGCACTGCAGAGGGGCAGGAGGTACGGCCGGGCACTGCAGTGGGGCAGGAGGGTCGGCTGGGCACTGCAGAGGGGCAGGAGGGACGGCCGGGCACTGCAGAGGGGCAGGAGGGACGGCTGGGCACTGGAGTGGGGCAGGAGGGACGGCCGGGCACTGCAGAGGGGCAGGAGGGACGGCTGGGCACTGGAGTGGGGCAGGAGGGTCGGCCGGGCACTGCAAAGGGGCTTTTCTCTGCTATTTTGCTCACAGTTGCCTGTTTATAATGAATTCAGATAGATGGCTGTGTTTGCCTAATCTGACCAGGCAGGGTCTTCATTACAGAACATGCAATCACGCAAAACAATTAGGAAAAATGGTCCCCACAACATCAAAATAATAGGTATTTATCATTGAACATTTGGTCCCCACAATGTAACGTGTAACTGGACCACACACACACACACACACACACAATCACACATAAACTGCACAGCAACACAGACACACACCTCCACAGCATGGTCGCCATAGCACCGGCTTGCAGGGTGGGGAGCACGCTGCGTTATCACAGTCTGATGGCAGTGCAGTGTAAAATGCCGGCTGTGAGACTGCGGTCCTGCTGGTAGGCCTGGCCCGGTGCCATTACCAAATCTGAACTACAGTTGTGATGCACTGTACACTGTAAAATACCAGTGATGCAAAATACCAGTGTTTGTGAAATACCAGTGCTACATCCCATGTTTGCTGGCTTTGTGGGATGACAAAAAAGAAGAAAACAAATGACGCACATAAGTGTTTGTCTGGTGAGAAATATAAAATACAGCTTCTCATCTTCTCTATACCGCCTATCACAGAAAATTCATGGGTATTTATTGCTGATGTGTTTTGCTGTTATGTCACTTTAACTGTACTACTGGCCAACATCCAACAAAGAATCCTAAACAGCAGGGAGTGTGCAGGGACGGAGGCATTGTGGGGGGGGTGGGTCAAAGGGAGAGCCATTACTGTATCTCTTTGGTCCATCTTCCAGGCAGAAGGACAGTGTCAACGTAGCGTCGTCCTCGAAGAACTCCGTGGAAAAGGCATCCCACCAAAGGCTGTCACTTTCCTGAAACAACAGGAATGACATCTGAGGAAGTGAGGCAGACAGGCAATGGGAAATGAAAGGTGAGGAAGTGAGGCAGACAGGCAGTGGGAAATGAAAGGTGAGGAAGTGAGGAAGACAGGCAATGGGAAGTGACAGGTGAGGAAGTGAGGAAGACAGGCAATGGGAAATGACAGGTGAGGAAGACAGGCAATGGGAAATGACAGGTGAGGAAGTGAGGAAGACAGGCAATGGGAAATGACAGGTGAGGAAGACAGGCAATGGGAAATGACAGGTGAGGAAGTGAGGAAGACAGGCAATGGGAAATGACAGGTGAGGAAGACAGGCAATGGGAAATGACAGGTGAGGAAGACAGGCAATGGGAAATGACAGGTGAGGAAGACAGGCAATGGGAAATGACAGGTGAGGAAGTGAGGAAGACAGACAATGGGAAATGACAGGTGAGGAAGTGAGGAAGACAGGCAATGGGAAATGACAGGTGAGGAAGTGAGGAAGACAGGCAATGGGAAATGACAGGTGAGGAAGTGAGGAAGACAGGCAATGGGAAATGACAGGTGAGGAAGTGAGGAAGACAGGCAATGGGAAATGATTTCCCCGACGGCTTACATGATCAGATATGAAGTAAATTATCACAGACACTTCCCCAAAACACAAGATAAAAAAGAGACAAAAATAATATTTAATTATTTGTAAGAATGAAGAAAAGGCAACACTTTTTTTAATTAAAATCATAGTTTATTATAAATATTTATTTTTCTTATCATATGGTAAATAAAGAATTACAATGCCCACTATCGACGATTTCAAGTCATCAATCATTTAATTAAACACTAATTAAGTAGAGAATGGTGGCGTTCTGCTCAGTGATCCCACCCCTGCTGCGCTCTCCCAGCTTCCCCTGCCTCCGATGCTCCCCCGTGCCGTAAATCCCAAAGCCGGGATCCTCACGGGCGCCTGGGCTGCCGACAAGCTGCACGGCAGATATCACACATCACAAATGTGTAAACATTCCCGAAGGCCGCTTCAGCTTAGCCGATATTTGTTGCCCAAACCCGGTAAGGTCAACAATTAGGTGTGAATGTTAAACCAAAAACTTTTGGAAAAGACCAAAGTGTGATTTTGTTCTTCAGTGCCAACAAATAGCAGGTAATGGACACTGTAATGGACACTGTAATGGACACTGTAATGGACACTGTAATGGACACTGTAAATCCTGCAGTTTGACTACAGCTGGTGGCAGGACTGCGCAGGTGTGACTTAAGAATGTCTGGCGCTCCCAGGTCCTGGAGGGAGCAAAAATGTGGACTGTCTGTGGGTCCCCAAGGGCCCGGTTGGGAAACACTGGCCCAGTGGGCTGACTGGCATTGGCGGTATTTGTACAGAGCCTGGTAGGGAGATGTCGGTTCTGACAGGCATACACTGATCATTCAGGATCAGCGTTCCCGTAACTAGCCTCGGAGCGCCGGCTTTCCCAACCGTTTATGAGCAGTGCCGCCGCCCATTAGGCCCTTTAAGGAAGCCTTCCCCCCGCCTGCCCACGTACCTGTAACACAGGGTGTGATTAAAACTAAGAAAGATATTATGAAGAAAGAAAAATCAAATGTGGGACTAGAAATATTTAAGGACACTAATACATTATGTTAGTTACTGTCAGTCTTGTTTTTATTTAAATTCTGTCCTCCTTGACATCTGAGGCATACAGGCAATAGGCGGCACATGCAGGGAGTGGTTTAGTATTTCTGGGGCCCAACTAAAAAAAGTCACTTCAGGGCCCCCCCCATATCTTTCAAGCACTAAATACACAGCTAGTAAGTACAGACAATCAATGTTGGCTAGCTGGTTAGCAAAAAATGCTGCTTCAGTGTCTTCTAAATAAGCAACAAGCTCATTTAATATTTAGTGCAGTGAGTGTTTGTTGGCAGCAGAGGGCCTCCAAACCACAGGGGCCCCACAGGGGCTCGACAAACGCACTCAGCCTTGGGCTCGTCACCCCCACCCCCCCCGACCCGACACGCCGATTACGTGGGACAGCCTCAGACTGTATCCCTCCACCAAGTCAAGCTAGGGTTGAAAATAATCCGAGTGCCGTTTTGCTGTTATAATTAATTTGGAAATACACCGGGAAAAAGAGACAAAAAAAACCTCTAGCAGTTAATCTCATTAAACTTAATAAATGTAAGAAGACACACAACAGAAGTCCAGTTAGGCCTGAAGACACAACAAACATGACAAATATGCATGTGTCTGAGAGGATTAAACAGCAGACAGTAAATACATTAGCGCTATAATCTCAAAGCTTAAACAATAACGGTATAATTACATTAAGCCAAATTCCCCTCTTGAACATTAGGTGGCGACTAGAAAATAGTCAAGATTGATGAAAATTGCAAAGAGATTCGGAGAGTGTGGTGTAAGCAAAACAGGATTTAAATCAGAATCAGAATTCTTTTTTTGTGCCTGCATGATTGTAGATACAGCCCAGTCTCTAGCACCGTGTCACCAGACACGGAGACAAGCGCTCGTGATAAAACGCATGGATGTTCAGTCGCCCAGCTGCACAGCTTTCGCCAGTGTAATTACATTCAAAATACTTCCCTGTGAAATTATTAGTAATTAATTGCAAGGTAGACCATCAGGAAACAAGCTCTTGTGGTATCTTAATTACGATTAATTGCAGTAACCCTAAAAATCCTAAGCCTAATTATAATGAGTAACGGTGGTATTTAAGGAGTGATAAATAATGGTCACAAAGCAGGATTCGTTGTGTTTGTGTAATTAAGAACATCACCGAAGTCTGTTCCTTATTACTTATTAATTACAGTGAAGCCCCTAACTTGCGACATTTACAATTATTTATTAGTATTTACAGCATAACAACACAAGAAGAGGATCAACTTAATGTTACTCTGGCTTGTTTTGCTACTGATGCAAAACATGAAACATCTCTCTAATTTAAACAAAACAGTTTCTGGGGATTTACATTTGTGATCCGCACAAACACGCCTCATCAAAGGGCAAGCAGCAGCACAGAGAGAGTCACCCACTTCCGTCCAATAAAAAAGGGCCTTACAACATCCGCGGCGTCGGTCATGAACTACGGTGACAGTGATTGGAGGCCCCGGGCCTCTGAACAAACCCAGTGCAACCAAGTATGTCTAATGGCAGAGAGCTGAGAAGCAGCAGGAAGGAGGCTCTGCACAAACCAAAGGATTCGTAGAGGCAATTAGCAAAGCTGCTCTTTCTATCCACTTACAGATGCCTCAAGGATTTATTGAAAAATGCAGCACGGCTGTTAAGAATTCACATTTGCGGTTGTTTTTGCAGGGGGGGGGGGGGAGGTGTTGTGTTCCTGGATGTCCCCTCCCCCTGGCAGTCTGGCCGACGTTTCTCGTGTTGCCGTGGACCCAGGACACACTGCGATCTGCCTTTGAACAATCCCACAATGCCATTACAGAGGCCCGTTTGTCTCTGACTGACTGCCATGTAGCCAAATACTCAACTCTACACCTGTTTCATTAACCTGTCAATTACGATATCATTACATTCCATCCATCCATCCATCCATAGCTGTTCTGCTCTTGAGGACTATGCTTGCTCCAGTACTGCTTACACCTGTACCTGGTCATTCACTGGAAGCTTGGCCTGGATTCACTTATGCCTAGTTGACTCCTTAAAAACTGTATACTTGTAACGTAATCTTTGCCTCACGTGTACATCGCTTTGGACAAAAGCATCTGTTAAATGATTTTAAACATAAATGACCGTGGTGGTAGCAGGTGGGCCAATGGGGTGTCTGCCCTGAGGCCACCGCCCATTAGACCAATGGAAGCCAATAGGAGGGGTGTCTGCCCTGAGGCCACCGCCCATTAGACCAATGGAAGCCAATAGGAGGGGTGTCTGCCTTGAGGCCACCGCCCATTAGACCAATGGAAGCCAATAGGAGGGGTGTCTGCCTTGAGGCCACCGCCCATTAGACCAATGGAAGCCAATAGGAGGGGTGTCTGCCCTGAGACCACCGCCCATTAGACCAATGGAAGCCAATAGGAGGGGTGTCTGCCCTGAGGCCACCGCCCATTAGACCAATGGAAGCCAATAGGAGGGGTGTCTGCCCTGAGGCCACCGCCCATTAGACCAATGGAAGCCAATAGGAGGGGTGTCTGCCCTGAGGCCACCGCCCATTAGACCAATGGAAGCCAATAGGAGGGGTGTCTGCCCTGAGGCCACCGCCCATTAGACCAAAGGAATTCAATGGGGGTATGTCTGCCTCAGGCCACCATCCACCGCACCAATGACAGCCAGTAGGGGGGGATGTCCTTTCAGTCACCACAGCCATGAGTGGGGCTGGGGGCACGGACTCAGGGTTCTCCCAAAAATTTCAGTCACATATTGCTGTAATAATGTATCTCTATTTATAATGCAGTGCTATGGGGGCGGCACGGGATGCACTGGATATAGCACAGTGTTATGGGGGCGACGCGGGGGTGAACTGGATATAGCATAGTGTTATGAGGGCGGCACGGGGGTGCAGTGGACATAGCACTGTGTTATGGGGGTGGCACGGGGGGTGCAGTGGACATAGCACTTTGTTATGGGGGTGGCACCTGGGCACAGTGGAAATAGCATTGTGTTATGGGGGCGGGACGGGGGTGCAGTGGATATAGCACTGTGTTGTGAGTGGTGACGTGGAGGTGCAGTGAATATAGCACTGTGCTGTGGGGACGGCGCGGGAGTGCAGCGGACATAGCAACGTGTTATGGGGGCAGCACGGCCGTGCAGTGGATATAGCACTGTGTCATGGGGGCAGTGCAGTGGTGCAGTGGAAACAGCACTGTGGCCGTATACCTCTGGGACCACGTGTTGTCATGGGGTTTCCTTTGGGTTCTCTGGTTTCCCCCCACTGTCTAAAACATGCTGAGATTAACTGGAGTTACCAAATTGCCCCTAGGCGTGACTGTGTGAATGGTGTGTGCCCATCAATGGCTTGGCACCCCATCCTGGGTCGTTTTCTTCCTTGCTTGGGGGCTCTGGACCCCCACGACCCTGAATATAGAACAAGTGGTTACAGAAGATGGATGGATGGATTTTATGCTTCATTCCGTCTGAATACTGTACTCACATTGTCCAGATCACAAAACTTCAAACAAGTGATTCATCTCAATTTCTCCACCACATTATCACTTTATGTATCTGACGTAGGAGCACTTGGGGGTGGAGACCACAGGGCTGCATCTGACGCAGGTGTGGGGAGTCCTCAGGGCTGCATCTGACGCAGGTGTGGGGAGTCCTCAGGGCTGCATCTGAAGTAGGTGTGGGGAGTCCTCAGGGCTGCATCTGACGCAGGTGTGGGGAGTCCTCAGGGCTGCATCTGACGCAGGTGTGGGGAGTCCTCAGGGCTGCATCTGACGCAGGTGTGGGGAGTCCTCAGGGCTGCATCTGACGCAGGTGTGGGGAGTCCTCAGGGCTGCATCTGACGTAGGTGTGGGGAGTCCTCAGGGCTGCATCTGACGCAGGTGTGGGGAGTCCTCAGGGCTGCATCTGACGCAGGTGTTGGGAGTCCTCAGGGCTGCATCTGACGCAGGTGTGGGGAGTCCTCAGGGCTGCATCTGAAGTAGGTGTGGGGAGTCCTCAGGGCTGCATCTGACGCAGGTGTGGGGAGTCCTCAGGGCTGCATCTGACGCAGGTGTGGGGAGTCCTCAGGGCTGCATCTGAAGTAGGTGTGGGGAGTCCTCAGGGCTGCATCTGACGCAGGTGTGGGGAGTCCTCAGGGCTGCATCTGACGCAGGTGTGGGGAGTCCTCAGGGCTGCATCTGACGCAGGTGTGGGGAGTCCTCAGGGCTGCATCTGAAGTAGGTGTGGGGAGTCCTCAGGGCTGCATCTGACGCAGGTGTGGGGAGTCCTCCTCTTTATGTTTGGCTGCATACGTTTTCTGCATTTATTATTTTCATTGATAAGCATACAGGTACAAGTTCTAATGAGTCTGAGGAACTTGTACGCTGCAATCTAATTTTAATAAAAATGTAAAAAAAAAGGCGTTATAATCCCTTCGGCATGAAGGAATGTGCACACGTGCTGCTATGGTGACATTAGGGACAAGCAGGACGCCATGTCCCCAGCCGTTTCAGGACAGCACAAGGTCAAGTGGAAAGCAGCTGAACCGGGGGGTGGGTGGAGGAGACGACGCTGGGCCACCTGTACAGCCAGGGCGGTTTGCATGAATCAGAGGTGGATATTTCAGGCCAGAGTAAAAATCCAAACCAGGATTTTGTTTCAACCAACCAGTTTAATATATAGAGTCACAGTTACAGAGTACTCAACTGGTTGGTTGAAACAAAATCTTGGCCTGGATTTTTACATTATGAACCTGAAATGTCCGCCTCTGATTAGCATGTCACCCCAGTATAATTTCCCACCAGCATGCGAGGCCCAGCATGGCTGTGGCCGATACTGTGGACGGACACTTCATAGAAGAAAAGATTTCCATGTGTTCTGTTTGTGCCAGAGACTGAGAGGTAACTGAATTCTGTTTCATCTGAACATGACCATGAGCTTCACATACAAAACCACCCGATACATTTATGGGATAACATCTATTGCTCGAAAGACATTTCCAACAAATTGGGCAGTGACCATCTTCCCAAAGGCGCTTCTGTTCTGCTCGTGTTGACAAGAAATATACAATTTGGTAAATTCAGCAAACACGAGCCCCCAAAAATATGTGAGCTGTGTAACCCAAACAAGACCAAGTTAATGGGGGAAGAGGCATCAGAGATCTTCAGGTATATGCCGTTCGGTGGACTTTGAAGAATTCGCTTTACTTTTAAATACATATGAAACATTCTTACGAAACGCAGGCGCCATTTAAGTTGGATCCGCGAGTCTCCATTCCAGTTTTCTTTTTTTTCTACTTTATAACGTCGATATGGGAAATTGATACGACTTCTATATAGAAACGTGTCAAATTACTCTGCACAAACATTCTCATCTCTCACTGCCTTGCGGATTGATTTTTAACCATCTTCCCTGTCTGGACAATTAATCAATACATCAGTGTTTTCCTGAAAAGGCTCGCGGCAAGAAAGCTACAGGAATGCATTAGGATTTTTTTTTAACGTCGGCCTAATCTTATATCATTAAATACTCTACAGCCTACCATAGAGGTGTAAGGAGCACATGGCAAGGCGAACATGACCGAGTCGTCACACTGTTAGGGTCCAGTGCAGCCCTGTCAAGCCGCCAGACTGTAACCAATCAGAAACTGTTAAAATAAACACGACGTCCGTCACACATGGACCCGCTGGTACAGTAAGTGTGCAGCACCATGCTAATAAGGAAAATCGACAATAAGGGGCACGTCAGCGAAACAGCACCGTCTCCAAGCTAGTGCCACACCTATCACAACAAAAAGTTTCTGGAATGTTCCATTGAATACGCAACATGACCAAATCCATTTGACAGGCCTGGGCTCACAGATAAATATTTAACATATAGAACATATATAAATAAAAGGCTGTTCTTTTTACTTGTCCATCCTGCAGCCAATGGGAGGTAGAGGAATCGCGTGTTATACATCAGTCCGGTCAAATGCGTCATGCAGCCTAACTGAGTCCAGGATAACACACAGATCAATAACAGCACATAACTGCCAAATTATTACTCTGAAGAGCCTTAATGTTAAATCAATTAAATTTAATTTAATCAATTACAATATATAAATAAACAAATCCAAACAAAGTGGAATGCATCAAATATGAATTAAAACTGGCAAACCAAAATAGAAAAATGATTAATTCTGATCTGACTGATGATCGGGGTTCTGGAAGGTATGAAATTAATTTTGCTCATTTGGGTATTAAAATAGTTTTAAAAGGCCTTGGAAGAAATATGGTATAATTAAAAAAAAACTAGAACCAGCCTATGGAAAACTTTAATTAATATTAAGTCACATTTTCTGAGTGAAAATCTGAGCAGGACTGTGAATGTTAAGGCTTTACAAAGGTCACGTTCTGTACATCCACAAGGGATAAACAGAACATTCTTCGCCATTATATTTTAATTAATTAACCCTATATCTCAATTATATGTAAGCACAGACTCAATGATATCAGTTTTTAAAATCAGTAGTTTAATGTGCTGTTTAAGTCAAGTTAGTCAACTAACTGTGAATGATTTGTATATACCTTACATACAAAGGTAGTCTCAGGAATATCTGTCAACCTCCGAAAAAGACCTATTTAGGTCTCACAGGAGTAACAATGAGTAATGGTATATGGACAATGAGTAATGGTATATGGACAATGAGTAATGGTATATGAATAATGAGTAATGGTCTATGAATAAGTAGTAATGGTATATGAATAATGAGTAATAATATATGAATAATGAGTAATAATATTTGAATAATGAGTAATGGTATATGAATAATGAGTAATTGTATATGAATAATGAGTAATGGTGTATGAATAATGAGTAATGATATTTGAATAATGAGTAATGGTATATGAATAATGAGTAATTGTATATGAATAATGAGTAATGGTGTATGAATAATGAGTAATGGTAGCACGGTGTCTGAATGGAAACTCCTGTCATGACATGCCCCTCTAACCTCCATCCATTCTTTTTGCATGGAATTGACATGTTTTTTCCCATGATTGCATGAGTTTCCTCCATGTCCGTTAGCTTCTCCTGCTGTCCAAAGATATCCCGTCCAGGGTGTACCCCAGCCCCGTGCCCTGTGATGGACCGGCATCCCGTCCAGGGTGTACCCCAGCCCCGTGCCCTGTGATGGACCGGCATCCCGTCCAGGGTGTACCCCAGCCCCGTGCCCTGTGATGGACTGGCATCCCGTCCAGGGTGTACCCCAGCCCCGTGCCCTGTGAGGGACTGGCATCCCATTCAGGGTGTACCCCGGCCCTTCTGATTGTGCTCAGATACAATAATCATTATTAACATAATACTGAAAGGTATAATAATCAATCCCTCTTCCCAGTTAGGGTCGTGCAGAGCCTGGAGCCAGTCCCAAGCACTTGTAATGGTATTTTAATACTTTAAAAAATAAAACTCCTTTGCTACCATAAGGATTTTCAGACAGTTAATATTTGCTTTAATCTCTATTGTGGCATTATCATTTTGCACTTCTGATCAGTGGAATCATAACTGGCATCATTAAAACCACATTGAAAATAAGTGATGGGATTTCTAATGAGATGGCAAGAAAATATGATCTGAAAGCTCATTATCAAAGCACCAAAGTCACCTCTGATGGGCCACTGAGGACGACGCCCCCTGTCACCAGACCTGCGTAGAACCTGGAAAATCTAAGCCAATGTGGCCTTGGCCTATCACGTCCATGTAAGAAAGACGTCAGAGCTTTCAGTGACCAGTACCCTACAGATTCATCAGGGGCATCAGAGAGGGGGTGCAGGGTATATCCACACCAAACAAACAAACAGGAACATAAACTACAGATCCATCTGTGGGAGGGGCATAATAAAATAATAATAATAATAATAATAATAATAATAATAATAATAATAATATTGTGGTTACTAGGCAGCAGAATTTTAATGGTTTATGTTAATGTGCTTGTACTGATGCTGGTCATGAAAACTCACTCTGTGAATGCTGATCAGGTTTAGGATGTGTGTGTGTGTGTGTGTGTCTGTGCGCATTCCCGTGTCTGTGTATGCATGCCCATACTGTGTGTGTGTGTGTGTGTCTGTGCGCATTCCCGCGTCTCTCTGTATGCATGCCCATACTGTGTGTGTGTGTGTGTCTGTGCGCATTCCCGCGTCTCTGTGTATGCATGCCCATACTGTGTGTGTGTGTGTGTGCGCATTCCCGTGTCTCTGTGTATGCATGCCCATACTGTGTGTGTGTGTGTGTCTGTGCGCATTCCCGTGTCTCTCTGTATGCATGCCCATACTGTGTGTGTGTGTGTCTGTGCGCATTCCCGCGTCTCTGTGTATGCATGCCCATACTGTGTGTGTGTGTGTGTCTGTGCGCATTCCCACGTCTCTGTGTATGCATGCCCATGCTGTGTGTGTGTGTGTGTCTGTGCGCATTCCCGTGTCTGTGTATGCATGCCCATACTGTGTGTGTGTGTGTCTGTGCGCATTCCCGCGTCTCTGTGTATGCATGCCCATACTGTGTGTGTGTGTGTGTGTGTCTGTGCGCATTCCTGTGTCTGTGTGTATGCATGCTCATACTGTGTGTTTGTGTGTGTGCGTGTCTGTGCGCATTCCTGTGTCTGTGTGTATGCATGCTCATACTGTGTGTCTGTGTGTGTGCGTGTTCCTGCATCTGTGTGTCTGTGTGTGAGTCCCCTTGTCTGTGTGGACTTGCCAACACTGTGTGTATGTGTGTGCATGTGTGTCTGCATGCGTGTGTGTCTGCATGCATGTGGGTGTGTGTCTGTGTGTGCATGTGTGTGTGTCTGAATGCGCACCCCTTGACCTGCATAAATGAGGAACTGCCAGGGTGCGAAAGCCGTGCTGCGGCATTAAAATAATAATTAAAAAAATTAAACAGAGTAACAACATTATAAGTACAGCTGGAATCTACATTTCAGATGACAGACCATTAATTATATTCAACAGCCCAATTAATGGCCGCGAACTGTTTTGCATTAAAGAGTGTTTTTTTCAAGCGAGACGGATTCCTCGGCAGTTAGGCTACAGGAACAAACAGATGTCAGCCAGGGACGAGTTAGCAATTAGGTATGACCCGTATCACGGACCCATTCGGAGTCTCCAAAAGAGCAGAAGGACAGGAGGGACTCAAAACCACATTCAAATTATTTTAAAAATCCAATAATAATTGTTGGATCTAGTCACTGAACTATTTAAGTACCGGTGCCATTTAAACAGACCATTAAAAGCAAAACAATTTGGCTCTATGTAAGTAGCCAGTATGCAGAGCTGCTGTGAAGGGGACATTACTATAATTCGTTGTAAGATTGAAATAACACGCTCCATTAGACAGAGACTGCAGACATACACCCTGTGATGACGCATTTACTGATAAATACCCCGGAAAATATCATACATAGAGGGACTCATACCTGTGATTTTAGGGGACGCTGCTGTTCCAGCCCGTCCTGATGCGAGTAATTTAAGTTGATTACAGTACTACCAGTGTTACGAGCTTTCAGAAGGAGAGAATATTTTCACATTCAAAGGCAGAACATGACAAAAAAAGCACAAATCAAAGGTCAAATTTTGCAGGTAGTGCTTCTTTTTTGCAAACTTTCTGCTGAAGGACAAAAAATATATGGGTGGGAAAACTGAAGAATTTAACAGCTCCGGGAACACAGATGAAAGGACTGGGGGTATTTTCGTGCAAAGCAGTGTTTTTAACGAGGTTAACGAAGGGATAATCTAGAAGCGATAATCAAATTCGACATTTTAACAATTAAGCGGGAAGAAACACAAACATCGGCTGGGAACACGTCTGATAAACTGAGGTCATTTTGCACTAAAAAAAAAAAAATACTTTTAGCGTCTATTAATTCTAGGAATCGGAATTCTAGGATTGTTAAAAAAATTATATTAAAATGCGGAACTTAAGCACTCACTCTCAGAGAGTGCACACTGACGCAACCCGGCTGAAAGCCGCCATGGTGGGTCTCACAAACAAAGCAGCTCCTCCGTGCCTCCAGAGCCCCCACTTCCGGATAAAATCGCTGGTTGTTCTCCACTCGAGCACCTCAGACAGTCTGGAGCTCCTCGTTAATTACGACCTGCGCTGCGTTTCTGCTTTCATGTGCCCCGCTGATAGGGCTCCGGCCTTCTTTGCGTCTGCTACCTCAAATCCCTGGGCGATCCGTAGGCTGCAGCCAGCCCACACCAATTCGGCCACGGAAGGTTTTTCCCAAACATTCCGGGACACCGTTCAGCCTGTGGTGCCGGTCGCACGATTCGCCTGCCCCCCCCCCCCGTTACCTAGATTCAGTTAACAACCCATGATGGGTTCATTGGCTTTCAGGTGGACCACTTCTGGGTATCAATCATTTCTCATTATTCACGTCAGCTGTGAGGAACCAAGTATGGAAAAAAAATAAAACTGCAAAGCCTGACATGTCCGTCAATTACAGACACCAGATTCTATTCTATTATGGGGGCTAATTATGTCACCACAGAGAAGGCCACAAAGCCAACCGAAGAGAGGAAAGTCCTAATGAACCAAACACAACAGCCTCGCCTCCTTACATAACATTCGTATTAAAGGTGCTGTTCTCAAACTGCAGAACATTAGCTAGCAATAAGTAGGACCTCACCCCAAGCATTTCAGATCCGTGCATTTCAGATCCATGCATTTCAGATCCATGCATTTCAAGGCATTCATAAATGATTCAGATGCCTGTAAACGACAAACTCGCTTGCCAGAGGTTGGCCATGTGCTCTGGCAGACTCCTTAGCTACATTACGTTTTGTCTTCTGAATTATATCAATTTCACGAAAGGTCTTTAGCAGGCAGTTGACCAAATTATTTATTTTTCAGCTCTGTGACTGACTTGGATCCAGTCGTGTGTCATTATACAGCTACTGGGCCCTATCAGGGACATCTCACAGTGTGCTGATTACACAAAGCATGAATGCAGCCAAAAGATCTTTTATTGTCAACTTCACAAATGCTGCATGAGTCCACGGGCTGAGCCAGACCTTGTAGAATGGGGCGGGGCTAGACTAGACCCAATGATTTTACTGGGGGGTAATATTTTGCTCACCGGACAGGGTTGAAATGTAATATTGTCCTCCTTGGTCTTATATTGCTCATGACAAGTAGAGCATACAATAAAATTATTGAGACACATGAACATGGCATTTTTAGGACACGGACATTAAGGAAAAGTCAAGAGAGACACCGTTAACCACCAGGCTGCATCATTTTCATTACTGACTTTTTAACAAGCTCCTGAATGAAGACGTGACACACGGTCACTGTCAGTCATTCATTCAGAACCTTTCTGACAGCTACAAGTGACGGGGAACAGAGCGTCATAAGGGACTCGGCCAATCAATCAGCCTTAAAACTGTTTGTCAGACTGGCAGGAAATGGTGAAAAATGGCTCTTAACATGAAGTTTATACACAAATGTATCGATAAGACTTTTCTTGGTGTCTGAGGTCTCTCTGTTGTACGTAAAAGTGTTAAATATCTATCCTAGTTATAGCCATATAAATTATATCCATGAATAGACATCTATTCTCAAATCTTATAAAAACATATAGTAGGACTACTGCCTATTATTTATAGCAAAAGAATCCAGACAGCCCTAACACAAAGCACCAAGCAAAAATATTCATATTTATTGCAAAAGGAATGTAGTTCTCTGTGACATTAAATGCAGGTTAAAATAAAACCATCTTAATTCTGTTTGTTTCCCGAGCTTTCAAACCTGCGTGTACATGACATGTTTTTCCAGTATCTTTATGAATCCCGGCTCCTAGTTTCTGTCTGACCTAAATACCTCGTATCGCAGTAAGGTCCTCGCCCCTCTATCTATCTATAAGTTCGTCATCCGGCCATTAAACCACAGAGATTAGGAAATAAGAAACACACTGGCCTACATAACACAGAGCTAATGTCTCCTTCTAGGTAACTGATGCAGGAGAATGGAGGCCGTCTGGTGCCCATGCTACACATCATGAATAATGCAACATGTTTTTCCATCGCAGCCCCACAACATCTCAGCAGTGTTTCCCACAAAGATGCATCGCAGGATTTTTCTTTTTTCTAGAGATCAGCTTCAACCCTTATTTGCACAATTTTGACAAATCAGCTATTACCATGATAAGAAATTGTATCAGGTCTTAGGTGCTTTTTCCTCTGGAGGGGTTTACATACCTCCCCCAGAAACAGGACAGCGCATATACGGCGTTTATTAAACGCTATTCTCGACTCCTCAGTTCTGCTGCATGACTCTCACTCTCAGTGACACAACTGTACATATTTGTTGAATAACAAACAAAAGTCTTTCCTTCAAGTCAATTCCAAGACGTCTCACTTTTTTTTTCCCATAATGCAAGGCTGTTTTCCAGTCTCCAGGGTAGAGTGATGTTTTAAGACTTTTTCCAAAATTAAGGAGCCAAAAATGGAGTTAATAAAATGTTTTTTATATAATATGTTAGTCTGCAGATTTTAATATAAAATATGGTCCTTATTTTGTCCATGTTGGATTAAAATACTGCTGCTTTGCCTCAACAGTCACACCGGTGCTCATGGACTCATCAGCTAAGGAAATTCCTAATGTTCCAAGAACCGCTGTGACCTTCGTGAGTTCATGAGTCCCCAGTCTTCCCGTCCCTACAGGTTGCTGACCTCTCCTAAACGGGACCACTGAGCCATTATGGCGCCCTCTGTGGCTCACAGAGGTACTGTACGCCCAGCGCCCCTAATGTGCAGAAACAATGCCCTTTGAAATCCCATAGGTGACATGATTTACAAGCGTCTAAAAACACAACACAACGCTACAGTTATGGGATTAGGCTGCACACACAGAACTGGGCTGTTTTTAGAAGCTGTTTGTTCACTTTTTTTTTCTTTTTATAAAACACACATGGACAATTCGTTTTGAACCTTCACAATCTCAACCCAATTCATGCCCTAAAATATTTCAGGTGATTTTTGTACAAGATTAAGGTTTCAGTCCTAACATTCAACATAACTCAAAATGTGCTATTTTTCTTAAAATATATACAAGCACATTCTAAATATACGTTAAGAACAGTATGGTGGCACAGTGATTAGTGGGGGCTGAGGATTTAATTCCCGCCCCACTGAGGGGTACTGTATGTGCTATTTGCATGTTCCTATTGCCCGGTAAGTTTCCACACGCGACCCGGGAACATGTAGTTCCAGCAAATCCAGGTTTCTAAACCATCTTTTGCAGGATGTTTGTGTGTCAGATCCCCGTATAACATGCATTGCCATCCTGCCTGGATTAGCAGCTGCCGGAGACGGATGGATAGGCATAGGCAGCACGGGGCGCCTCCGGGAAATCCAGTCCTACCTGAAACACATGAGCCCTGGACCCCACACAGTCACTAAACCGCACATCCCTCCGATTGCCCGCCTGCTTATTTAAGTGCCCGTCGTCCCCTCCAAGCTAACGAGGGACGTATCAGTGCCAATGGTGTAGATCTACAAACGCTCTTAATAACCGCCTGCAACAGGTAGCCTGCGTGTATTGCGGAGTAATTTCAGCCATTCTAACGATTAAACCTGATTCCAATTTATATGTAGTGACCCGACGACAAATCATAATTACATAACAATAAATGTCAGACGATGTCTAATAAACTGGTCGTATTTTAAAAGAGAGCACTGTCCCAGTCTTCTATGAACTGTAAAAAAAATTAATCTTAACTTCTCCATTACGGGCGGTTAGAGCTCACATCAGGCTTTCTGTCCGTCTGCATGCCTGCAAGCGGTATTAATCCAGCTGAAGTAAAACAGGCGAAAGCAGCAGTGAGACGCTGGAAACTTTCAATTGTTTGCTCCGCCTGGCGACCTGCGTGCCAGTACGTTTAGGATCCGATTAAACCAAGAACCTCGAAGTTATCTGGTTAGACTGTGCGTTTATTTCCAGGGATCCCTGCAGTCCGCTTCGCGCTTGTTAAGCCATGTGGGTTTGTTTTATTCCTATTAAAGACAGAGTAATGTAAGGGTACGAATACCAATGCTAGGAAAGGAGGTGCGTTCGCGCATTACACGGACTCCAAAATCAGGGGTATAAGCATGCAGTATGGATCGGTGCTGGTTCGGCATATGCATGCGGAACGGATTCGCTTCCCAGTGCCGGGGGACGCGGGGTCTGTGCCCGAACCGGAGCGGATCCGCGGCTCACCTCGGTGCGTGACTGGAGCCGCTTGTTCATCTCATAGATGCGGTACTCGGGCTGCACCACGTAGGGAGAGTGTCTCCTGTAGAAAGGTCCAAACGGGGACGAGTAGAAGGGGTCGTGAGGGGCGCTGGACATGGTGGACATGCTGCCGGTGGCGCTTC
The DNA here is from genome assembly GCF_048594095.1 of Paramormyrops kingsleyae. Lineage (NCBI taxonomy): Eukaryota > Metazoa > Chordata > Actinopteri > Osteoglossiformes > Mormyridae > Paramormyrops > Paramormyrops kingsleyae. Next base: position 28,604,372 of record NC_132808.1, on the reverse strand, counting down.
AGGCGATGCGGCGCAGTCTCAGCATCCGCGCCGCGCACATGGACCGCGATGCTCCGGAGCGCAGCTCACACTGCCGGCGTGTGGAGTGCGAGAGGGAGGGGAGGGACTGGGGCGGCAGTCCGGGGAAGGGGGGGGGGGGGGGGGCGGTTACGCTCAATGGCTTCAAGCTGCCCCAAGAGTTGCAGTTTGCTGAAGGGTAATTTCCTGGCCGCTATGTGGATTTATTTACTAAGGGAAAAAAAACGGGAATTCAACAAGCACAGCAACATGCATTAAAAACCTCCACCCCCGTGTTTTGTCTTACGTCTTTATTGTTTTAAGATACATGTTCAGATGCATGTCCTACCCCCCCCCCCCCAAACAGGAGAACAACAAAACTTTGTAGGGCAGAACCGGACTGGTCGCCAACAAGTATTTGAATATCACAATGAAACAACAACCAGCTATTGTAGGTCTGTTTCTTCTGTTTAAAGTTATACCACTAAAATACAAAACACTTATGGCCTTATATATTACATTATGGCGTATACAGCACAAAAGTTATGAGTTCACCAGAAAAAATGTAAAAGGCAGTTTTCCTCACGTTTTTCTTGACGGTCACCCTCATACTTTGTCTGTGTAATGGACATACACCCTTCCCTACCACAATGCACAGAAAAAAACATAAACACAGTCAAAGAAAAGGGGAGACTAATTAGCGACATTACAGATGTGTTCACATTCGGAATCATTTGTCATCTGTCATATTAGCATTGCACTCGCATTTCATTGCGTCCTTTCAGAAGGCACTGGGCTATATTTACAAAACAGCTTCTCACTCTGTTATAAGACAGCATTTTACTCACCACAAAAATGCCGTTGCGAGTCTTTACAAAGGTACGCAGCAAAGCCTCTACGACATGGAGACCTTTGCAAAAATACCTTATTTAAATACTAAAATAAGACTGAACAGAACATAGAATACAAGAAAAAACAGATTAAAAATTGTCACTTTTACAAAAAAGAGTTTTGCATTTTTTCCTGTGTATTTAAACCCAATGGTGGTCGCATTTACAAATAACAAAATCCAGTGTAACTGATAATAGTTACATCGCCATAGACCAGGAGCGATTCTGACAAGATCCTGGGCTCTTATTAGGCCAGATTTAATTTCTAGTTATTAGTGCATTGGCAGCGGCATTCAGAAGATCTCAGACCTTTCTTCGTGGTCTGAGCTTCGTGAGGCTTTATGACTAGTTAGAAAGTGCTACCATGAATTTAAAGTAAATGCCTGGATGCCTTCTTACTTTACTCTGGTAATCTCAGTGACAGCACGGTGTACTTTACACTGGCCCGAGCTGCGTGGGACAGAGCAGCAGCTGACGGTAGCTTGCACACATCGTCTTTATGCCTGTTTCTGCATGGTTAATTACTTCTGAACTTCCAAATGCACTTGTGTCATGGACCAAAAAAAAAACACATTATCCCCAGAGAAAGACCAGAGTCAGGGTGAAAAAAATAAAGGTTCAACCCAGAAATCAGTTATCATTCTCCAGATTCCTGCCTTAGTCATGGACTCAATTCATTAATTGTTACTGGAAAAATTTTAAATGAAAGACTCCTTAACGAGTGCTTCGGCAGGTCAGCAATATGCTCAGTTGTTTTACACCAACTTAAGCCACGCCCCTACAATCATAGTTAAATAATGATTTCAGTGCCTAATCACATTTAACATTCTTAATTTTTAAAGTTTAATTTTTACCATAACTCAAAACAGAGAAAGGGTTGTAGAAAGTGGTCTTTGGTTTCTATGAATACGCGATGAAAATACAGATCTTCCCTTTTACATTTCAAACACAATTTATTTGCAAAAATCAAGGAATACACGCACAGAGACACAAACACAGACACACACACATAGACATTGCCGGCCCCTGGAGGATGGGCTCCCCCTTTGAGTCTGGTCCCTCCCAAGGTTTCTTCCTTCTAGGGAATTTTTCCTTGCCACTGTCGCCTCTGTCTTACTCACTGGGGGCTTTGGGCGGTGATGCTGTAAAGCGCTTTGAGACGATGTAATGTTGTGATAATGCGCTATACAAAAATAAATTTGTTGTTTGTTTGTTTGTTAGACACACACAGACACAGACACACACACACACAGACACACACACACACACACACAGACACACACACAGACAGACACACACACAGACACACACGCACACACAGACACACACACAAGCATTGGGGTATCGTATAGTTATGCATAAGTTCCTTTAATCATAATTTAACAGAAAATATCACAAATATTAAACCTAAAGGAAATATAGTGATTTTTTATAAATCCCACAGTGTAAAAGATTAAATGTTTGTTAAGACAAATTAAAATGGGTCAGGACACATACAGGGCCTCTATGACTGAGTCTCTCTTCTGTCATGTTTCTATGGTAACATACTGCAATATCACAGCTGATTTGCAGGTTTAAAACCAGTTACTGCAGTTACTGCAGAATAATTGGCTTTCAAAAAAGTGCTATATTTTATAGTCGGCCTATTCTTAAGGCCAGTTACTACAATACTCAAAATTAAACAATATGTTCCCTTTGGGTATAATTTTGTCTGAAAACAATACCAGTAGTGCTCATTTCGTTTCACTTTTATTTGTATTATTGTTGTACTTCCAGCACTAAACTAAAGAAAGTTACGCCATGTGTGTCCAAACATAGCAGGTTCATTTAAATTCATATGTGGTTTGCAGACTATATTCAACTACACTACATGTGTCTGTATGTTCCTGTTGAGATTGCGTTCAGTTAGGGATCACCGGTGCATAAAATTGTTGAAAACTTGGTGATTATACCTACAATTATATCATTATTTGGATTTAATCACTTTTTTTTACAACTGCAGGTCTATTTGTTTTAAGTCTTCCCGGGGAGGGGGGGGGGGTGATGTTGCAGTCAATGAAGTTGCAAATAGACCTACAGTACACATAATTTGATTTGGGTTTTGAAATTGCAATAATATCCCGCGTTTTACAGAGCCAAATGAAACATTTCTGATTTCAGAGCGACTAAAAATGATTCCTTTCCACATGCTGCTGATTTGTGTATAAACACCTGAGCAATTTGCCGTCCAGAAGTAATGAAATGACAACATTTCAAGACGGGTCTTAATTGATTGTTTGCTAACCTCAATTCCGTCTCTACATTTGCCAAGACAGTTTAATTTGTAAAATAGTCGCCTGGGGAGTTTCTGGCACTTATTTAAATGGTCTGACAAATGATGAGTAATAGTTAACACTATCAGCAGAAATACTGAACAACAAACTGGAAAAACGACATTAAAGCGTCGGCCAGTACATACATATCTTTCCTGAATAAAGCTGGGATAAAACACGCTCATTACTTTTGATAATACTAATGAACCTATTAAAGTTGAACTTCCCGTTGTCATTTCACACCGTCTCTTTGTTGCGTGGGCGTGCTGAAGATGTCGCGTCTGAAATGCAGAAATCGGTTATATAAAAAAATAATATATATAAAAAAAAGCCTAACAAACGGAAGAAAAGCAGCAGTGGGCAAATACGGAGGGCTGGCTGAAATGAGAGGCAGCCCCTCGCCTTGTGTGTAAATGTTTTCTGAATATGAATGAAATAAGCGGAAGATGCCGGAGCGCAGAATCTCATTAGCATCCTAATAGCGCGCGGCTTCATTTGCATTTTGGCTTCAGTGATTTTGTTTCACTGGAAGGAGGCGGGAGAAAAAGAAAGGCAAAAACTTTGAACACCCCCAACCCTTTCGATTTTAAACGTATAGAAAAATTAATGTATAGGTGGAACACCTCTTTCGATTATTATTTTACTTGATAAATGAAACATCAGCAATTGTGTAAAGAATCCGAATTATTCCAATCGACCATGGTAATAATATTATTCACAAAAATTATATTACACTTATTAATATATATGTATTGTTTCACAATAGATGTCAATTGTAAACAAGGTGTAAAATAAAAAAATAGGGCATTTTATGTCCTTAAACTAGTTGACCGAGTGTTATATTAAGAATGACAAAAAAATACAAGCAGACAAAGCTTAGAGAGTAAAGAATAAAGCATAATAGACTACAGAAAATGGGATCACAAAAGACATGGGAGCAATTAAAAGTGTTCAGATCAGAAACAAAAGCAAAACACGATAACTGCCAAGAGACACAAATAAGTTATTAGGAGAAATTACAAGTAATTAAAAATGCATCCATTCACACGGTATGTTTGATCTGCAGATCTGGGCAGTAACCTGCCTTTCTCATCTCGCTCTGAGTGACTTGCTGTGTGCAGTGGAGCCTGGGACGGCATCTTCTGAGTGTCACGGCATGAGGCAGGACTAAGGACGGTGGAGCGGGATTCAAGGCAAACAAACAAGGTTTATAAGCAGAAAGGGATAACTTAACAGAACTGAAAGCAGACAAGATCAGAGTGGATCAAAAACGGGAAAGGCTAAGGCACATATGACTGGGACTCGCAACATCAATGACAGAACTAACCAACACAAGGCAGGGAAGCACTTTATAAGCAGCGCTAACGAGGGATCAAACGAGGAGCTGCTGGAGTGAATCACACTAGGACTGGAACAAAAGGTAGGGCAGACGATTAGCAGGCGTGGCTCGTTAGGGCCAAACCAGGGATGAAACAGGAGGGTCAGGAAGGGCAGAACATGACGATTTCTCAGACGGGGGGCGCCGGCGGTGAAGCTGGCCTAGGGCACCATCATCTGAGGGGGCGCTGACTTAGCCAGCCGATTTCACTTTGTCTCAGACAGGGGGCGCCAGCAGTGAAGCTGCTATGGTACCACATAGGCTGTGACTGGTACTGCCTGGGTGTGACGCACTGTTTAAAGCCTGGAATCCATCAAGCCGGTTTTCAGCAGCTGAAGCCATCACGATGGACAGGAGCCGATCTTGTGTCAGCTTGGGTTGGTGCTGGTTTTCTGCCGTTGGCTTGCTGTGTTCCAGGCTAAAGAGCTGAGGATTCATGGCACCTTCCAAAGGCTCATCTCTTGTTGGGAATCTGGACATGCTGCTACCTCGTATATTTCCCTGGCAGTTCCTTTGTAGTCACAAACGTCCTCTTCTAACGCTTATCTTCCTATAGTAACTTTAGCGCTTAGCATGACTTCGGCACCTTTGGGTTGGGTTCGCTGTTTTATTGGGGGTTGTTGCCTTCAGACAGGGGCAGGTTTGTCATTTTTGGGACCCCCCCACAGTTCAGGGCCCCCATGCTTATGAGGGAGTCCACCCTTCATGGACGGACAGGTCGCTCTCTCGTTCCCATTTATCATTTCACTCCGTAGATCTGTTGTTAGCTGAAGCCTGTGGGATTGGACTCCCCTGAGACCCTCCCCACGTCCCAGCATTCTCCTCCCCCCATGCTTGTCTTTTCTCTCACATATTTTTATTGACGAATTATCACCACCGATAAACCACAATATTTTTAGCTGGAAATTCCGGTGGTTTGACCAACCCTGAACTTCCAACAAAGACCTTCATTATCAAACTTTTAATCCGTCGAGTCCCAGCTGGTAGATGAAACAGTTTAAACTCACATCAGCCCGGAGCTATAAAAGAGCGGCTGGTCTGGGGTTTACCGCCGGCACCCCTTACGAGGTCCGCTGTAATATCATTTTAATTCTTAATCTCAGTACATCCCACGGCCTTAACATCGTCACCCAATAATGTGCCAAAGTATCTAATTGGAATATTAATGGGCCAAGTGCAACAGCGGCCTTAAACGATATCAGGAGAGTCCGGATGGCGATTGCAATGCTATTATTAGTTAATGAAATCTCCGAAGCTGGACTGAATGCACAAAGCCTTCATTTTGCTTGAGGCAGATCCAGAGCAGTGAGGACTTGGCCTTCTCGACGCCACACTGGGACCTGGACCTGAATCCATACCCTCTGTGTGGCTTCCGTTTGGTACCGGTTACGATGGACTGAGAAATCTCACTGCAGCTGCAGCCCTGCTTCCTCCCTCCACATCCATTTCTCTTCATTTTCCTTATGAGTCATTCTGTTACAGGCCACCCCAAAGCACCAGTGCAGCACTGACACCAAACCAGTTCCAGGTTGTATCCGCGCTGCAACGAAAACAATCACCTTTACCATTTACAGGGGTGACATTTAAAGTGCTCGGTGCCATTAGCCATAAAATTCTGATACCTCATTGAGAACGAAGTCAACCGATGGTGATAACCTGAGCAGAATGTTAAAGATTAAAGATAATCAACACTGGTCGACCAGTTATTCAGTGTTTGGAGTAAAATTATACATTTAATATCAATGCGTAAAATCTGAAAACTGCACACATGGTTTGTAGGGACATCACTGTAAAAATTTATGATCAGACCTGCAGTGACATTGTTTAGAGGTATAAGGCCTTATATAAACCTCACAATGGTAAAGTGTCAGATTTTCATCATATTATGTGTAATGACTGCGTGCGGGCGAGTGGGGAAACAGGCCGTAAATGCCAGTAACGGGGTTTTATTTAGGGCTGACAGGATGACTAGGGAGCACACTGCAAACCACATCAATGACAGACCTGGGGAAACAGACTTGAACGCGGACTAAATACACAAGACAAGCAGAAAATAACAGGCAACAGGTGATCACAATCGGGGTAGCATGTGTAGGTAATGAGGGGGCGTGGCACACACGAGGATCGTGCGAGCAGGTCATGACATTATGTATGTGCAGCTGGAAAACCAATATCAGTTTGCAGCACATATCATAAAGGATTTATTAGGCACGTCAAATAATCACTGGCAGCTCTAGTGAAGCTGGCAAGCAAACACATAAATAAAGCGAATGAACAAATAAACAACTGTAATTAGTAGTTCATTAACAGAGCAGTTTGTATTCGCCTCCCAGACAATTAAGTGGTACCCCCTATACTAACCCTTCTCAAATGGGGGGGTGCTGCTTCTCACCCCTGGTAGCAGGTGTTCCTGTCCCTGGATGGACACTGCAGATGATCTGTATTACACTGGGAGAACTTGAGACATACAGTATATATAAAAACTCCATATATATGTATGTACGTATTTGCACTTTGTCTTGTGTTGCATTAACTGTTAGTTTGTGAGCGTGTTATCTTGCTACTGCATGCATAAGAATCTCCCTCTGAGATCGATAAGGTTTTCATTTTATATATATTTCTTATTTCATATATATTTCACACTGCAAGCTTGCAAAGGAGGCGGAGACCAGCCTAATTTGACCCCGCCCACTTTCCTCATGTCCTTTAAATTTATCGCATATGTTTCCATTGGCTCTTCACAGCGAAAATGGGCCTCTGACCTGCTAACAAAGCCGACTGCGGATGCCAGCGCAGTGCTGCACAGAAATGCAGGCCCACACCAGCCCCCCCAACACCTCAGAATCCACAGCAGCTTTTTGCCAGAATCACTTACTGGTCTGATGGTTACTGCCGCTCTAGGCTGCCAAGGGGGGGGGGGGGGGGGGGGGTGCACTGCCATATCTGCAAGACCCCATCGAAGCCTAAAGCCCTGCAAGGTCACCACCCCCCTCCGCTTCAGGCCCCCAGAGAGTTCCTTTGTCTAAAAAGTCAAATCAAAATCCTGCATATTTTTGACCTTGGGCCTGTGGGTTGGAACGAGACCCCCAGCCCCCACCCCCTGGCCCCTCAGGAATGCTAAATCCCTCTGGCTCTTCAGAGCTGGACCCAGAACTCATCTCGTCAGACCTCACATCAGCCCCCAAACTCCAGATGACTGCATCCTGATCAAATCCATGAAGCTACTTCCAGGGTCTGACCCTCCCTGAGAAGACGCTCATTGTATAGCTTACTGTACAGCCCGAGATGGCCAAGCTATCACATCTGCTGTAGCTTAGCAGAGCCTCCGTGCTGCACTCTCACATCACACAGTGATATTTCAGTATCTCCTCTGACTATCAACTCCATGCCCTTATTGCAGATGCTCCTGTAGACGTTCACCGTCTGCTCAACGCCCAGTGTTCGTATTGGCTCTGACCTGCAAGACGTCCACAACAGCCACTGTTTTGCAGTTTTCTAAGTGCATTACTTTCATTTTATTACCCATTTTCCTTCTCATATTTATTATCTATTTCTAATATCCTTTGTGATATTTATTTCCACTTATTTTATCGTTTCATGTATTTATTTATTTTTTCTGTAGTACTGGACAAAGGACCCCATCCCCCCCACTGGGATCAATAAAGTTCCACCTTAATCCTAAGGATCCTTGGAGATGAACACAGAATATAAATAATGCCAAATATAAATGCTCTGTTGCAGTGTCCCTCTGAGTAACACCCTACACTCCATTTTATGAGGCAAAGCACAGCCAAGGGCGGCAGCTGTATACACTCATTTTCTTATTTTTATTACGCCATTCATGAAATAAGGTGCAACACTTCATGCGGTCCTTGTTCTCCCCGACGCACAGATCGTTCGCCGCGTCGACGTTACTCAAAGTGAAAACGAGATGCTCGAGACTCACACCTGCGCTTGCGCATCACGGACGACGCGCTCTTTCCTGCAGACCTGACGGCTACCTTACACAATTAGTGTTCTGTGACGATGCAGTGCATGCAGTGCACCTCATCAGTCACATCATTACCAAGAAACGAGGGCGGTCTTCGGTTGGTTCCGCACTGCGCTGTCCGGCTGCTTCCCCTCGGCGGCTGGTGGGAGAGACGCTCCGGGATTCACAGCAGCTACTAGGGCTGATCGATGACACCATGCAGTACCCATAGCATGTGAGCGTTTTCTGGTGGTTTTACAGCGCAGTAGTGGTACAGTACAGTACAGATGGTGGTAAATGGTATACAGCCTTAAAAAAGGCTCAAAACAGAGATTCATATTATATTATTCATAATATCAGTGTCATGTTGTGGCAGCACATTGGTATATTTCTCAACAGTGATACATGCAGTGCCAAAATAACCTTAAAAATTAAACTTGATAACATGTATTAGATGGTAAAAGCTCAGAAATGCCTACAAAGTACCTTGATTTTCCTGCAGTTTGCAGTCAGCTTCTTTTCACATCACAGTCTGACGATACGGCTCATAGCCCAGAACTGCTGCACCTTCAAGCCTGAACATTTTTCACCATTTTTGCACCATTGCGAGGTCACACAGAAGCACGGCCCACACACACATGCGCGCACAACCACCCCCCCCCCCCACCTCCACCTCCACCCCCACCCCCACCCCCCCCAGCCTCCCATCCCCCTCTGGTCAGTTAAGCACGGGTTTGCCTGAGCCAGGCAGTCTGGAGAACTCGTGGAGCAATCTCCCCCGGGAATTGGTTAGTGCAAAACGCTGCCCCACAGAGAGAGTGGAATTTTACCCACACGGCTTGCAGCCGGCCAATCAGGAGGATGCCGACGTTCTGCCGAGAGCTTTAGGTTTAGGAAAAGGTCTAGGTCTCGTCTGTGTGCTTACAGACAGAGCCAACCTGATTGGTCAGGTGACTCAAATGATGACCTGCAAATCCTAAAATTATGTTACTTTGCTCAGTGTCAGGGTCAAACACTCCATGAGAAATTTGGTAAACATAAAGAAAATTAATCTGGCACAAACTAGAAAGGCTTGCTTCGGGTGAAATTTGATTGTGAAATAATACAAATGGGCGTTAAGGCCATGGGAGGGATGTTTACGATTTTTATATCAGTGGAAACTAAAAGTGCATAGAAATGGGAAATTTGCCCAGGCAGGAAACCAAAACGTAAAAACCAAAATGCAAAATTTAATCCAAAGCACATTTAAGTGCTGGCCTATAGTACTGTATGTAAAGCCAGGAGCATGAAAATCACAGAAATGGAACGTATCGTGCGCAAGCCAGCTGCTGTTTGGTGCAGGAGATCATGTTCCCTAGTTACTGATGGTAGTTAAGCTAAATATCTCGGAAAACACACGTTGAAGGGATGACTGCTGCGTGGCCGTTAACCGGACTGCACCTCAGCTCCTCTCAGCCAATCACATCATTTCTGAGATTGTACCTCAGCTCCTCTCTGCCAATCACATCATTTCTGAGACTGCACCTCAGCTCCTCTCAGCCAATCACATCATTTCTGAGACTGCACCTCAGCTCCTCTCAGCCAATCGCATCATTTCTGAGACTGCACCTCAGCTCCTCTCAACCAATCACATAATTTCCGAGGGGGCAGAGACATACAGGATGACTTATCAAAGGTGAGGCTCTCAAAAAATACAGGTGATGTTCACTTAGCAGCAGGGCAAATGGCGGTTTAGAGGAGTGGATTTCCGGGGTCACGGAGGACGGTGAGGAAGAGGAGAGGGCCGGCCTGGAGTGCCCTGGGGCTGCTGAGCCCCTCCCCAGTCCCGCCACAGCGCATGGGGGCTGACGGTGACTCATATCCCCGTTGGACTCAAAGCTGCAGCACGACACTGGGATTTTACTGTCGCTCATCAACTGGTATCACTAAGCAGCCAGTGACTTAACATTTGGGGAAATGCAGCATGATTAGAGCAAGACGGAAGGGTGGATACTATAATGCAGCAGGTCACCGAAGAGACAGACAGGATTCTGAAACCAAAGCTGGGGTTCCGGAGACCTGGTGAGGATGCTGCAGTCACTCCTGGATGAGGCATCGCACCAACAGCCAACTGAGCACAGCAGGAGAAAGAGGATTCTGTCTCCCAGGGTCGGTGTTTCTGTGTGCCTGTGCATGACCTCAGCGTGGTTACAGCGGCCCAGCAGACGCCCAGGAGAGCCGCACAGGGGAGGAGAGTCACGGTGATTCCCAAAATTAGGAACATAATTGGTTTGGGCTGGGTGCCAATATGATTTCCTTAATGGGACCTAAAATGTGTAGTGGTGCCCTAACAAAGGCAGACAGACAGACAGACACACAGACTATCTATCTATCTATCTATCTATCTATCTATCTATCTATCTATCTATGTAGAGCTTTATTCATCCCAGAGGAAAGTTCTCATATCCATGCAACCTCGATGACTAAGGCTACAGGAATGTGGTCTGTATTTAGACCCCTGTGCCTATGATCAGAAGGTAATTGGTTTCAACCCCATTCTCAGCAGAGTAGCCACATCTTTATTGGGCCCTTGAGCAAAGGCCCTTGACCCCCCCAAAAATGCAGCAGTCGGATAAACGGCTGACCCTGAACTCAGATCCCAAGCCTTGCTCTCACCTGTATGTGTGCATGCAGAATATGATGGGATATGTGAACACTACAAAAATCCTTGCGCTCTTGTACAACTGGTCAATAAAACTCAATTTCCAACTCATCCTGTCACCCATCTTCAGACTGCAGCAGGAAACCCACACAACTCGGGGAAAGCATATAAACCCAACACACACAGCGCCCCCCCCAACACACGCAGAGCCCCCCCAAACATGCACAGAGCCCCCCCAAACATACACAGCGCCCCCCCCAACACACGCAGAGCCCCCCCAAACATGCACAGAGCCCCCCCAAACATACACAGCGCCCCCCCCAACACACGCAGAGCTCCCCCAAACATGCACAGAGCCCCCAAACACACACAGAGCCCCCCCAAACATGCACAGAGCCCCCCAACACACGCAGAGCCCCCCCAAACATGCACAGAGCCCCCCCAAACACACACAGAGCCCCCCCAAACATGCACAGAGCCCCCAAACACACACAGAGCCCCCCCAAACACACACAGAGCCCCCCCAAACATGCACAGAGCCCCCAAACACACGCAGAGCCCCCCCAAACACACGCAGAGCCCCCCAAACATGCACAGAGCCCCCCCAAACACACGCAGAGCCCCCCCCAAACACACGCAGAGCCCCCCAAACACACAGCGCCCCCCCAAACACACGCAGAGCCCCCCCAAACACACACAGAGCCCCCCCAAACACACGCAGAGCCCCCCCAAACACACACAGCGCCCCCCCAAACACACGCAGAGCCCCCCCAAACACACACAGAGCCCCCCCAAACATGCAGACCCCCCCCCCCCAAAACACGCACAGAGCCCCCCAAAATATGTAGAGCCCCCCAGACCCGAAGGAGCGTGGTGGGAGAATGACTCACTTGCTGCTGTACCAACCGTCCTGGAAGCACGTTCATAGTAATTCCCCTTTTAAGTAGTACCTTGGTATTCACTATTCACACAGGACCACGAGCTGCATTTTCAGGCTGAGGTTGCAGGGAAGAAAATGATCTTTATTCTCATTGTGTGTTCAGTCAGACTATGATACCTGCTCCAGCCCACACAGTCCCTGCATCTGTCATCATCTGTAAGCTTCACGTTTACACAAGGCGCACACTGGACCATCGCCCACTGTTTGTTTGTAGGGGGTAAATGCGTTATTTGGGGAGGTACAGAGACACCTCAAAAGAGAAACTGCCAGTGGCTTTAACGCAGTGATGAAAGGGAGGCTGCAAGACGTCTCCCCAAAGCGGCAGATCGCCGGTAGGCTGAGCTCAGGCTGTGCAGGGACAGAGAGGGCACAGGCACGCCGATCAGCCAGCACCACGTCGGCATAAATGAGATTATTTATGGAGGTTAGAAAAGCGACAGAGGTGAAGGGCAGACAGGATGCACCGAAGGGCTTTCAGATTGTAAACGACCATCTGATTCCCTTATGTGACCTTATTTAAGGTTCCAAACTTTCACTCGCTTATGCTTGTCGAAGCATTTCATTTTCCCTTTAAACACAGAGAGGATGCATTTCATTTTCCCTTTAAACACAGAGAGGATGCATTTCATTTTCCCTTTAAACACAGAGAGGATGCATTTCATTTTCCCTTTAAACACAGCGAGGATGCATTTCATTTTCCCTTTAAACACAGAGAGGATGCATTTAATTTTCCCTTTAAACACAGAGAGGATGCATTTCATTTTCCCTTTAAACACAGAGAGGATGCATTTCATTTTCCCTTTAAACACAGCGAGGATGCATTTCATTTTCCCTTTAAACACAGCGAGGATGCATTTAATTTTCCCTTTAAACACAGAGAAGATGCATTTCATTTTCCCTTTAAACACAGAGAGGATGCATTTCATTTTCCCTTTAAACACAGAGAAGATGCATTTCATTTTCCCTTTAAACACAGAGAGGATGCATTTCATTTTCCCTTTAAACACAGAGAAGATGCATTTCATTTTCCCTTTAAACACAGAGAGGATGCATTTCATTTTCCCTTTAAACAGAGAGGATGCATTTCATTTTCCCTTTAAACACAGAGAGGATGCATTTCATTTTCCCTTTAAACACAGAGAGGATGCATTTCATTTTCCCTTTAAACACAGAGAGGATGCATTTCATTTTCCCTTTAAACACAGAGAGGATGCATTTCATTTTCCCTTTAAACACAGAGAGGATGCATTTCATTTTCCCTTTAAACACAGAGAGGATGCATTTCATTTTCCCTTTAAACACAGAGAGGATGCATTTCATTTTCCCTTTAAACACAGAGAGGATGCATTTCATTTTCCCTTTAAACACAGAGAGGATGCATTTCATTTTCCCTTTAAACACAGAGAAGATGCATTTCATTTTCCCTTTAAACACAGAGAGGATGCATTTCATTTTCCCTTTAAACACAGAGAGGATGCATTTCATTTTCCCTTTAAACACAGAGAGGATGCATTTCATTTTCCCTTTAAACACAGAGGGACCCACTCTCCGGCGTTGCTTTGCACCATGGTACAAGCTGCTAGGAGCGCGGCGTATGTCACGCGAGGTCCTTTTGATAAAATCCAGAAAAGACGTGTAATAAAAAAAAAACAGGAAACAGCACAAGAAAGAGAAGTCAGGGGCTGCCTGGTGAGTCAGGAAGTACAAAAAGTGAAAAGTGAAAGGCGGCCTGGTGCAGAGAGCGTGCGCCAGCCATCCCCGAAGGATGCCACCCTGCTCTCCTTCTGCACACCGAAAGGCACCCCTCGGATTTCTGCTCGTAAAATCCCAACACCATAAAATTTCAGGCCATATATAACCACCCCTCCCCCAGTCCTGCTTGTCCCCTCCCCCATCCCCACTCTACATATGTTCTGAGATATGAGCCAGAAGATCCCGAGCAGAGAGCTCCGCTCACCAGGGACGGCGACTTCTCAGGTGGGGCTGCGTGGCCTTTCGCTCTGTGGAGTCAGGAGTGGGGTGAGACCTCACAAAATGCACAATGGATTTGTTTCTGCAGTAGCATGGCGGCAAAGTGCAGACAAAATGAATTATTTACATATAATAGCTTTCAATTTTAACAAACTGCACCTAAATACAAACATACATGATACACCTATAGTATTATATGGGTGCGGTGTGCTAGGACACTGATCGGAAGGTTGCCAGGTCAAATCCCAGGGTCAGCTGAGTGATGTCACTGTTGGGCCCTTGAGCGAGGCCCTTCTGATCTTGGGACTGTCTGACCCCGCTTTCTCAGAAAAAAAAGTTAATCTATAACTCGTGTGTAAATCTTAATTGTAAAAGAAAAAAAAAAAACGTAAAATACAATATAAATGATCGAATTAAACCAGAGATATAGTACAAAGGCCAGATGTTAGCTAGAGCAGTTATTAAGTGTTAAGAGAATATTAATCATAAGAGTGAGTTCTCTTATGGTGTGAAAGCAAAGAACAATAACATTAGCAATACATGTTACATTTTCTCCATCCATCCAACCATCCATCCATCCATCCATCCCTCATGCTATTCAAGGGTGCTACACTTTTTCCACCGAGTAAATATTGTCTGTGAATGTTAATGTTACTTCACTCTTTATTTTATTAACAAAATGCACTGTTCAGTTTTTTTTCCTATGAAAATCTAATTTAATACCTATTAAAAACAATGGCTTTTAAACTTTGTTATGGTCTGGCTTCAGGAGTTGGGTGGACATCAAAATCACTAAAGGGTGCAAAGTCAATGGAGAGGGAAGATGAGTCAAAGCACGCGGTCCTGTTCCGTGTTGGTGTACAGCCAGCACTAGAGACGTCCATGTGGAGGACAGTGAGCGACAGCCTGTTCAAATCGGGGGTGGGATGTGGGTCCTTTAGCTGCTAGTGACATCATAATGAATGTGTGAATCTCCAGCTCACCTTAACACATCCCCTTTTACAGGAAGCCTGAACACCTCGCTAACATGATTCCTCACGCATCACAATGAATGTGTGAATCTGCAGGTCACCTTAACGCGTCCCCTTTTACATGAAGCCTGAACACCTCACTAATGATTCCTCACACATCACAATGAACGTGTGAATCTGCAGGTCACCTTAACGCGTCCCCTTTTACAGAAAGCCTGAACACCTCGCTAACATGATTCCTCACGCATCACAATGAACGTGTGAATCTGCAGGTCACCTTAACGCGTCCCCTTTTACATGAAGCCTGAATACCTCGCTAACATGATTCCTCACACATCACAATGGACGTGTGTATCTGCAGGTCACCTTAACGCGTCCCCTTTTACATGAAGCCTGAACACCTCGCTAACATGATTCCTCACGCATCACAATGAACGTGTGAATCTGCAGGTCACCTTAACGCGTCCCCTTTTACATGAAGCCTGAACACCTCGCTAACATGATTCCTCACGCATCACAATGAACGTGTGAATCTGCAGGTCACCTTAACGCGTCCCCTTTTACATGAAGCCTGAACACCTCACTAATGATTCCTCACACATCACAATGAACGTGTGAATCTGCAGGTCATCTTAACACGTCCCCTTTTACAGGAAGCCTGAACACCTCGCTAACATGATTCCTCACGCATCACAATGAACGTGTGAATCTGCAGGTCACCTTAACGCGTCCCCTTTTACTTGAAGCCTGAACACCTCGCTAACATGATTCCTCACACATCACAATGGACGTGTGTATCTGCAGGTCACCTTAACGTCCCCTTTTACATGAAGCCTGAACACCTCGCTAACATGATTCCTCACGCATCACAATGAATGTGTGTATCTGCAGGTCACCTTAACGCGTCCCCTTTTACATGAAGCCTGAACACCTCGCTAACATGATTCCTCATGCATCACAATGAACGTGTGAATCTGCAGGTCACCTTAACGCGTCCCCTTTTACATGAAGCCTGAACACCTCGCTAACATGATTCCTCATGCATCACAATGGATGTGTGTATCTGCGGGTCACCTTAACGCGTCCCCTTTTACATGAAGCCTGAACACCTTGCTAACATGATTCCTCACACATCACAATGGACGTGTGTATTTGCAGATCACCTTAACGCGTCCCCTGTTACAGGAAGCCTGAACACCTTGCTAACATGATTCCTCACGCATCACAATGAACGTGTGAATCTGCGGGTCACCTTAACGCGTCCCCTTTTACAGGAAGCCTGAACACCTCGCTAACATGATTCCTCTTTCTCCCTGTAGACTTTTCCAGAATATTAAACCAGATTACACTGCTGCTGCCCGTATGTTCAGACGGCCCATTCCGGGCCGGATCTCATGCACGGCTCTTCTCTTCATGAGCCCAAAACTTGGTTAATATTCCATCGGAAAGGCTGAGGGAGACAACAAAAGGGGTTAGGCTGTGACCCCCCCCTGCCCCCGCCCCCCCCCGACTCCCCACAGAGGTGCAAATAGACCCACGCGAGCTGCCGGTCCGCTTTCTTTGGCTAATGAGGCCTGGGCAGACGCCGGCCCCCGGAGAAAGCTCTCCCCCCACAGGAGTCACACTTCACAAGCCGCCGCTCCCACCTCACATCACACCCCCCCCACCGCAGGCACCAAGACCTCTTTATCGAAGAGCCATTCCTGTCTCCGGTCGTGCTCATTACAATTTTTAACTTTTCCTGCTTGTGTACTATTCCATAAAGCACAGGACTGCCCGCACGTCAGCAGTAACAGAGACCCGATCCTAAACACATGATCCCCAAAAATAATCCGACACAAAGGCTGTAATGCGGACCTTAACGTGGCTGCCAGAATATGAAAACTCTACAGAAGGAAGAGTCTCAGTGTGGCACTGAAATGAGCCGATTTTAGCTCAAGCTCACTCATAACTTGTTTCCTGCCCACCTATTAAGTCCATGAGTTCTGACACATTCAAGACTCTGTCAACAGTAAGGTACCACATACAATGACAATTTTACTCCTCGTTTTCTTCTGGGCAATAAGTGCAAATTAAACACAAAACATATGCATTGTCAACGCTAAGAAAGTCAGCTATTAAATTTTGAATATTCCATGTAATTCTGCAAATCGCATCCTTATCCTTTTGAGCCGAAAAAAAATAACACCAGGTTGATTTCCGGGCCGGAACATTCCTTTGACTCGAACAATTTTCCGGTACGTGCTGCATGGTGTTTTTTCCCTCCAAAGATTTAATTTTAAGATTCTGCAATTAGCCTTCCGCCAATAGCTGTTGCCATCATCAATCTTTTTGCATTTAAAAGAGCCGTTACACGGCCGATTCTGCATTGAGCGCTGGATCCCCCCCCCCCCCATATGATTAATGCATTTATTACATGCAGTCCTATGTATGAGAGGATGTCTGTGTTTTCATTTGGTTCAGAATCGTATATGCCACTCTCACCTGCCTGATTAAGCTGTATCTCTCCAATCACCACAGATACACAAATGCAATTTTGCTGACAATAAATGCTTTAAACGATTATAAAATATTTATTTATTTATTTGTGCTTGTTGAGGGAGAGAATTATTTAAGGGGGAAAAAAACACACTGATTGCCTGTTTTACAGTGGTAATGTATTCATGGAGGGAAGAAAATCATTTATTTTACCTTGTAGAAATGACAAGGTCCCTGGACATTTGTCTTTCATGAATGCTAATTATCCCGCCTTCCGGAGCTGTTTCGGCCTGACGCAGGGAATCAGCCTCAGCACAATTCATATTCAAATCTGCTCTGATCTTCTTAGCCTCCTGTTGGTTCACTTGGCGTTTTTAGCTCACCTGCATTTTGTGCTAACAGTCATTTGCTCACCACATCGGTAATGTTAGCAGACAAAGGTCCCAGCCATGGACAGAACTTGGTCTGAATAGTGGGTATGTCATTCACTTAATTCCTCCACGATGCAGAGGTGACCATATGCTCTCTTGTGTTGACATCTGCAGCGTGTTAAAATGGGTGTTCTTTTAAGCGATTGGTCAGCTGTTAATTCGTACCTACCACTGGCTGCTATTGTGTATTACACAATACGCGTTCAAACGGCATATGGTGGCTATTCCTAGCAGGAGCGACTTTTGTGTATTTAGTACAAAAATGCATGTAACTGTCAGGTTTCGCACTGATCACCTTTTGCAGGCTTTCCCTTAAGTAAGAACGCAGGTTTATGCAGTGTCCCATAGATGCTCTAAAAAGGGCCCCACTTAGGATCCAAATTAATTGTACTAGAAGATGATTCGGGACTAAATAAATGTTTAAGATTTGGGTGCTACCCAAACACATCCCCATATTGTATCCATCCATCCCTCTGTACCTACATGTCCTATGTAGGGTCACGGCAGTCCTTTTTCACGGAATTCCACAGTTCAGCTTTACCCAGAAACACCACAACAGCGTAACTGCGACTTGGGCTTGGCCAAGAGCATGGCATTCGGCTTGGCTTGTAGCCCTGGCAGTTTCCTTACGTCTCTGCTGTTTTCGTCTCTTCTCCCCTGCCTGACGTCCCAAGATCAGGTACAGACACTGGACACGCGGCACACGCAGCATGACAGGAGAAAAACAAACGCCCTTTCCCACAGCCATTGATAAAACACAACCAGCTCAAAGGAGCGATTTTACGCAAAGGCTGTGTCTTACTGCTCACTCTGTGAATAGAGCTCAAGTTTGAAACAGATTCACAATCCAAAATACCTGTTTACACCCTTGCCTAATTTTGATCTCCTCAGTCTGCAAAGGATTACATCAGCTAGTCTGAGAGGCCTTTGGTGAAAAGCATAGTTTAATCCAATAAAATACAGGTCACAGGCTTAATAGCCAGCATCTAACAGTAGGAACCTCAAGTCAACATGAATAATACTCTTCCTCCCTTGCTGACCTTCTTGCTGGGTTGTGGGGCTTTTGAGATAAAGTCAGCCAAACTGGTAGCATGGATTTAACGTAAGAGCCCCCCAACTTATGGGTCACATTTGGGAACAGACGTTGTCCTTCTGAGTTTTTCTGTTCCATGGGGGGTGTGACTTAATAGTTTCCTTTTTGGAAGACCTACATTTTGTATCCATTGACTTATGGACTATGATATGTAAATGGGACACACTCCCTTTACAATTAAAGGCTAATGTAATAAATTAAAGACTAATGTAATAAAGTAATGGAATTTTATTTGCAATGATTTCCTTGAGTTTTGTCAGTAAAACTCCCATCTAAAGATTTTTTTTCATGTTTCATATAGAAGAAATAATTAGGTTTGGGCATATGATATCATTTGGTTTACACAGTCCGAGGAAAATTGATGATGGACTGGATTTGAGAGACTTACTCTGTTTAGATAGACGCTACGCGGTAATCCCAGTGAAAATGATGAGCCCCTTTTGCTTGGTGTACAATGTCTCAGAGAAGACAGCTGTCAGCTCTGTAATGCAGCTTCTAAACAGTCAAATCAAATGTTCTGTTACAACTTCTTCCTGAAAGTAGACCCCTGAAAAATGTGTAGCAACGGACGTGTATGAGAGGACAAAATGAGTCGGCACCGCTGCCGTTTGCATGGCACCAACATGGCCGCCACCATTTTATGTATAGGATGAATGAGCCACCCCATTGGGCGGCAAGTCATACTTACCTCACCTTAATATTACATTATAATGCAACTATATACACTCACCATTGTAATTTACAAAAATAATACAATAATATCTGGGACAAACTTAAACGAAGATTATCATAAACAAGCATAACTAACCCAATCAGCCCCTGAGGGACATAGGAGCCCAAACATGAAGCAATTCCTGCCCTGTCATTCCAGAGCATGCAGTGTTTCCCATGTGTGCTAGACTGTAGCAGCCGCTACAAATGTATGGATGGCTAGAAGGATGGATGGAATGAAAGAAATGACGTTTATGTTGTCAGTTTCAGCGCTGAACTGCTCAGATTGGCCTTGTTTTTGATGGACGCTCATGGAGATCTCACTGTCGGAAGCTATCTCTGTGTCTCAGCTAAACTCCCAAACACCGATTCGTACAAATTAATTTCTATATGTGTATTTCATACATACATCCCCATTCCGCTGATGAACACATCAGCCCAGAATAGGGAAACTGCAGGAATATTTTATAAGACTAATCGCACAGAACAGCAAACAGGTTTGCATGGCCAGTGAGCCACAGATATCAGTCAGGAGCTACATCATCCCAAGCACTGATGCCCCCTCAGTCGATAAACACACACGCCCTGCTCTGAACCCTTATCTTGTCCTGAGGGGGGGCACAGTACTTGCTGATTTTCCCCTTTTCCTGCAAAACAAGTACTAATAAAATTGTGATATATTTTAGAAATAATTACTTTAATCTATCGCAGAAGAGCCTCAGTAGAATTTTAAAAAGGACCAGACTTAGGGAACTTACTCTAAATGAGGTTTTAGTATTTAAAATGCGTAACACGTGCATATCGTAAAATGTGTGTATCTGGATGAGATAAACAACGGTGCTAACTGATGTCAGTTAAAATAAACCTCTTTCTAATATATGATTTATTATTTATAAATGTAGCATAATGCTGCTTCATTTTATTTTGCACGTCTTTTATGAGCCAGAGGTTTCAGGTACACGCTGCGTGAGGCTATTGCAAAAGATGCAGATCTTTAACGCTTTTATGCTTGTGATATTCGGGGGAATTAATCTCGTTCTTTTTTGTTATATTGTCATTTGGTGGGATTTTTTACCAACCTAGCACAGTAAGCACACAGAGTAACTTTATTTTCGAGAAAAAAAAAAAAATGATTAGGATGAAATAATGAGGTCACCAAGTTTGGTTGCCATGGCAGCACCACATCCAGTACCACAGGATGAAATACAAGTGTAGAATCTTTGTTTCTGGGGAGCAGTGTGAGGGATTTCAGCTCAGCCTGCCTGCAGGTGCAGTCCACCTTAACAGCTTGTTATGAAGAGAATGGCAGCTAGTTAAAAACCGATGGCTTCATTTAGAGAATTTGTGCATATTTCACAATAATTTGGGAAATAATCCAAACATACACACACATAAATAAAAGTGCATATCACCAGTCAAAGTGAGGGGCCTCCCACTTCCAGTTGGACACTTGATTTGGTTCCTGCTTTAGAGATGCATGCATGTGTGCATATGCGTGTATGTGTGTGCATGCGGCGTGTGTGTGCATGCATGTGCACATATGCTTGTGTGTGCATGCGCGCATATGCTTGTGTGTGTGTTTGTGTGTGCATGCATGCATGTGTGTGCATGCATGTGTGCATATGCATGTGTGTGTGTGTGCATGCGCGCGTTTGTGTGTCTGTGTGTGTGGTTGGGGGTGGGCTTTAGGTGGACAGGGTACCTTGAATGGAGGACGTCCTCTCGAGCATCCACCATACCCTGTGTCCTCTGGAAGACCCTGCAGGACCACGGTGTCCCTGCCCAGGAACAGCTGCCTCCAGCACGTTATATCGTACATGCACCTCTAAGACCGTCTGCTCAGGTAGCAGCCGTAACTGCGATATGAGTACTGGGCTGCTCATTTTTAATCTTATACTGTTACCTATGCGACGCTGATAAATCGAATATATGATTGAATATATGATTGTATGATTGAATATATGATTGTATGATTGCTCTACTGCACTTTATTTTGTCCTTCCTCTATTTATATATAAGAAATACTCTCTGTAGCATTGGTGGAGAAAACACAAAGAGTTTTATTGTACATGTAAAATAACAATAAAAATATTCTATTCAAATAATTCCATTCTCTTTCCACCATTAACCTCACACATGATAGATTCTCCATTTTTGGACAGTGACAGGAAAGTGGCATGGAAAAGGGAAGCGAACCCACAACCACCCGAGGCGCCAGGCTGCAGTGTCACCCATTTGGATGACCACCCACCGAAAAGAATGAGTTTGTTTATGTCCAGCAGCAGAGCACTGGAGAAGGTGCCGAAGGGGCTCTGCTTCCAGAAACTGGGTTTAACCGACCGGACAGTCACATGATCACGGTCTGAGAGCTCATCTCGGGGGGCAAATTTACACAGGCTCAGTTCGAAAGCCTGACTGACACTTTAATGCTATTTATTATATGGTTCCTCTGTAGTTTAAACACTTATCAGTGAGCTATGCTGTAAACCAAAGGATATTGAAGAGCAGTATTTGGGAAATGCTCCTTTATGACCAAACTTCAAGCAATCTTTCTCTGATAATGTGCTCTGTGGAATTGTGGGTGATGCCAAGCGAAATATTACATTTTCCCTCAAAGAAAACAGGGTCTGGTTAAAGTCACACAGCTACCGAAGACCGAACACTTATTAATACTCTGCACAGACACAACATTTTCCAAAATGGCAACATTTGTTCAACTGGAATATTTTGTTTTGGAATTTTAGGTTTGCAAAATATCAAATATCTGCAGTCCCTCCATTCATAAATGGTACGGTCCGTGGGCAGAAGTCTCCACACCCCCCGTCCACAGGGGAACATAAATATTTCCCTTGGATCAGTTAAAATAAAAATAAATAGGAGAAATAGGAGCAGGTTAAACTGACACCGTGACCTTGAGAACAGTGTTCACCGTCCTGAGCTTCAGTCATCACTCAGGCTGTCAGAGAAGGCAGCTGCTATGAGTGCTTGCATCTTTTATTAAAGGTGCCTGCTGCTTGTTTATGCGCCTCCTCAGCTGGCCTCTAGGTGGAGCCGTCCGTCCCGCCGAACCAGCCTGAAAACTCTTACGCCCACGTTTTTAGGTGCACCCAGCTAGTACAGCGCTGAAGCTCATGCAGTTTCTTAGACCTTAACCATAGTAACAACAGAAAATACAGCACTGTAAATATCAGAACTGCTTGGCACTGCACGGTCTTTGTTTGTGCCACTGTCTTGTCTTATTGCACTGTCCGGCAATGTCTGCATGCTTTGACATCCTGGTGCTGGATGTATGTTGTTTTGTTTCACTGTGTATTTTGTACCAACTGTATATGGTTGAAATGGCAATAAAAAGTCACTTGACTACTTTGACTTTTTTAATTCTCATTCCATTCACAGATATTTATAAAATGGAATTTTCCCTTGTAGCGAAAAATGGTCCCCACAATGTCAAGATAACAGGTTTTTAACGCATTGTAGGGACATTTGGTCCCCACAAATATATACATAACACACACACACCTTATACATGAAGTCTATCCAGCCCCTTGCAGCCTTTGGATAAGTGTGCATGTCTGACTTCAAGTATCTTCAGCTGATGGTCTCACGGTGACACCAAAATGCTCCTCCAGCTCAACATTTGCTGATGGACCTTAGTTTAACATCTCCCATCTTCTGAGGTCCCTAACTCCCACACCAGCATGCTGCAGTCTAACCACTTCCATAAGCTCTCATATTTCTCGCTGGCTCTGCTTGCTGGAGTCAATGGCTTCCACATGTTCAGCTCTGAGCCCAGACTTAATCCCAACAACACTCATGCTTTAAAAAAAAAAAAAAAAAGGTCCACTTTAATCAGCAAGTTCATTTCCCGGCATTTATTATAAACAAAGTTCTGGTCAACACTGGTGTCCAGTCTCAAGACAATAAATCACTTGTCTATGCAACTAGATCTACTTCTGCTACAAGCTCAGATGATATTTATACACTTGGTCCTAATAACCCTCCATAACACACCATCTGAACTGAAACTTGCATGCACCCTAAATGTTATGCCAATGTCTTATTTCCACTAGGAGTCTTTTTCAAAAGATTAATTTCCATAACATGTGAAACGAAGTTCCTACTACATTTCAGTGGAGCAGAATCACCTGGACAGCACAAAGACCAGCAAATTAATAATCAAACGGAGGATCCAACTAAAATAATTGACTTCATCACCTGACATTTCAGGGTGCCCCGAGTGCTCTGTTCACGCCACTGGGGGGCGCTGTCTGCACTTTCCCACACTCCAGAACAATCTCCTATCTCTGTTGACCAGCTGACCTTTTACTCACTAGTCCAACAAGAGGCAGTTGGTCGTTATTAATTTGGTCATCAGTGACACAACAACACAATCCCGGTTGGGCCAAACACCTCAGCCAGCTCAGCCATCGTCTAAGTCGCTCCGCCCTGCCTGCCTACCCAGTAAGCCTGTGTTTTGTTTTCTTCATATAGCCCTTGAGGAAGAGCCCATGCCATCATATGGAAATAATAAATGTCACTGCCTGGGATTTTTATTGTTTAATAAGTCACTTTATTTGCTGTTTGCTGAGATCTCAACACAGACTGAGAACAGGGCCTACCTACAAGGCCAGTTTGTCCGAAACAGTCAGTCTGCAACTCGGTCATCAGTCTGCAGCTCTGTCGTCAATCTGCTGCTCGTCGTCAGTCTGCAGCTCGGTGGTCAGTCTGCAGCTCGTCGTCAGTCTGCAGCTCGGTCGTCGGTCTGCAGCTCGGTCGTCGGTCTGCAGCTCGGTCGTCGGTCGGCAGCTCGGTCGTCGGTCGGCAGCTCGTCGTCGGTCTGCAGCTCGGTCATCAGTCTGCAGCTCGGTCGTCAGTCTGCAGCTCGTCGTCGGTCTGCAGCTCGGTCGTCGGTCTGCAGCTCGGTCGTCAGTCTGCAGCTCAGTCGTCAGCCAGCGTCATGTTCCAAAGGTCACGCTTCTCATGGCCACAAACATAATTAGTATTCATTGTTTTTTTTAACTGATGCGTTTATGTATGGGGAAATGTCACAGTCGTCTGCTATAGTGCTAGTGGATTCTGTCGTTTATTTCTATCGAGTTAATTGGTTCATTAATTGGTTAATGACCTGATGGTGTGTGGGGGTGTGACCCAGAGAGGTGGGTCAAACCTGTTTTGAGGCGAATCCTAACATTCTGGAAGCAGGCTGACAGACCCACCCCCCTCATGATCTGTGTGTATGATGTGTTGATATGTTACTTCCTACAGGGGGATGATTCTTTTCACTTCTGAATGAAGTGTTCCTCTGGCATCATCACAAAAAGCTTGGCAAACAAAACAGGCAAAAGTAGCACCTAATTGGCACCTAATCTGGCCTGGGCGGAGGTGGTCCCTTTAAGATGCAGAAATTAGTGTGAAATGAGTAACATCGGTTTACTGCGGTATAGCGTCACTGTATACAGAAGAGGCACCACCTGTCAAATGCAGGATATTTGATGATCTGGACACTGAGAACCAAGAATCGTGCCAGTTGGACCTCGCCAGTGTTGCCAAGATGTTTTCACAGCCAGGTAAAATAAAGACATCTCACGGCAGCCCATCCAGAGCTGTGAACCTATCACAAAAATCCACACTGTACTAGCTGCATTGTCTCTTCTCTGTGATAAGACACTGGACACTGCAAACTGGATCACGATGTCGCTGCCATTTAAGGGTGTGGAGCATCAATGTAGGGGTGTCCTCCAAATCATTCTGGGGGGTGTCTTCAGCATCAAGGATGTCCACCTTCAAACAAGACTTCCTGTCCACTTTCCTGTGATCTTTAAACAGTAAATAAGGCAGACAGCAGGCTTCCCCTGTGATTCCGGAAGGTTCTGTTTAGTCACTGCCTATGTGCCTGTGCAGAAACACCAAATCAGCATCCCAGTCAGATTTTACAGGCTGCTTGTAAAATCTGAGCTCTGTTCCTGCCACCTTTGGATTTTTGCAGCCAGCTCCCTCGCTGAAAGGGCCATTGTTTGCTAGCCCTGCTGCTCTGTAGCCCCTTACCGTAACCCATTCCCATGCTGCCATCTTGCATTAATTTGATTTAAAAAAAAAGCAGATATTACATTTTACGTGCCACATAAACTACCGTTAACGAAACCAGGACTTTCTGCTGTTTTCCAGGAGCATGATAAGATGACTATTCGCTTACTAGCTGGTGGCTACTGCTGATTTATTTAGTGAGCTGGGCGGTAGCCTGGGACACTGTATCGCTGTATCCGGCGATTAGCGCTGCACAGCACCCCTGAAACAGCACCCCTGAAACAGCACCCCTGAAACAGCAGCTCACATTCTGCTAGCTAATGCTCTCCCAGAACAAGGATATTCAGGCTGATGGTCCATTTTGGAATTTTCGTTAAAATATCACATAGTATTATTAGCAGATTTGTTTTGGATTTTGAATGTTTTGTGATCTTTTGTCTGACGTGTGTTTCACTTGAATCAGCAGTAATGCTTTTGAGAATTGATCTCTTAATCAAGTTGATTTTACAAGATCATGCTGTAATCTATAAAGAAAATAGACATCGATTATGGCTTTTTTTAAGGAACTGATGACTGATCAGCCTTTGGTCTTCACTGAGCCAGTTTTGCCTTATGCTGTTATATAGGAGCTGTTAGCTAATAGCTGTTGGCAACTATAGTGATGCAGATAATAAGTAAATAATTCCCGAAAGAAAAATATGTACCAGGGTGTTGAAACTCAGGTTGTCAGCTTCACAAAGAGATGCTATAGGACTCCAAAATGTCAAACGGTAGACACTGACAACAATGTTAATCAGAGACTTTATCCCTTGTAGTATCTTAGACAAAAATCAGTAAGTGGTCAACTGTCAGAATCAGAATTCATGAAGCAGGACATAAGATGTCATATTTAAAATATTAATATATTAAATATATATATATATATATATATATCTATATAATTCACATGTCAAATTGCATTAAATATAAACACATATTGCAGTAATTTCTGTTTTCTGATCCCCTTAAATCTATGTATTATTCTTCTGTGCCCCTTTTTTCTTTGACAAAATCTCAAGTGAAACCTCTGCTGTACCTGCTGGCTAAGCCAGCGCCGGTTTTGCGGCCCTAAAGACACCAGTGCGCGCTTGCCTGCCATGCTGCGGAAATGTGCTGCGGCCCTAAAGACACCAGTGCGCGCTTGCCTGCCATGCTGCGGAAATGTGCTGCGGCCGTAAAGACACCAGTGCGCGCTTGCCTGCCATGCTGCGGAAATGTGCTGCGGCCCTAAAGACACCAGTGCGCGCTTGCCTGCCATGCTGCGGAAATGTGCTGCGGCCCTAAAGACACCAGTGCGCGCTTGCCTGCCATGCTGCGGAAATGTGCTGCGGCCGTAAAGACACCAGTGCGCGCTTGCCTGCCATGCTGCGGAAATGTGCTGCGGCCCTAAAGACACCAGTGCGCGCTTGCCTGCCATGCTGCGGAAATGTGCTGCGGCCTTAAGGCACCAGTGCGCGCTTGCCTGCCATGCTGCGGAAATGTGCTGCGGCCTTAAGGCACCAGTGCGCGCTTGCCTGCCATGCGGCGGAAATGTGCTGCGGCCTTAAGGCACCAGTGCGCGCTTGCCTGCCATGCTGCGGAAATGTGCTCTTCACCAAAGATGAAAAATTATACACTGTCTGGCCAAAAAAAAGTTGCCATTTGAATTTGTCGTTGGACCGCCTTCAGCTTTTGATTATGGTGCACATTTGTCATGCCATTGTTTCCACAGGCTTATGCAACATCTCACCCTTTATTTTCATCCAGATTTGCATTCATTTCTCACCGAGATCCTGTATTGACAAGTAAGTTGAACCACTCCATAAAGCCTCCTTCATCACATCCCAGAGACCTTCAATGAGGTTAAGGTCACAACTCTGTGGTGACCAAGTCACACGTGAAAATGATTCCTCATGCTTCCTGAACCACTCTTTGACAATTCGAACCCAATGAATCTTGGCATCATCGTCCTGGAACATGCCCATGCCAACAGGGAAGAAAAAAATCCATTGATGATGGATGGAGGTGTAACCTGGCCATTCAGTAGATTCAGGTGCTCAGCTGACTTTACTTTATTGCTGCATAACGTTGCTGAGCTGTAATAATGATCCAGTCATTGGCTGATATAAATGCAAATGGCGACAATGGCATGTAAACAAGTATACTTTAGACACTTGTTTACATGCCATATGCATCTGAAATATGTTTACATATTAGAATCTAAAAATTGCTCCTGAAGATAACTGCAGCACGTTGCAGTTTCGTCTGCAAAATCAGTATGTCTGAGTCTATGTTGTGTATATCAGCTTCTGTAGTGTATATAAACTGATGAACGGATCGAGTCTCACATCACACATGAAGAACACCTCCCGTCTGTAGAACCTGTAAATGAAAATGATTTCTTGGTAAATAGTCCACCTTTCCACTTCCTTTTACAGCAAGTCAGCTGTTAATCTGACGTATCCTGTTAAAAGAGCCCATTGGGAAAACGGTGAGATTTCTCCAAGGATGGCATCTGGCGAAAATGTGTGGGAGGCTGCTCACGGCTCAGGAAAGCTTGTGAAACAAAGATGCAGGGTCAGATATCATAAGGGTCCAGTGGTGTTCATGATCTGCCATCTACATCCTACTAGAGATGGGCGATCCACATTTTTTCAGTTCCGATCCGATTCCGATACACAACTGGAGATACCGATTCCGATACAAGAGCTCTTTTTACTTTGTTATACTTTATACATAATTTTTTAAGCTAGTAAATACAGATGGAAAAAATGTATGAAAAATATTTAATTGGGCTAAACAAACATACATAATGTTCTGTTCCACCTCATTTGTTTTAAGCGTTTTTGAGGCATTTGCAGTTCAATATGAATATCTTCAAAGCAAGTATACACAAGTGGCGAATGCTTAAAATTTTAACAGTTTTTGTCCCATTGGCGTCAGCTCAGTTACACTTTGTTGCGATGGCAGCCCCTCTTGTATCACAAGCTGCAGCGAGTTCGCAAAACAGTCCAAGTTAGCGACTCCCAAATCATCCATTGCTTTGTTTTGTCTCGCAGTTGCGTGCGCTTTGTGAAATGGGATTGTCCATTAAACGCTATTCCCACCTTAAAAAATTATTTTACATAGATTGCAAATCACTGTGCTACTGGTTTCTGTTAAAAGCGTAAAATACTCCCAGATCGTCACGTCTTATCTTACGCTCCTCGTACTGCGAAGGGTATGCGCATGACGTCAGATCAGGCGGAAGTCACTGTACTCACACCCAGAGTAGCAAAAAAGACTGAGGGGCAGCGATAGCGTTCGATTTGAATGCTGCAAAAAAAAACACATGTAAAATGGGAAAGAGCTGTCGTGCGATTGATTGCCAAAAACTAAATAAGTAAGTGTAGGACGTGGATCGGTCACGCATGGCCGATACCCGATCCGTCAAATAGGTCCGGATCGGTGCCGATACCGATCTGAATATTGGTATCGGTGCATCTCTAAGAGTAACGTCAACAGAGTGCCATAATACATGTTACTGTGCAGAGTAACATCAACAGAGTGTCATAATACACCTTACTGTGTAGAGTAACATAATCAGAGTGCCATAATATATCTTCCTGTGTCGAGTAACATAATCAGAGTGCCATTATACATTTTACTGTATAGTAGGGTGACCAGATAATCCATGTCAGGGAGGACACTCTGAGCTAGGACAGGAATTGTAAATTACCATTTCAATTAAACGGACCTGGATTTCACTTGAGCACTGAGTTCTTGCTGTGTGCTGATTGGTCAGTCTCCTATAATCATGCATGTGTCACTAATGTTAATGTGAAACAGCTGGATGAGTCTTTCAGTCAAGGAAATAAACCAGTCAAAGCACAAGAAGAGCTGAACTAATTAGCCGAGCACAGGAGCCTTTCAATTTGAAAGTAGTTTGTAAAACCTGAAGTAGCTCAAAGTGTCCTCCCTGACATGGATTATCTTGTCACCCTCCTGTATAGAGTAACATCAATAGTTGCCCTGCAATAAAACTGTAACCATTCTCTAATTTTGATTACAAACCTTCATTTTTTTGTTGAACCCTTCTATTTTGAGGAATACTGATCACTGAGAGTATGATTCAAATACGTCTCCTATTTTAGGGTAACTTCAGATTTGGATAATAGGTGACAGTAAATTACACAAATGTTACTTCTCCAATTTTCTCTCTGACATGTGGATTGAGACACAATACCAAGAAAACTGAAAGTCTCCCACTGCTGCCCCCTGCTGGAGATGTCATGCATTACAGTTTCACAGTATTAGCAGCATATCTACAGTACGCTTCCATTTCGTTGCGTAGAAGTATTAAGGCAAACAATATGTATTACATTAAAGACACACATTTTAAATGTATGTTAAAATATCAATACTGAAATCATGTTGAACAATGGTATGATATGCATGAAAAATGATTGAATATTTCCATTACCGTCTGTGTTTTAATGAGCAATCCAGCTGGGAGGATGGTTTTGGGTCCATTCATATGGCTCCAATCAAAGAGCGCCAGTAATATATTAAATCCTGCATTGTTATAAAACGATTACATTTAAATTTAAAACATTAAATTGCATTTATTAAAGAATGGTTGCCAGTGACATTCCTGTTATTACGGAGTGTTTTTATGGGATTTTGGGGGATTGCTAGAGTGGTTCCTGGTCATGATATTGAGAGATTATCAGTTGACTGGAACTGAGTCACCAGTGATTTACCCGTTGTTGCGATCCAGTCATCAGAAATATGAAAATATATAAATAAATAAGAATAACATCCCAAAGGAGGCTCACATTTTGAATGTCTCTGTCCTCATACGTTCACACCGTAGTCGGTTTCTGGTGTTGATTTTCTGACATAGCTGTCAGGTTTGGTTTTCTGTTAATAAAAGGATGCATGCAGAAGGAGCGTTATTAAACAGCCCTAATGGCTAACGATCCACATACATTTTAATACTGACATAGAATTGTCATTGGGTGAAATATATATTTTTTTCTTGATTTTGAGCCTGTCTGTCACTTTCCAAACGACTGACTATAAATATAATCTAACATTGAATAACGTAAATCCCTCTGGAAGACATGACACCAACTGTCTAGATATCAATTGCAATTCACAATGATTATAAATGCAGGAAAACACTGAAGTCATGCGATGTGAAGAGGACTGAAATAGTGAATGGATCATCACAATGGATGTGGTGTTATATAAAGCAAAATATATAAAGGGGAAAATGAGAGAAATGACTGTAGATGTTCCCAATTTGAGGTTGATCACTGTGTAATCTGTTCTTTTTCCTCCAGATTAAAGTAAATGAATCAGACATGCTTGGTGCCAATTGAATTCCAGCTACAATTTGACTCACCATGACATTCCTCATTTTTTTTTCAATAGATTTTTTTTGCCTTTTGCCTGTATGTTTGCACTGCTAAGAAAGAATAAAATACTTTGAACTATTTTGGCTCTTAACGTACAGTATTCAATGTATATACTGTAGATCACTCATGATCTCTGAATGGTTTAATTGTGAATATGTCATACAAATTAAGCAACAGAAGTTATCATCTGTCCAAGATCACTTGAGGCTGGACATCCAACTCTCACTGCTCAGTTAAAGAAGGTTCTGGAAGCAAAAGATTTTTTTTAACCCAAACTTCTTCATCATTCCATCTTTAATACCATTTGACTCTTAAACGAACCCCAGGGGTTAACTGTGACCACACCGGTGAAGGATATAATTGAATTGCTAAAATTCTTCCTAAAACCATACTTTATTCTTAGAGCTTATAGAAGACAGTTTGCCATTTATGAACCGAAACATTATATGCCACAAAACTGTATAGTTTCTACATTTGTAAACAGAATTACGACTTATACATAATATGTATACTTTTAAATCTCATTTAATATATGTTTTTTATTATTTATATGCAAAATCATCTGCTTTGTTACATTTTTGGCATTACGTAGAAGCAAAATACTGCCATCGTCTGGTAAAGCGTAGAATTGCGTTATTTATTTAAGACGAATGGGCAAAAGATGAGGAGACCGCAAAGACTCATTGAAACAGCACTCAACGAAGTCGGACTTTTCAGAGTAACAAAGGCAGAGCTGACAATGGAAGCTGCTACTTAAACTGATACCTGGCAGAATAACCACAACAAGCATGTCAAGCGGACTCTCACGCAGCCACAAGTTCCAGAAGAGTCTAGGATACGAAATTCATGTCTGGCATCAATTTTCGTTTATTTTGTGTGTCGAAGATAACGCTGCAAATTCAAAAGCGAAACACTTATAATGATAAATAGCGTCAGTGGTGATGTTAAAAACCGCGCGCACATTGGGCCGAATGCACACGTACAGACGGGGATGATGTAATAATATGGTATCTGAATGAAATATGTATTAGAGTTCAGTGTTTAATTTATGATGTGCTGTAGCATGGAGTAAATGAAAATCAAACTTTCCTTTTAAACCCTGCGTTACAGCTGAACGATAGCGTAATGGAAAACACAGATAGTAACGCATAGAAACAATCTTGTTCATTTCTAATATTCTGATTATTAATCTGAAAATCTATTTGCATAATTTCAAAAAAACTTAAGCATAGTATAAGCCCTCACCATTATTTAAAGACTTTCTTTTAATGAGTAAACGTCTACTTTGAGAATACAATTAGATTTCATTTTGGTTAAAATGCAGCTGAAATGCGCGACGGACGTGTTTCGTTTTAAAATTTTTTGTCAAAATTCATTTTAAATGAAAATGCTAAAAAGTGAAACAATGAAGAAACACCCATAATCAGGCTACTACATAAACATGATTTCTAATTGTATTTAAGATTTTACACCGTACATGTACAGACAGGCAGGCTCTGAGAATGAAATGTAAACAGACAAGCAAATATTATGCTCTAAAAAAATTATATGTAAAGAATAAATTAACACGTTAACATATAATTTGCATAGCATGAATATTGCTTTTGGCGAGTTACACTTTAGTGCAAACTGGCAACGAGTCGCATAAAATAACGGAAAGCATTAAGAAAACGGCATTGCTGCAAGGAGAGGCGGTGATTACTGTCACTCAAACCACGCATTTGCGTGGGGCCCCTGAGGTTTAGGCCCCCTGTTGGCCACAAACAGTCACTACACTAAATATTAAATTAGCGTGCTCATTATGTGGGAGATGCTGAACCAGCATGTTCTGCTATCCATCTAGCTACCTACGATCTTCTGACTCTACTCACAAGCTATTTATTTAGTTTTTGAAACTTTTGAGGGGGTGGTGACTTTTTGAATGGGGTCCCAGAGAGATTTATAACTAAAACCTTACTGGTCCAGCTGCCAAAAGCAGCCTGATATGATTCTTTTAGAAAGGAATGGAACCTGAACTGACCCAGGTTAAAAAAAAAGCCTGAAATGTCAAGTGAACGGAGATAAGAGCAATAATGGAAAATATTTTTAAATAAAAATGCAGAAAGTTGTGAAAAGACCAAGTTAAAGTTGTTTCTACTTGTTTCTAATTGCAGAGATTTTAGTTAATTTTAATAGTTTTAATGTAATATGCATTTTGAAAGTATTTAATACAGTTAACATACACCTGGCCATCAAGGTCTAACTGTATGCTGTATTTTAAGATCATGGGAGTTTTACTTACACAAAAATCTGATTGGTCCCGCCTCCTCTATTTGCTTGGACCTGCCTCCTCTACAATCTGATTGGTTCTCTCTCTGAACCAATAATTTTTCCTTCTGCCCCCCAGAACATTTTTGTGTAAATAAAACTCCTATGATCTTAAAATACTGCATACAGTTAGACCTTGATGGCCTTCTTTAAAACATTGATCAAGAGCACCATTTAACATTTACTGGTTAATAAAATGTCTTCTGGCAAAATTGACTGTAATCAAACACAAGGGCTGCCTTACAAGGAGACACACATTTCCCCTGATTTTAATTTCTGGGGGCTTCCCGCTGTTTTCGGTTAAACGGTCATGAAATGATCCAGGGAGTGAAAAGGGGGTAACGAGGACCCCATGCAGAGGCTCTGCTGAGGGGGGATTCCGGAGTGTCTGGGTGACAGACCTGCCATTGTTGCCAGTGAGTCACCAGGACCAGGCAGGAGTCTCTCACAGCCTTCACACAGAGGGGGGCATCAAGCAACCTTAATCCCTCCTCCTGCAGTGAACCTCAGGAAAACTCTCTCTAGAATGAAAAAGCGTATCACTAAGAATATGGGCAGCGAACTCAAACTCGGCAGACTGTAAGCTAAATGAACTCAGCTGATTTTCATTTCACATCCAGTTTAATATAACGATGCTTCATTCGTCATTCATACAAGGGTGAGGACTGGACTGTGTTTTTTTTTCACATATCCCATACATATGGGATTCAAACCAGTGACATTCTGATCACGGGCACAGCCCACTGAGCCACAGACCGCCCCACCACCCCAAGTAGCATTATGTTTGGTTTTGTTGTGTGGACATAAACCAGTCTCACAAATAAGAAAGTCCAAATGAATCGCAAAGCAGTGTCGCTAATCAGGAAGCGAACCCCTGTCCTTCAGGTGCTTGGCTGTTAAGTGACCCAAGACAATCAACAGTCCAGACGCCTTGTGTCCAGAGCAGGTCTGCATTCTTGGACATGTCTTCATGAAGAAAACAAGAAAATAACAATACAATACTTGTAATAAATGCAAAAACCGTGGGTCATCCAGATTTTGGTGCCTGGGATCAACACTTTTGCCTCCTGGTCATCCTTGCCAACTGTTGGCAGGAACCATGAAATTTATTTGGGTATATTTAACATTTTTATTCGGCATATGCATATCCTTAGCAACACACACTTTTTTTTGAGAAAGTCAGGTCAGACAATCCTATAGGCAACAGAGGCTGAGGGTCCAGCAGTTAAATCACTCTGATGACCATGGGATTTGAACCAGCAACCTCCCAATTAGAAACACAGCATATTAACCCACTGAGCCTGGGCCAACATGGAGATCAGGTTAAGCTACTGCCCTCACTGAGGGTAAAAGAGGCCCAGTTTGATGAAGCTGTGGTGAGAGATAGCCGTGGTGTGAGATGCATTTACATTTACATTTACATCATTTGGCAGACGCCCTTAGCCAGAGCGACTTACATAAGTGCTTTAAGACTCCACAATGAATTTTTCCCGATACTAGCTCAATAAAAAACCAAGGCTATGAATACCATCGATCTAATACTCTGTTGGAAAAGTGCTTTTTTTTTTTTTTTTTTTAAAGTAATGCAAGTATAATGCCAGAAGTGCTAATTCAGGCATTTCTGGAAAAGGTGTGTTTTAAGTCGTCTTTTGAAGACATTCAGTGACTCAGCTGTTCGGACATCTAGGGGGAGTTCATTCCACCAACTTGGTGCCAGAACAGAGAAGAGCCGGGAGGTGTGTCTTCCTTGTGCCTTGAGGGGTGGTGGGACCAGTCGAGCAGTGCTGGAGGATCGGAGAGATCGTGGTGCAGTGCGGGGTGTGATGAGGTCTTTTAGGTAGGATGGAGCCAGATCATTTTTGGCTTTGTATGCGAGCATCAGTGTTTTGAATCTGATGCGGGCAGCCACAGGAAGCCAGTGTAGGGAGCGCAGCAAAGGAGTGGTGTGGGAGAACTTGGGAAGGTTGAAAACAAGTCGAGCAGCTGCATTCTGAATCAGTTGGAGGGGACGAATGACGCTCAGTGGTAAACCCGCTAGGAGCGAGTTGCAGTAGTCAAGGCGGGAGATGACGAGGGACTGAACGAGTATCTGGGTAGCCTGTGTGGAAAGAAATGGACGTATCCTTCTGATATTAAACAGGAGAAACCGACAAGAGCGGGAAACGTTGGCGATATGAGAGGAAAAGGATAGACGATTGTCCATGGTAACCCCAAGGTTGCGAGCAGAAACCGAAGGACGGATCAGGGAGTTGTTGAGGGAGATCGCAAGGTCCAGGAGGGGGGATGAGTCAGCGGGGATGTACAGCAGTTCCGTTTTACTAGGGTTGAGTTTCAGTTGGTGAGCGGTCATCCAAGATGAGATATCAGCTAGACATGCAGACATCTTAGTGGAGACATGAGTGTCTGAAGGAGGGAAGGAGAGGATGAGTTGAGTGTCATCTGCATAGCAGTGGTAAGAGAAGCCATGAGAGGATATGACCTCACCAAGAGATTTGGTATAGAGGGAGAACAGGAGTGGGCCAAGAACCGAGCCCTGAGGGACGCCAGTGAAGAGACTACGTGGGGTAGATGTGAGTCCTTTCCATGTCACTCTGTATGATCGGCCTTCGAGGTAGGATGCAAGCCATTGCCAAGCCAAACCACCAATGCCAAGACTCCTAAGGATGGATAGGAGAGTCTTGTGGTTAACCGTGTCAAATGCTGCTGATAGGTCAAGAAGGATGAGGACAGATGACAGTTTAGCTGACCTAGCAGCATGCAGCTTCTCAGTTACTGCTAAGAGGGCAGTCTCTGTGGAGTGAGCTGCTTTGAAGCCAGACTGATTAGGATCCTGGAGGTTGTTCTGAGAGAGGTAAAGAGAGAGCTGGTTGTAGACTGTGCGTTCGAGGATTTTTGAAAGGAAGGAAAGAAGAGATACTGGTCGGTAGTTGCAAGTGTCCGAGGGATTTAGAGTGGGTTTTTTCAAGATGGGAATGACCCTGGCTATTTTGAATGCTGTTGGTACATGACCGGAAGTTATGGAGCCATTAATGATAGTGGTGATGAAGGGGAGAAGGTCCAGAGAGATTGTCTGGAGCAATGTGGAAGGGATTGGATCCAGTGGGCAGGTGGTAGGGTTGGAAGATGAGATGACTTTCATGATCTCATCAGTTGTAAGACTGGAAAACTGGGTCAGTAAGGGGGAAGGGAAATCCTGGGTGTGTAGTGTAGTGAATGGGGTGGAAGAGAATGTCAGGCAGATTTCGCCAATCCTTTCATCAAAGAAGGTGGCAAAGTCTTCAGCAGTCAGGGAGGATGGAGCAGGAGGAGTTGGAGGGTTGAGTAGTGATGAAAAGATATTATGGAGTTTACGGGGATCATGTGAGGATAGCTCAAGTTTTTCCTTATAAAAGGCAGTTTTAGCTGCAGTCACATCCGAAGAGAATTTGGATAGAAGAGTACGGTAGGAAGACAGATCTGCATCAAGTTTAGATTTCTTCCATGTCCTCTCCGCTACCCGCAATTCCCTTCGGTTGCTGCGTAATGCAGCTGAAAGCCAAGGAGCAGGGCGATTTTTCCTGGGGTTAAGAGACAGTGGGCAGAGGTGATCAATGGATGAGGAAAGTGAGGAGAGAAGAGTATCAGTTGCAGGTTCCAGTGCAAGGGAGGAAAAGGAGTTAAGGTCAGGAAGATAGGACAGGGTGCAGGAAGCAACAGATGAAGGGGAGACAGAGTGGAGGTTTGGTCTAGTGGGTGAGAAATGTTGAGAGCCAGGATTGGATAAGACAGGAAGGGTGATGGTAAAGGATACTAAGTGGTGATCAGAAATGTGAAGAGGGGTAGTGGTGATGTCGGTGGCTGGAGAGGGGCGGCTGAAAACCAGGTCGAGAACATTACCTCCTTTGTGTGTTGGAGAGCAGTTGTTGGATGTCAGAGAAAAGGAATAGAGAAAAGGGAGGAGACCAGAAGAAAGGAGCTTGTCATGGGGGAGATTGAAGTCACCAAGGAGAATGAGAGAGGAGCTGTCAGTGGGGAAGAGACTGAGGAGAGTATCCAGCTCCTCTAGAAAGTGGCCTAGGGGGCCAGGAGGGCGGTAGACAACAATGATAAGAATATTGAATGGAGAGGAAACTGCAACTCCATGGAATTCAAAGGATGAAATGTTGAGCTGGGGGAGAGAGAGGGGTGTGAAGCACCAGTTCCGAGGGAGTAACAAACCTGTGCTACCACCCCTGCCAGTCTGGCGTGGAGAGTGAGAGAAAGCATAAGCAGAGGAGAGAGCAGCTGGTGTAGCCGAGTTCTCTGGAGATATCCAGGTCTCAGTTAGAGCCAGAAAGTCAAAAGAATGGTGGGAAGCAAAGGCGGAAATGAAATCAGCCTTCTTTACAGCAGACTGGCAATTCCAGAGGCCGCCCAACACCCGACGTTGGGACTGGGATGACAGGGGAGGGTAGATAAGATTACTGGATATGCGGCGCCTGGATGTTGGATGGGATCTTCTAGATCTAAGAGATAGGTGGACTGGGATAGGTCTGAGGCACATGTCTGCAGTGATGGTGTGAGTTCGCAAAATTGAGAATAGAATAGAAAAGGATAGAATGAGTAGTAACAGATTAACTGCGTTTGTCTCTAACCGCCACAGACACACGCGTGTCTGTGGCGGACTCACCTTCAATATAACTCAGTTAGCCCCACCCCTAATTTACACCTTCAGCGAGACCGAAACTACACTTGATTGGCTACCTGAAACTACTGATTAACAGAAACTAGCAGACACTACAACAGTTTCAACTGAGTCCAAGACAGAAAGTAAACAAAGACAGAGTCCTACCTTACTAGCAGAGAAGAAATCCAAATCAGAGCTTGAAGCACACTGAGTACTGAGCTGGACTCACCTTCAATATAACTCAGTTAGCCCCACCCCTAATTTACACCTTCAGCGAGACCGAAACTACACTTGATTGGCTACCTGAAACTACTGATTAACAGAAACTAGCAGACACTACAACAGTTTCAACTGAGTCCAAGACAGAAAGTAAACAAAGACAGAGTCCTACCTTACTAGCAGAGAAGAAATCCAAATCAGAGCTTGAAGCACACTGAGTACTGAGCTGGACTCACCTTCAATATAACTCAGTTAGCCCCACCCCTAATTTACACCTTCAGCGAGACCGAAACTACACTTGATTGGCTACCTGAAACTACTGATTAACAGAAACTAGCAGACACTACAACAGTTTCAACTGAGTCCAAGACAGAAAGTAAACAAAGACAGAGTCCTACCTTACTAGCAGAGAAGAAATCCAAATCAGAGCTTGAAGCACACTGAGTACTGAGCTGGACTCACCTTCAATATAACTCAGTTAGCCCCACCCCTAATTTACACCTTCAGCGAGACCGAAACTACACTTGATTGGCTACCTGAAACTACTGATTAACAGAAACTAGCAGACACTACAACAGTTTCAACTGAGTCCAAGACAGAAAGTAAACAAAGACAGAGTCCTACCTTACTAGCAGAGAAGAAATCCAAATCAGAGCTTGAAGCACACTGAGTACTGAGCTGGACTCACCTTCAATATAACTCAGTTAGCCCCACCCCTAATTTACACCTTCAGCGAGACCGAAACTACACTTGATTGGCTACCTGAAACTACTGATTAACAGAAACTAGCAGACACTACAACAGTTTCAACTGAGTCCAAGACAGAAAGTAAACAAAGACAGAGTCCTACCTTACTAGCAGAGAAGAAATCCAAATCAGAGCTTGAAGCACACTGAGTACTGAGCTGGACTCACCTTCAATATAACTCAGTTAGCCCCACCCCTAATTTACACCTTCAGCGAGACCGAAACTACACTTGATTGGCTACCTGAAACTACTGATTAACAGAAACTAGCAGACACTACAACAGTTTCAACTGAGTCCAAGACAGAAAGTAAACAAAGACAGAGTCCTACCTTACTAGCAGAGAAGAAATCCAAATCAGAGCTTGAAGCACACTGAGTACTGAGCTGGACTCACCTTCAATATAACTCAGTTAGCCCCACCCCTAATTTACACCTTCAGCGAGACCGAAACTACACTTGATTGGCTACCTGAAACTACTGATTAACAGAAACTAGCAGACACTACAACAGTTTCAACTGAGTCCAAGACAGAAAGTAAACAAAGACAGAGTCCTACCTTACTAGCAGAGAAGAAATCCAAATCAGAGCTTGAAGCACACTGAGTACTGAGCTGGACTCACCTTCAATATAACTCAGTTAGCCCCACCCCTAATTTACACCTTCAGCGAGACCGAAACTACACTTGATTGGCTACCTGAAACTACTGATTAACAGAAACTAGCAGACACTACAACAGTTTCAACTGAGTCCAAGACAGAAAGTAAACAAAGACAGAGTCCTACCTTACTAGCAGAGAAGAAATCCAAATCAGAGCTTGAAGCACACTGAGTACTGAGCTGGACTCACCTTCAATATAACTCAGTTAGCCCCACCCCTAATTTACACCTTCAGCGAGACCGAAACTACACTTGATTGGCTACCTGAAACTACTGATTAACAGAAACTAGCAGACACTACAACAGTTTCAACTGAGTCCAAGACAGAAAGTAAACAAAGACAGAGTCCTACCTTACTAGCAGAGAAGAAATCCAAATCAGAGCTTGAAGCACACTGAGTACTGAGCTGGACTCACCTTCAATATAACTCAGTTAGCCCCACCCCTAATTTACACCTTCAGCGAGACCGAAACTACACTTGATTGGCTACCTGAAACTACTGATTAACAGAAACTAGCAGACACTACAACAGTTTCAACTGAGTCCAAGACAGAAAGTAAACAAAGACAGAGTCCTACCTTACTAGCAGAGAAGAAATCCAAATCAGAGCTTGAAGCACACTGAGTACTGAGCTGGACTCACCTTCAATATAACTCAGTTAGCCCCACCCCTAATTTACACCTTCAGCGAGACCGAAACTACACTTGATTGGCTACCTGAAACTACTGATTAACAGAAACTAGCAGACACTACAACAGTTTCAACTGAGTCCAAGACAGAAAGTAAACAAAGACAGAGTCCTACCTTACTAGCAGAGAAGAAATCCAAATCAGAGCTTGAAGCACACTGAGTACTGAGCTGGACTCACCTTCAATATAACTCAGTTAGCCCCACCCCTAATTTACACCTTCAGCGAGACCGAAACTACACTTGATTGGCTACCTGAAACTACTGATTAACAGAAACTAGCAGACACTACAACAGTTTCAACTGAGTCCAAGACAGAAAGTAAACAAAGACAGAGTCCTACCTTACTAGCAGAGAAGAAATCCAAATCAGAGCTTGAAGCACACTGAGTACTGAGCTGGACTCACCTTCAATATAACTCAGTTAGCCCCACCCCTAATTTACACCTTCAGCGAGACCGAAACTACACTTGATTGGCTACCTGAAACTACTGATTAACAGAAACTAGCAGACACTACAACAGTTTCAACTGAGTCCAAGACAGAAAGTAAACAAAGACAGAGTCCTACCTTACTAGCAGAGAAGAAATCCAAATCAGAGCTTGAAGCACACTGAGTACTGAGCTGGACTCACCTTCAATATAACTCAGTTAGCCCCACCCCTAATTTACACCTTCAGCGAGACCGAAACTACACTTGATTGGCTACCTGAAACTACTGATTAACAGAAACTAGCAGACACTACAACAGTTTCAACTGAGTCCAAGACAGAAAGTAAACAAAGACAGAGTCCTACCTTACTAGCAGAGAAGAAATCCAAATCAGAGCTTGAAGCACACTGAGTACTGAGCTGGACTCACCTTCAATATAACTCAGTTAGCCCCACCCCTAATTTACACCTTCAGCGAGACCGAAACTACACTTGATTGGCTACCTGAAACTACTGATTAACAGAAACTAGCAGACACTACAACAGTTTCAACTGAGTCCAAGACAGAAAGTAAACAAAGACAGAGTCCTACCTTACTAGCAGAGAAGAAATCCAAATCAGAGCTTGAAGCACACTGAGTACTGAGCTGGACTCACCTTCAATATAACTCAGTTAGCCCCACCCCTAATTTACACCTTCAGCGAGACCGAAACTACACTTGATTGGCTACCTGAAACTACTGATTAACAGAAACTAGCAGACACTACAACAGTTTCAACTGAGTCCAAGACAGAAAGTAAACAAAGACAGAGTCCTACCTTACTAGCAGAGAAGAAATCCAAATCAGAGCTTGAAGCACACTGAGTACTGAGCTGGACTCACCTTCAATATAACTCAGTTAGCCCCACCCCTAATTTACACCTTCAGCGAGACCGAAACTACACTTGATTGGCTACCTGAAACTACTGATTAACAGAAACTAGCAGACACTACAACAGTTTCAACTGAGTCCAAGACAGAAAGTAAACAAAGACAGAGTCCTACCTTACTAGCAGAGAAGAAATCCAAATCAGAGCTTGAAGCACACTGAGTACTGAGCTGGACTCACCTTCAATATAACTCAGTTAGCCCCACCCCTAATTTACACCTTCAGCGAGACCGAAACTACACTTGATTGGCTACCTGAAACTACTGATTAACAGAAACTAGCAGACACTACAACAGTTTCAACTGAGTCCAAGACAGAAAGTAAACAAAGACAGAGTCCTACCTTACTAGCAGAGAAGAAATCCAAATCAGAGCTTGAAGCACACTGAGTACTGAGCTGGACTCACCTTCAATATAACTCAGTTAGCCCCACCCCTAATTTACACCTTCAGCGAGACCGAAACTACACTTGATTGGCTACCTGAAACTACTGATTAACAGAAACTAGCAGACACTACAACAGTTTCAACTGAGTCCAAGACAGAAAGTAAACAAAGACAGAGTCCTACCTTACTAGCAGAGAAGAAATCCAAATCAGAGCTTGAAGCACACTGAGTACTGAGCTGGACTCACCTTCAATATAACTCAGTTAGCCCCACCCCTAATTTACACCTTCAGCGAGACCGAAACTACACTTGATTGGCTACCTGAAACTACTGATTAACAGAAACTAGCAGACACTACAACAGTTTCAACTGAGTCCAAGACAGAAAGTAAACAAAGACAGAGTCCTACCTTACTAGCAGAGAAGAAATCCAAATCAGAGCTTGAAGCACACTGAGTACTGAGCTGGACTCACCTTCAATATAACTCAGTTAGCCCCACCCCTAATTTACACCTTCAGCGAGACCGAAACTACACTTGATTGGCTACCTGAAACTACTGATTAACAGAAACTAGCAGACACTACAACAGTTTCAACTGAGTCCAAGACAGAAAGTAAACAAAGACAGAGTCCTACCTTACTAGCAGAGAAGAAATCCAAATCAGAGCTTGAAGCACACTGAGTACTGAGCTGGACTCACCTTCAATATAACTCAGTTAGCCCCACCCCTAATTTACACCTTCAGCGAGACCGAAACTACACTTGATTGGCTACCTGAAACTACTGATTAACAGAAACTAGCAGACACTACAACAGTTTCAACTGAGTCCAAGACAGAAAGTAAACAAAGACAGAGTCCTACCTTACTAGCAGAGAAGAAATCCAAATCAGAGCTTGAAGCACACTGAGTACTGAGCTGGACTCACCTTCAATATAACTCAGTTAGCCCCACCCCTAATTTACACCTTCAGCGAGACCGAAACTACACTTGATTGGCTACCTGAAACTACTGATTAACAGAAACTAGCAGACACTACAACAGTTTCAACTGAGTCCAAGACAGAAAGTAAACAAAGACAGAGTCCTACCTTACTAGCAGAGAAGAAATCCAAATCAGAGCTTGAAGCACACTGAGTACTGAGCTGGACTCACCTTCAATATAACTCAGTTAGCCCCACCCCTAATTTACACCTTCAGCGAGACCGAAACTACACTTGATTGGCTACCTGAAACTACTGATTAACAGAAACTAGCAGACACTACAACAGTTTCAACTGAGTCCAAGACAGAAAGTAAACAAAGACAGAGTCCTACCTTACTAGCAGAGAAGAAATCCAAATCAGAGCTTGAAGCACACTGAGTACTGAGCTGGACTCACCTTCAATATAACTCAGTTAGCCCCACCCCTAATTTACACCTTCAGCGAGACCGAAACTACACTTGATTGGCTACCTGAAACTACTGATTAACAGAAACTAGCAGACACTACAACAGTTTCAACTGAGTCCAAGACAGAAAGTAAACAAAGACAGAGTCCTACCTTACTAGCAGAGAAGAAATCCAAATCAGAGCTTGAAGCACACTGAGTACTGAGCTGGACTCACCTTCAATATAACTCAGTTAGCCCCACCCCTAATTTACACCTTCAGCGAGACCGAAACTACACTTGATTGGCTACCTGAAACTACTGATTAACAGAAACTAGCAGACACTACAACAGTTTCAACTGAGTCCAAGACAGAAAGTAAACAAAGACAGAGTCCTACCTTACTAGCAGAGAAGAAATCCAAATCAGAGCTTGAAGCACACTGAGTACTGAGCTGGACTCACCTTCAATATAACTCAGTTAGCCCCACCCCTAATTTACACCTTCAGCGAGACCGAAACTACACTTGATTGGCTACCTGAAACTACTGATTAACAGAAACTAGCAGACACTACAACAGTTTCAACTGAGTCCAAGACAGAAAGTAAACAAAGACAGAGTCCTACCTTACTAGCAGAGAAGAAATCCAAATCAGAGCTTGAAGCACACTGAGTACTGAGCTGGACTCACCTTCAATATAACTCAGTTAGCCCCACCCCTAATTTACACCTTCAGCGAGACCGAAACTACACTTGATTGGCTACCTGAAACTACTGATTAACAGAAACTAGCAGACACTACAACAGTTTCAACTGAGTCCAAGACAGAAAGTAAACA
This sequence comes from Paramormyrops kingsleyae, assembly GCF_048594095.1. NCBI lineage: Eukaryota > Metazoa > Chordata > Actinopteri > Osteoglossiformes > Mormyridae > Paramormyrops > Paramormyrops kingsleyae. The sequence continues at coordinate 28,559,941 of NC_132808.1, read as the reverse complement.
AAGACAGAGTCCTACCTTACTAGCAGAGAAGAAATCCAAATCAGAGCTTGAAGCACACTGAGTACTGAGCTGGACTCACCTTCAATATAACTCAGTTAGCCCCACCCCTAATTTACACCTTCAGCGAGACCGAAACTACACTTGATTGGCTACCTGAAACTACTGATTAACAGAAACTAGCAGACACTACAACAGTTTCAACTGAGTCCAAGACAGAAAGTAAACAAAGACAGAGTCCTACCTTACTAGCAGAGAAGAAATCCAAATCAGAGCTTGAAGCACACTGAGTACTGAGCTGGACTCACCTTCAATATAACTCAGTTAGCCCCACCCCTAATTTACACCTTCAGCGAGACCGAAACTACACTTGATTGGCTACCTGAAACTACTGATTAACAGAAACTAGCAGACACTACAACAGTTTCAACTGAGTCCAAGACAGAAAGTAAACAAAGACAGAGTCCTACCTTACTAGCAGAGAAGAAATCCAAATCAGAGCTTGAAGCACACTGAGTACTGAGCTGGACTCACCTTCAATATAACTCAGTTAGCCCCACCCCTAATTTACACCTTCAGCGAGACCGAAACTACACTTGATTGGCTACCTGAAACTACTGATTAACAGAAACTAGCAGACACTACAACAGTTTCAACTGAGTCCAAGACAGAAAGTAAACAAAGACAGAGTCCTACCTTACTAGCAGAGAAGAAATCCAAATCAGAGCTTGAAGCACACTGAGTACTGAGCTGGACTCACCTTCAATATAACTCAGTTAGCCCCACCCCTAATTTACACCTTCAGCGAGACCGAAACTACACTTGATTGGCTACCTGAAACTACTGATTAACAGAAACTAGCAGACACTACAACAGTTTCAACTGAGTCCAAGACAGAAAGTAAACAAAGACAGAGTCCTACCTTACTAGCAGAGAAGAAATCCAAATCAGAGCTTGAAGCACACTGAGTACTGAGCTGGACTCACCTTCAATATAACTCAGTTAGCCCCACCCCTAATTTACACCTTCAGCGAGACCGAAACTACACTTGATTGGCTACCTGAAACTACTGATTAACAGAAACTAGCAGACACTACAACAGTTTCAACTGAGTCCAAGACAGAAAGTAAACAAAGACAGAGTCCTACCTTACTAGCAGAGAAGAAATCCAAATCAGAGCTTGAAGCACACTGAGTACTGAGCTGGACTCACCTTCAATATAACTCAGTTAGCCCCACCCCTAATTTACACCTTCAGCGAGACCGAAACTACACTTGATTGGCTACCTGAAACTACTGATTAACAGAAACTAGCAGACACTACAACAGTTTCAACTGAGTCCAAGACAGAAAGTAAACAAAGACAGAGTCCTACCTTACTAGCAGAGAAGAAATCCAAATCAGAGCTTGAAGCACACTGAGTACTGAGCTGGACTCACCTTCAATATAACTCAGTTAGCCCCACCCCTAATTTACACCTTCAGCGAGACCGAAACTACACTTGATTGGCTACCTGAAACTACTGATTAACAGAAACTAGCAGACACTACAACAGTTTCAACTGAGTCCAAGACAGAAAGTAAACAAAGACAGAGTCCTACCTTACTAGCAGAGAAGAAATCCAAATCAGAGCTTGAAGCACACTGAGTACTGAGCTGGACTCACCTTCAATATAACTCAGTTAGCCCCACCCCTAATTTACACCTTCAGCGAGACCGAAACTACACTTGATTGGCTACCTGAAACTACTGATTAACAGAAACTAGCAGACACTACAACAGTTTCAACTGAGTCCAAGACAGAAAGTAAACAAAGACAGAGTCCTACCTTACTAGCAGAGAAGAAATCCAAATCAGAGCTTGAAGCACACTGAGTACTGAGCTGGACTCACCTTCAATATAACTCAGTTAGCCCCACCCCTAATTTACACCTTCAGCGAGACCGAAACTACACTTGATTGGCTACCTGAAACTACTGATTAACAGAAACTAGCAGACACTACAACAGTTTCAACTGAGTCCAAGACAGAAAGTAAACAAAGACAGAGTCCTACCTTACTAGCAGAGAAGAAATCCAAATCAGAGCTTGAAGCACACTGAGTACTGAGCTGGACTCACCTTCAATATAACTCAGTTAGCCCCACCCCTAATTTACACCTTCAGCGAGACCGAAACTACACTTGATTGGCTACCTGAAACTACTGATTAACAGAAACTAGCAGACACTACAACAGTTTCAACTGAGTCCAAGACAGAAAGTAAACAAAGACAGAGTCCTACCTTACTAGCAGAGAAGAAATCCAAATCAGAGCTTGAAGCACACTGAGTACTGAGCTGGACTCACCTTCAATATAACTCAGTTAGCCCCACCCCTAATTTACACCTTCAGCGAGACCGAAACTACACTTGATTGGCTACCTGAAACTACTGATTAACAGAAACTAGCAGACACTACAACAGTTTCAACTGAGTCCAAGACAGAAAGTAAACAAAGACAGAGTCCTACCTTACTAGCAGAGAAGAAATCCAAATCAGAGCTTGAAGCACACTGAGTACTGAGCTGGACTCACCTTCAATATAACTCAGTTAGCCCCACCCCTAATTTACACCTTCAGCGAGACCGAAACTACACTTGATTGGCTACCTGAAACTACTGATTAACAGAAACTAGCAGACACTACAACAGTTTCAACTGAGTCCAAGACAGAAAGTAAACAAAGACAGAGTCCTACCTTACTAGCAGAGAAGAAATCCAAATCAGAGCTTGAAGCACACTCCCTTTGGGGGATGCTGTCTGCACACAGGGAGTAGAGAGGACTGTATGTCTGCTGATTCTCTTTCACTATGGAGCTCAGTAGTAGCTTGTGCACTGTGCTGGGAAGCTGGTTTTCCTAATAGGGTCTTTGTCCCCCACCCCTGTTCAGGCTTTGACCCCAAGTTCCCCGCCAGGTCATGCTCCTTACCCTGCCGCATCGTTACTGCGGGGCATCAAACTCAATCCCTCCAGTCCAGTTCAGGCTTTGACCCGAAGCTTCCCGCCAGGTCATGCTCCTTAGCCTGCCACATCGTTACTGCGGGGCATCAAACTCAATCCCTCCAGTCCAGTTCAGGCTTTGACCCCAAGCTTCCCGCCAGGTCATGCTCCTTACCCTGCCGCATCGTTACTGCGGGGCATCAAGCTCAATCCCTCCAGTCCAGTTCAGGCTTTGACCCCAAGCTTCCCGCCAGGTCATGCTCCTTACCCTGCCGCATCGTTACTGCGGGGCATCAAACTCAATCCCTCCCGTCCAGTTCAGGCTTTGACCCCAAGCTTCCCGCCAGGTCATGCTCCTTACCCTGCCGCATCGTTACTGCGGGGCATCAAACTCAATCCCTCCACCCCTGTTCAGGCTTTGACCCCAAGCTTCCCGCCAGGTCATGCTCCTTACCCTGCCGCATCGTTACTGCGGGGCATCAAACTCAATCCCTCCAGTACAGTTCAGGCTTTGACCCGAAGCTTCCCGCCAGGTCATGCTCCTTACCCTGCCGCATCGTTACTGTGGGGCATCAAACTCAATCCCTCCAGTCCAGTTCGGGCTTTGACCCCAAGTTTCCCGCCAGGTCATGCTCCTTACCCTGCCACATCGTTACTGCGGGGCATCAAACTCAATCCCTCCAGTCCAGTTCAGGCTTTGACCCCAAGCTTCCCGCAAGGTCATGCTCCTTACCCTGCCGCATCGTTACTGCGGTGCATCAAACTCAATCCCTCCAGTCCAGTTCAGGCTTTGACCCCAAGCTTCCCGCAAGGTCATGCTCCTTACCCTGCCGCATCGTTACTGCGGGGCATCAAACTCAATCCCTCCAGTCCAGTTCAGGCTTTGACCCCAAGCTTCCCGCCAGGTCATGCTCCTTACCCTGCCGCATCGTTACTGCGGGGCATCAAACTCAATCCCTCCACCCCTGTTCAGGCTTTGACCCCAAGCTTCCCGCCAGGTCATGCTCCTTACCCTGCCACATCGTTACTGCGGGGCATCAAACTCAATCCCTCCAGTCCTGGCTCCTGCCAAACCAAGTACAGTGTCTGCCATCTTCTTCCCAAGTAATGAAGAGACATCTATCACCTGTGGGGTTGCAAATGACAGGTTTTTCAGTGGCAGTTATTCTGTCCTCTATAAAGACCACGTTGCAACCCTAGCTCCACCGTCACCATATCTGCCGGCTGAGGGTTTAACTCTGACCGAACTAGTTTGTGACTGATAGCTAACCTATGGCTGGGACTAGTGAAATTTATGGTTTCTTTTGCTTCTTGGCCGGTATAACCACTTATTAACCACTTATCACATATTAATGTGCGCAGTTTATTTTGTTTTACAATCAATGAATAAGCCTATTATCCACCTGCCTTTATACATACATTAATCACCAAATTTACATAAAATAGTTGACTACCTGTGGTACATAACATAGTTTCATCCAAGTGTGCATTTTGTTACCGGATAAACTGCAGTAAGCATTAATTAAGCACAAACAAAACGCAATTCCTCTCTGTGCTGGTAAAGTATCGTATCTCTGCATAAATGTCGGTGGCGATCGCTTTGCCTTTTCCTGTGAAATGCTGTCCCCTTAAGAGGGGACGTGCGAAATAGCAGATCTGCAGCAGTGGTTGTATAACGTATCTGACCTGTTAATGTAGCTCTCAAGCTCTTCACACCGGAATGACGGCGGCCGGCATGTACAGCAACACCGCACAACGTTAACCGGATCTCAAGGATGGAAGCAAGTGCCAGTTTATGGTTTTAATTTGTCACCCCAATGAGGAAAGCTTCTGCTTCAATCACTGGTCTTTTATGTTTTTTTGTAGGTAGTAACACACATAAAATTGTACGAAGATAAATAACCGCAGAGGTTAAATTCCCATGAAATGGACTAGTTAATATGACGGGTATAGCACTTAAATGAATCACAAATGCTGGCTAAATGATTTCCGCAGGTGAAGATCCCGCTCCGCTAATGGACACTCGGGACGTCATGAACAAATGAACAATCAGAAAGCAATCGGATCTCATGTCTCAAATGTGAAATGCATTTTGTGGGTGTGCATTTATCTAAAGTGTCAGTTACAGGTTTATAGAGCCTGTGTCTGCGTCTTGCATAACTGCGTGATATACCCATGTCATAATTGGCACGACTTGCATTTATTTATATTGGGTCTAACGAGCTGTTGTTTGGTTGCCAGCACGGGCGTCGTTAGGTCCGATCACTCCGGCTATAGCCCCGAGTTTTTTAGTCCCGATGTCAATTATCTTCCTTCCTTCAAAAAAAAGTTAATCCCCAGGTATAGCTGACCTACCCCGTGATCTTTTCAATAGGTAGAAACTCCCCTAGTTGCCAGGCAAGAAGTAAAAAAATCTTTTAGCCATGATAAAGAAGATTTAATGAAATTAGAGCTGGAAAGGTACATGACCTCACGCCCACATACGCTGGAAGTTATAAGTAGGATTAGAAATCATAAGGTGGGCTCATATGGATCGCGTTCAGCGTGAGTATTCAGATAAAATACAAGCATACTTATCCGCGGCTACATAATTGTGCATAAAATGCGAGTAAATGCGCGTAAATGTCACACAACTGTCGAAATTACATCTCTTTAGAAAGTAATTTGTAATGAAACCACTAGATGTCCCCATAAATCTTTTGTAGGAATTACGACAAATTAAACATGTAGGCCTAGGCCTCTCATGTAGGTATGTATTAGGCTACATTACATCAATTTATTTAGCAGGCATTTTTGTCGATCGGAGAGCTGGCATCCAGCGTCCCAGACGAAGTTGAGGACTTTGCTCACAAACCCAATGGGATTCGAACAAATGACCATGAAGATCGCCAAGCCTCACTCAAATAAAGCTATACATAAATGGGATATCTGTGTTTAAACACAATTATATAAATCATGAATTACTTTGCATTTACTTTCACTTATGCTATTGCATTTATGGTATATGCATGTATGAGCAGATAATACTGGACAGTCATATTTCAGTGTAACATCTGACAAGGTTTAGATCAAAGCTGCAGAGGAATATATGTCTGATAGAAAGAGGATTGTGGGATTTCCTACGCAGAGGAGGCTGCTCTTACTTGTGGGCCGACCAGGAGCAGATCTACAGATTAGAGCAGCAAACCTAAAACACTGTTCTCGAAAGGAAACTACGTACAGCGCTTGGCGGGAAATCCCGGTTTTAATTTTCAGCTGAAAAATGCATGCCAGAAAAAAAATAACGGTGATGTTACTTTTTGTGAGGATGGTATTTGTGCTTTGGGATTTCTGTGCACCCTGGTGCAAACTGGAAAGCAGATCTGAGATACGTTTACCTGGGAAGCAAATATAATGAGCTCCGTGCTTCTTGCTCTGGGTTTAAGTGCGCATGTCTCCGGCCGTGGCAGCCTCTGTAGGCTCAGTGACAGGCTGCTCCTCCTGAGGTGCTCTGGGTCGGGGGGCTGCCACAACGAATCTTCTGGGGGCCAGTCTCCGGTGCCCCCCGCTGCTTTGTTTCACTTCGTCTCCCCACCACGGGACCGAAAAAGTTAAAGCGTCACCATGCTTTGTGTACGTCGGCTGCGCCTTGGAACCACAGCCAAGGAGCAGGATGCCCTCGTCCAGGCTAATTGCTCTGTCGGGCCTCCCCGAAGATGAGGTAATGCTCCGTCCGAATATAAAGCGCACGGAAACGGTGCTCAGGGATTAATCTGGTTCGAGAAAGTTGGCAGAAAAACCCGGCAGTCTTCGTGCATAAAAACGAAGACACTGCAAGTAATGTATAATATTACCGTATACAACGCAAAAAACCTTGATCCTGTGCTTCAAACTTAATACGTCGTCGTTAGAGTTATGATCGCTTGGATAGATGACCATCTGTCCTGGTTTATGCGTGGCCTTATAGATAAGGGGTCACCAACCTTTTTGAAACTGAGAGCTACGTCACGCGTACTGAGCCATACGAAGGGCTACCAGTTTGAAACGCCCTCCTAAACTTATCTAAACTCCATGTATAATAATTAAGCATATTTTTAATGCTTTTGTTTTTTAGATATTGTCATTTTCAAATCTATATAAATGCAAATGTGATTAAAGAAGAATAACAACAGGATAAAATAAAATTTTAGACGCTGCTCACTGGTGAGTTGTGCTATTTTTAGAACAGGTCCGCGGGCGACTCACGTGGTCCTTAGGGGCATCCTGGTGCCCGTGGGCACCGTGTTGGTGACCCCTGCCCTAGATATTGTGTGAGCTTTGTGCAAAACTGAATCACACCTTTAGTTTTATTATTCAGCAAATTACGGTAAATTTGACCTTGTCACTAATTGTCACGCACTTAGCGCGACACAATTGGCAATGAAGTAAAAGGGATTTAAAAATCATTCACGTTCATCGTGTAAGCAAGTTTGGAAACAGCCACTCTTTGTAAGAGCGAACATTTACTCGTTTGCTTGTATAGAAAACATCATTTTGTTACTCGTTACATATACAGTATGTAAATCAGGGATATGATAGATTATCCTGATCAGTTCGATGCCAGTGTACTACAGAAGAGGATTAGGGCCACCATGAAAATATTACTTGAATTCTGACTTTAATGTCAGAATTCTGAATTTAATCTCAGAATTCTGAGTTTAGAAAAAAAGTCAGAATTCTGAGGAAAAAGTCAAAATTCTGAGATTAAAGTCAGAATTCAAATAATATTTTCATGGTGGTCCTAATCCTCTTCCATAGTGTTCACAACAGGCATGGGGTAAATAATTAACAAAAATACATTTATTTATATTCCATACACCATGTCGTTATTCCAATTAGAAGTAGTTGGAGTATAACAGATTTTGGTTCATGTTGACAAGAAGTCTCGCCTTGGGCAGAGTAATTTAATAGATCAAAATTTCACTGGAGTTGTGTTAAGTACATCAAAGGAAAGCCATTTCATAATCTACCCAGTGATTTTAATGGCGGGATGCAGAAGAGTGACAAAAGAAATCTTTCCGTCTGTTACATCAGACGTTATCTGTTCGCATGGCGTACAATATGTTCTGTCTTTCTGACCGCCGTGCAATGACAGAAAATTGTACAGCGAGTCGGTTATTTCACGCAATATATATTTAGTCACGTGCGACCAAGGAAGTGTGCATTTCATTCTATTTCTTATTGCTTCATGTCGACATAAATATTACTTGAAACCGTCCCAGTTATCTGAAAACTCACAAATAACTCACGGTGACACGAGTTTTAGTTTCATCATCGTATGGGAATGGTATCCATCATTTTGAACATCCAAGCTATTTAAAACGTAAAAAAAGATAATTAACACCCTTTTAAGTTTTGTTTGTCTTGTTATTATTATTATCGTATTATTATTGTTATTATTATTACTTATAGAAGGTTTATGGGAGGACCCGCACGGCTGTCCTCGAGCTCTGCCGCTCTCGCACCCCGAACGCGCTGCCGAGGCCACGCCTCCTCCTCTCTCTCGCCCTTTGATTGGCTGATCCTGCCACCGCACGCAAATTCGCCGGGGAAGCAGCCAGCGGGTGAAGTTTGCGCCCCAGAAGCCGGAGCCGGAGAAGCGGCGCTGGAGACTGGCTGCTGCCTCGGAGCTGTCCGCCGCTTCGCTGGTGCTGAAGTCGGGATTAACGGGAACGCTCACGCTGTACACAAAGTGGCGGATCAACTCTATTTTGTTTTTCAGACGTCTTTAACGGGGGAATCAAATTGATCATTGCGGAATTAACAGCCCGAATACACATTTTTTTTTGGTTTTAAACTATTCTTATATTAATCTCGTTTGGAAATACTGTCCTGGATGACTTGGGACCGGAAAAACAGGTAAATAAAACGCAATGAAGATGTGAGGATTAAGTAAAATCATAGTAAGCAGGAGCATGTAAAAGCCTGTGCCTCAGAGCGCGCTTTGCTTGCTCGGACTCTGGCAGATCCCGTCCAAACAGCGCTGCCGTTCAGGTGTAAAGCTTTCCAGCCCTGTCCAGTACAATGTAGGCTACTGTGCGAGTGTGAAGGTGCAAGCGGTGGATTTTTAAAGCATGATTCAGTAAAGTTTACTGTCTTGTTTTATAATATATAGGCTATATTTATTATGTGGTAGCTGAAAGAAAATACCGAAATATACAGTCGGTGAATGTAGGAGATTTGGCAGCATGACAGTAAGCTGTTTCTGTGACCGCAGTAATCCTTGTCTGACACTGGCGGGGTTACATTAGGCTGCTCTGTTTTGTAATCACGCTGTTCGCTTCTGGACGGCACGATGGGCAGAAACCTGCGGGTCTGGGGGCTGGAATCCCGCCTCTGCTCCGTGTCTGAGTCTGTGTGGAGTTCGCATGGTCTCCTGTGAGTTTCCTCCAGAAGTAACGCAGAAACGCAGTTCAGCTAATTGGTGTCTCTAAATTGCCCGGAGTGTGGGATTGTATGTGCCCTGTAAAAGACTGGCATTCCGTTTTGGGTGTGCCCTGTGCTGCCCGGGTTGTGCTTATATCCCCCCCGTCCCCGGGACCCTTAACAGGGTGCGATGGATGTGCCTTTCTTTGTGTGAGCGATCTGCACCTGTAACTCCTCTCCTGTCATTCTGGCTGCTGCGGAGTGGTTTTCTGAACCTTGACAAAGGTACCCTAAACCTGGTATTTGACTGAACAGAACTAACGTTTTAACATCCCGCAAACTCTGCCTGGTTTTCATCGGGCTGTTCAGCCTAAAGTGCTAAGCTACAGGTCAGACACGATGTTTTAAGAGATTTTTTGCTTGATTGAGAAAAAAAAAACTCAATATAACCGTTTCATGTTTTGTGACACGATAACCCAAAAGTTACGGTCCTGTGGACTGGGGTTTTTTGACGGATTTCTGCCAATGGCACAAATCATTAACATAATTAATTCAATTATAGTTTTTTCTTACATACCTGAGATATGAGTCATTAAATTCCGTATTCTGGTCTTGGTAAATTATCAGAATACTAGTACTGTTAGTTATTTATTTTTGTATTTAACGTTCTAGTCAACAAGTGCATGGTTTGGTTTTCTGAGAAACGCGGCATTGACCCCGCTTCCTTCAGTTTGATGAATCACAGTCATTTGCTGGCTGCATAATCAAAGCCCTTTCTGTGTGACGTCACAAACGTGACCATCCTACCGTCGATCCTGAGACCCCCGCACTCCGCAGCCCTCTACACACACGGAGATGCACATTACACGTAGCATTTAAAAAATGTCAAATAAGGATTATTAGTAGTCTGTAACCTGTTTTTTTGTTTATGATTTCATTATGATGTCTATACATACATAGTGTCACATGACATGGAACTGCGTCCATCTCTCGGTGACAAAGGAAGGAAACGTAATTAAATATAAAAGAATAGACATGAAAGTATTTAAAAAAACAAACTCTTGGTCTAAATAATTGTTGATAGCCCCCAACCTCCCCCCTTCCACGTCCAATCTACATTTATAATCCAAGAGATGGAATACCAAAGTTCGATTGGCCTACTGTATGTTTAGCGCGAAAGTCAATAAACATACACGTCTGCGCACCTCCATGACGCTGCTTTTTATTTCTAGGCCTGGATCTCTGGGGCCTGTAATCGTAAGAGTTTTTACGCTTAATATTAATGAACACAAGTTCAGCAACATTTGGACACAAAAACCTCAGGGGCAATGAGGCAGGCGGGACCCTTAAACTGGAATGGAAGCCATAAGCACTGATTGCTCCTCCTGCTGGTTGGAGGACTGAAGCGTTTACATTAATAATGTCTAATGGTTCAGCAAGGCGTTGAATTTTATTGGGCAGCGGCTGTAAATGTTCAAACTGTCGAGCGAGTCGCGTCCAATACGTTACGCAACACGTCACACGTGCACGCGCCATTCTTCAGAAACGGCCACGCAAAAGAAGACAGGCGAACGCGCACCCACACTCGCAGCAAACCACGATCGGTTGAAATGATAAGGTCAGCTGGTATGGCCCTAAAACAGCCAGACTGTAATGCTAGCCCGCTGCCTTCAGGAGGCAAAGATGGAGGTGCTGTTTTTGCCTGAAGGTGCTTCACTGTTTCTGGCCCCGGTTAGAGGAAGCAGGCAGACAGACACAGAATGACAGAAATACAACAGGCTTCAGAACAAAGAGGTCAAAGGTCAGGAGAGATGTTTACCCCTATAGATTTTAAGTCCAAGATTACTTCTCTGCAAAATTTTACAGCTTCACCTTCCCAAGTTAACTCCAAGACATTAAAAATTCTCAGCGATGCTGTTTTGCTGTTCTCCTTAACTCAGTCCTGATGATAGGTTTAGCTATTTTGAGATTTTTAATATGACATGAAAGTAATAATTAAACATTTTTTTCTGAGTTGAAAGCAGTAATTACATAGATTTTAAAAACTTTATTTTGATGGAAATGAGACAGACAAGATGACAACGAGAAGAGTGAATACAAAGAAATTTCCCATAAGCCATTGTGAAGCATTTACAGATACCTGCCGAATATCATCCGTCAGTGGCAGGTTGGAGAATGGGACCCAGCCCCCAGGGACAGTCATAATTAACTGCTGAAAATCTGCTGAATCATTTATTGCACAGAAGAATAAAACATTTTCTCTTTTATTTTCAGTGAGGAGTTCTAAGCTTTGTATTCATTTTTAATTGTGTTACCCTTTTATCCATCAGGAATGATACTTGAGGTTCTCTCAAAGCTGATGCAATATTAAAATATCAGTGAATACTTATAGGAGACATAATCGCGGTCCCCGGTCCCGCTCCGCAGTGTCTGTCTTGGCCTAAGTACTCATTCACCGACGCTGTGTGGGAATGCCGTTTGGACATTTCTCAATTACACTTCACAGGCGAGCGTGGGGAATTAAAGGCTGAGGTGAATTATATCACTATGAAGTGAAACTTTGGTGTGGAGACGATTTATGGGCCAATGAGATAAGCCGAACCAAAAGCAGCTTGTAAACTGCCAGGGAGTTTGAAAGATACATTTAAATGTCAGAAAAACACAAGGGCATCTCCTTATTAATCTGCTAATGCCCGCGTCTGTCTCGGCCCTCTCTGACATTTCCAGCAGTATTTTCCGGAATAATGAGACGGGGCCACGTACCGCTACTCACTCGGGGAAATTGGTCATATCTATCTGTCATCTTTTTAACAAGCAGCAGATGTTGTGTTGTGTTCAGGTCAGGTGACCGGGCTGCTCGCCATGCGAGTTTCATTTTCTTTTGACGGTAATATCTCTGCGGCCCGGAGGACCTGGCATGTGGCATGTAGGCTATTTCCCGCATGCGTAGTCCTTCATACCCCAGTCTCTTCCCCTTGCACCCGGGATCTGACAGCACCCGCCTTTCAGCCTTAGCGTATATCCAGGCGTAAATGGGCAATGCGTCCTCACGTTGACAAACTGTAGGGACTAAATAGTGAACATAAAACATATGCAGGAATTTCAAAAGAGGCTTCCTTTTCAATGGATTTGGTTGTGGATACCAGGGGGGGGGGGTTGTTCTTTCTAGGGCCCCACTCAAGAAGTCACTTTGGGACCCCCGGTGTAGTTACTGTCTGTGGCAAAGTGAGGCCCCCACGTAAATTTGTGGTTCGAGTGTCAGTAAATAGCACCTCTGTGTGCACAGCATTGCAGGTACGTACTCCAAGTTTAAAATGTTTTTTTTCATTAACTCAAAAAACATTGTAGCTGCTATTACTTATTTTATGAGGGTTAGTCATTTAAACAGCAGTAACAACAATGTGACACACACACCATTGCAGAAAATCAGCTGCGACCCAGTAAAATCTTTAAGATCGCTGTAACAAGTTGCAAGGATAAAGGCAGATGAGTTTTCCCAAACCCCGCACACGTGAATCCCTGCTTCCCCGTGCACATCGCCGGCAGTCAGGCACCTCGACCAGAGCCCAGAGCAGCATGACTTAAAAATGATCGCACCTGACACATCTGC